>NC_042964.1:16508159-16831909 GCF_901001165.1 Salmo trutta
TGCCCTTACTGTTGTTAACAGAGCTGCGGGAAAACCGTGCCTGCCACTGGGGGCTAAGGACACGTTGTCACCCCCCGCCTTCCGCTAGCACAGCTGGTGGGAGGATGGGGGATACACCGTGTGCTAGCTATCTTGTTAATTAGCGTCACCGTCTGCTGGTTAGCTAGCACGCAGTGTCACTCTCGCCTGCTGTGTACTGGAGAAAACCGTGCCCGAGAGGCAGAGGGCAGTGGCGACACTGTTAGCTAACTAGCTAGCTTGCTAGTTAGGGACACTGTGTGCTAATTAACACACGGTGTCCCTAACTAGCACACAGTGTCGCCTCCCGCCTGTTGTGTACTGGACTAGCTGGGTAAGCTAGCACACAATGTCCTTCGCTCCCGCCTGCCGAACATCTGCCCTCGGCATCGTTGACAGAAATGCAGGAAAACGTTGCCGTTAGGTAGGGACGAAGGACACTGTTTACCGGTGTACGGCTAGCCAGCTGCTGTTGTCGGCCCCACCCCTTCTGTGGGGTTTATTGGTGGCAGGCATCCAACGTTATTGTGCATTAACACCACCTACTATACTGGAACTCCCCCGCATCTTAAAAATGGACCAATAAAAGTATAAATAGCTGTTCCTGCAGATGCTGAAATGCCCACATGCAGGAACGCCCTGAATTGCAGGTCGCATTTGCACTTTTCTCGTTAATGTCCCATGTAACAAATAAAAAAATACATGTTAAATGGGTTTCCATTGCATTTTCAACTCTACTGATGGTTTTCTCAAACATTTCAAATCAAATTTATATAGCCCTTCGTACATCAGCTGATATCTCAAATTACACATGGCTAGCAGATGTTAATGCGAGTGTAGTGAAATGCTTGTGCTTCTAGTTCCGACAGTGCAGCAATATCTAACAAGTAATCTAACAAATCCACAACAACTACCTAATACACACAAATCTAAAGGGATGGAATAAGAATATGTACATATAAATATATGAATGAGCGATGACCAAGCGGCATAAGCAAAATGCAAAGGATGGTATAAAATACAGTATATAGATATGATATGAGTAGTTTAAGATATGTAAACATTATTAAAGTTGCATTATTTAAAGTGACTAGTAATCCATTTATTTAAAGTGGCCAATGATTCAAGTCTGTATATAGGCAGCAACCTCTCTGTGTTAGTGATGGCTGTTTAACAGTCTGATGGCCTTGAGATAGAAGCTGTTTTAAAATCTCTCGGTCCCAGCTTTGATGCACCTGTACTGACCTCGCCTTCTGGATGGTAGCGGGGTGAACAGGTAGTGGCTTGGGTGGTTGTTGTCATTGATGATCTTTTTGGCCTTCCTGTGACATCGGGTGCTGTAGGTGTCCTGGAGGGCAGGTAGTTTGCCCCCGGTGATGCGTTTTGGGGACCACACCAACCTCCGGAGAGCCCTGCGGTTGAGGGCGGTGCAGTTGCCGTACCAGGTGTTGATACAGCCCGACAAGATGCTCTCAATTGTGCATCTGTAAAAGTGTGTGAGGGTTTTAGGTGACAAGCCATATTTCTTCAGCCTCCTGAGGTTGAAGAGGCATTGTTGCGCCTTCTTCACCACACTGTCTGTGTGCGTGGACCATTTCAGTTTGTCCGTGATGTGTATGCCAAGGAACTTAAAACTTTCCACTTTCTCCACTGATGTCCCGTCGATAGGGGGTTCTCCCTCTGCTGTTTCCTGAAGTCAACAATAATCTCCTTTGTTTTGTTGTTGAGTGAGAGGTTGTTTTCCTGACACCACACTCCGAGTGCCCTCACCTCCTCCCTGTAGGCTGTCTCGTCGTTGTTGGTAATCAAGTCCACTACTGTTGTCATCTGCAATCTTGATGATTGAGTTGGAGGCGTGCATGGCCACACAGTTATGGGTGAACAGGGAGTACAGGAGGGGGCTTAGCACGCACCCTTATGGGGCCCCAGTGTTGAGGATCAACGAAGTGGAGATGTTGTTTCCTACCCTCACCACCTGGGGGTGGCCCGTCAGATAGTCCAGGACCAAATTGCACAGGGCCTCAAGCTTAATGATGAGCTTGGAGGGTACTATGGTGTTGAATGCTGAACTGTAGTCAATGAACAGCATTCTTACATGGGTATTCCTCTTATCCAGATGGGATAGGGCAGTGTGATGGCGATTGCATCGTCTGTGGACCTGTTGGGGCGGTATGCAAATTGGAGTGGGTCTAGGGTGGAAGGTAAGCTGGAGGTTATATGTCCTTGACTAGTCTCTCAAAGCACTTCATGATGACAGAAGTGAGTGCTACAGGGCGGTAGTCATTTAGTTCAGTTACCTTTGCCTTCTTGGGTACAGGAACAATTGTGGCCATCTTGAAGCATGTAGGGACAGCAGACTGGGATTGGGAGCGATTATGTCCATAAACACACCAGCCAGCTGTTCTGCGCATGCTCTGAGGATGCGGCTAGGGATGCCGTCTGGGCCATCACCCCTGCGAGGGTTGACACATTTAAATGTCTTACTCACGTCGGCCACGGAGAAGGAGAGGGGGGGGCCTGCAGTCGTTGGTAGCGGGCCATGTCGGTGTCATTGTATTATCCTCAAAGCAGGCAAAGAAGGTGTTTAGTTTGTCCGGAAGCAAGACGTCGGTGTCCGTGACTTGGCTGGTTTTCTTTTTGTAGTCCGTAATTGAATGTGGACCCTGCCACATATGTCTCGTGTCTGAGCCATTGAATTGCGACTTCACTTTGTCCCTATAATGACATTTCGCATGTTTGATTGCCTTACGGAGGGAATAAGTACACTGTTTATGTTCGGGCCATATTCCCAGTCATCTTTCCATGGTTAAATGCGGTGATTCGCGCTTTAAGTTTTGTGCGAATGCCGCCATCTATCCACGATTTTTGGTTAGGGTAGGTGTTAATAGTAACAGAGGGTACAACATCTCCAATGCACTTCCTTATAAACTCACTCACCGAATCAGCTTATAAATCAATGTTATTCTCTGAGGCTGCCCGGAACATTTCCCAATCTGAGTGATCCAAACAATCTTGAAGCGTAGATTCCGATTGGTCACCAGCATTGAATGGTTCTTGTTACGGGTGCATCCTATTTGAGTTTCTGCCTATGGGACTGTAGGAGCAAAATTAAGTCGTTGTCGAATTGTCCCAAGGGAGAGCAGGGGAGGGCCTTGTATGCATCAAGGAAGTTAGAGTAGCAGTGATCAAGTGCATTTCCCACGCGAGTGCTACAAACAATGTGCTGATAGAATTTAGGTAGCCTTGTTCTCAAATTTGCTTTGTTAAAATCCCCAGCTACAATAAATGCAGCCTCAAGATATATGGTTTCCAGTTTATATAAAGTCCAGTGAAATTCCTTGAGGGCCGTTGTGGTATACGCTTGAAGGGGGATATACACGGCTGTGACGATAACCGATGAGAATTCTCTTGGGAGATAATATGGTCTGCATTTGGTTGTAAGGAATTCTAGGTCAGGTGAACAAAAGGACTTGAGTTCCAGTATGTTGTTATGATTACAACACGAGCCATTAATCATGTAGCCTTCGCCCCTGCCCTTCTTCTTCCCAGGGAGATGTTTATTTCTGTCGGCGCGATGCGTGAAGAAACCCGGTAGCTGTACCGACTCTGACAGCATATCCCGAGAGAGCCATGTTTCTGTGAAACAGAGAACGTTACAATCTCTGATCTCTCTGTAAGGCAACACATGCCCTAATTGTCTACCTTGTTGTCTAGAGACTGGACATTGGCGCGTAATATACTCGGAAACGGTGGGTGGTGTGCATGCCTTCGAAGTCTGACCGGGATGCCGCTCCGTCTAACTCTTCTGCAGCAACGTTGTTTTGGGTCGGCCTTTTTGATTAGATCCAATGTCCTGGTTGGTGGTCCGAACAAAGCATCCGCTTCCTTTATAAAATGTTTGCGTTATATAGCGAGTGTCCCCACTAGTATTGGCACATGCGCTCTAGCCAACAGCTCGCAGATATACAGTGCAGGTATAGCCTACATGAGATTATTATGGACAAAAGGGCGAGAATATTTTGATTTGTCAAATGGCATTTGATATTTATTAGAAAGGAGCATCAAGTTCATCACCTTGCACTTTCAACACCCTGTGAAGTTCATCATCTTATTTCATCTGTAGCCTAATAAACTGCGTGCTTTCCCTACAAGTCTTAGTGGGTGGACCACACGTAATTGCGTGACTCCCAAATTTACTTCGATATAATGGTTATTATCATTACATGTGCATAAGTGTTTCCAGCAACATTTCTCGCATAATTCATTTTCCAGACCCAAAAAGATTCCGCCTTGTCTAGCGTATTTTGTTTTGTCGACATTTGGAAAGTTTACTTAAAAATGTTCCGTTTCCGTCAGGTCTGTTGTGGTATTTTTTTTATCCGACATGTACTTTACTCACACAAAAAAGTGGATGGAAACCTGGTTAGTGGTTTGTAACCAGGTTTCCGTCCAACCTTTTTATGCGAGTAAAGTACGTCTGATAAAAAAAAATGTCGCGACCGGCCTGATGGAAACAGCAAATTTCTCTGTAAACTATCTATACGCTAGACAAGGTGGGATCTTTTTGTGTCTGTAAAATTTAATTATGTGAGAAATGTAGCTGGAAACGCTTTTATATGCATATATGGATTTAATAACCATCATATCGAAGTAAAATGGGAGTAACGCGATGACCTGTTGTGTAGTCCTCCCACTACGACTCGGGAAAGCATGCCGTTAACTTCACAGGGTGTTCCTTTCCAATAATTATCAAGGGGCTTATTCTGGCGGCATGTTATTATTGATGTTTGGCAAATATTGTTGCTATTCTGTCTAGAGGTCGACCGATTATGATTTTAACGCCCATACCGATTATTGGAGGGCCAAAAAAGCCGATACCGATTAATCGGCCGTTTAATGACAATTACAACAATACACTTATTTTAACTTAACCTCTCTAGGGTAGGTGGCACCAAATCGTCCCACCTACGTAACAGCCAGTGGAATCCTGTGGCACATTATTCAAATACCTTAGAAATGCTATTACTTCAATTTCTCAAACATATGACTATTTTACAGCATTTTAAAGACAAGACTCAAGTTAATCTAACCACACTGTCCGATTTCAAAAAGGCTTTACAACGAAAGCAAAACATTAGATTATGTCAGCAGAGTACCCAGCCAGAAATAATCAGACACCCATTTTTCAAGCTAGCATATAATGTCACAAAAACCCAGAAGACAGCTAAATGCAGCACTAACCTTTGATGATCTTCATCAGATGACACACCTAGGACATTATGTTATACAATACATGCATGTTTTGTTCAATCAAGTTCATATTTATATCAAAAACCAGCTTTTTACATTAGCATGTGACGTTCAGAACTAGCATACCCCCCGCAAACTTCCGGCGAATTTACTAACAATTTACTAAATTACTCACGATAAACGTTCACAAAAAGCATAACAATTATTTTAAGAATTATAGATACACAACTCCTCTATGCACTCGATATGTCCGATTTTAAAATAGCTTTTTGGTGAAAGCACATTTTGCAAGATTCTAAGTAGATAGCCCGGCATCACAGGGCTAGCTATTTAGACACCCAGCAAGTTTAGCCTTCACCAAACTCCGATTTACTATTAGAAAAGTTTGATTACCTTTGGTGTTCTTCGTCAGAATGCACTCCCAGGACTTCTACTTCAATAAAAAATGTTGGTTTGGTCCCAAATAATGCATAGTTATGTTCAAACAGCGGCGTTTTGTTCGTGCGTTCAAGACACTATCCGAATGGTAAATAAGGGTTACGAGCATGGCGCATTTCGTGACAAAAGATTTCTAAATATTTCATTACCGTACTTCGAAGCATGTCAACCGCTGTTTAAAATCAATTTTTATGCCATTGTTCTCATAAAAAAGCGATAATATTCCGACCGGGAATCTGCAAATAGGTAAGCAGAGGAAAGAAAATAAAGCATGGGGTCGACTCGGGCACGCGCCTAAGCCCATTGTCCTCTAATCGGCCACTTGTCAAAAGCGATAATGTGTTTCAACCTGGGGCTGCCTCGACATCGTTCAGCTTTTTCCCGGGCTCTGAGAGCCTATGGGAGCCGTAGGAAGTGTCACGTTACAGCAAAGATCCTCAGTCTTCAATAAACAGAGGCAAGAAGAACAACAACTTGTCAGACAGGCCACTTCCTGCATGGAATCTTCTCAGGTTTTTGCCTGCCATATGAGTTCTGTTATACTCACAGACACCATTCAAACAGTTTTAGAAACTTTAGGGTGTTTTCTATCCAAAGCCAATAATTATATGCATATTCTAGTTACTGGGCAGGAGTAGTAACCAGATTAAATCGGGTACGTTTTTTATCCGGCCGTGTAAATACTGCCCCCTAGCCCTAACAGGTTAATATAATACATCAATAAAATCAATTTAGCCTCAAATAAATAATGAAACATGTTCAATTTGGTTTAAATAATGCAAAAACAAAGTGTTGGAAAAGAAAGTAAAAGTGCATTATGTGCCATGTAAGAAAGCTAACGTTTAAGTTCCTTGCTCAGAACATGAGAACATATGAAAGCTGGTGGTTCCTTTTAACACGAGTCTTCAATATTCCCAGGTAAGAAGTTTTAGGTTGTAGTTATTATAGGAATTATAGGACTATTTCTCTCTCTACGATTTGTATTTCATATACCTTTGACTATTGGATGTTCTTATAGGCACTTTATTATTGCCAGTGTAACAGTATAGCTTCCGTCCCTCTCCTTGCTCCTACCTGGGCTCAAACCAGGAACACATCGACAACAGCCACCCTCGAAGCAGCGTTACCCATGCAGAGCAAGGGGAACAACCACTCCAAGTCTCAGAGTGAGTGACGTTTGAAACGCTATTAACGCGCACCCGGCTAACTAGCTAGCCATTTCGCATCGGTTACACCAGCCTCATCTTGGGAGTTGATAGGCTTGAAGTCATAAACAGCGCAATGCATTGCGAAGGGCTGCTGGCAAAATGCACGAAAGTGCTATTTTGAATGAATGCTTACGAGCCTGCTGGTGCCTACCATCGCTCAGTCAGACTGCTCTATCAAATCATAGACTTAATTATAACATAATAACACACAGAAACACGAGCTTTAGGTCATTAATATGGTCCGTTCCGTATTTTACCAAACGGGTGGCATCCATAAGTCTAAATGTTCCTGTTACATTGCACAACCTCCAATGTTATGTCATAATTACGTAAAATTCTGGAAAATTAGTTTGCAACGAGCCAGGCGACCCAAACTGTTGCATATACCCTGATTCTGCGTGCAAGGAACGCAAGAGAACTGACACAATTTCACCTGTTTAATTTTGCCTGCTAACCTGGATTTCTTTTAGTTAAATATGCAGGTTTAAAAACATATACTTGTGTGTATTAAAATATACTTGTGTGTATTGATTTTAAGAAAGGCATTGATGTTTATTGTTAGGTACACGTCGGAGCAAAGACAGTCCTTTTTCGCGAATGCGCACCACATCGATTATATGCAACGCAGGACAGGCTAGATAAACTAGTAATATCATCAGCCATGTGTAGTTAACTAGTGATTATGATTGATTGATTGTATTTTATAAGATAAGTTTCATGCTAGCTAGCAACTTACCTTGGCTTCTTACTGCATTCGCGTAACAGGCAGGCTCCTCGTGGAGTGCAACGTAAAGCAGGTGGTTAGAGCGTTGGACTAGTTAACCATAAGGTTGCATCCCCAAGCTGACAAGGTAAAAATCTGTCGTTCTGCCCCTGAACAAGGCAGTTAACCCACCGTTCCTAGGCCGTCATTGAAAATAAGAATGTGTTCTTAACTGACTTGCCTAGTTAAATAAAGGTCTTAAAAAAAAGTCAAATCGGTGGCCAAAAATACCGATTTACCGATTGTTATGAAAACTTGAAATCGGCCCTAATTAATCGGCCATTCCGATTAACCTGTTATGGATAGGGGGCAGTATTTTCACGGCTGGATAAAAAACGTACCCGATTTAATCTGATTATTACTCCTGCCCAGAAACTAAAATATGCATATAATTATTAGCTTTGGATAGAAAACACTCAAGTTTCTAAAACTGTTTGAATGGTGTCTGTCAGTATAACAGAACTCATTTGGCAGGCCAAAACATGAGAAGATTCTGTTCAGGAAGTACCCTGTCTGACCATTTCTTGCCCTTCTTTATTATCTCTATCCATTACAAAGGATCTCTGCTGTTACGTGACACTTCCTACGGCTCCCATGGGCTCTCAGAGCCCGGGAAAAAGCTGAATGACGTAATTCAAAGCCCTGGCTGAAACACACGAGCGCTTTTGCTAAGTGGTCTATCAGCGGACAAAGGGATTCATGCTCGTGCACGATACCACACCATGTTTTTATTCTATCGTCTCTGAACGGATTCAACGACTCCCGGTCAGAATATTATCGCTTTTTTACGAGAAAATTTTAAACAGCGGTTGACATGCTTCGAAGTACGGTAATGAAATATTTAGAAATCTTTTGTCACGAAATGCGCCATGCGCATGACCCTTATTTACCATTCGGATAGTGTCTTGAACGCACGAACAAAACGCCGCTGTTGGAACATAACTATGGATTATTTTGGACCAAACCAACATTTGTTATTGAAGTAGAAGTCCTGGGAGTGCATTCTGACGAAGAACACCAAAGGTAATCAAACTTTTCTAATAGTAAATCGGAGTTTGGTGAAGGCTAAACTTGCTGTGTCTAAATAGCTAGCCCTGTGATGCCGGGCTATCTACTTAGAATATTGTAAAATGTGCTTTCACCGAAAAGCTATTTTAAAATCGGACATATCGAGTGCATAGAGGAGTTGTGTATCTATAATTCTTAAAATAATTGTTATGCTTTTTGTGAACGTTTATCGTGAGTAATTTAGTAAATTCACCGGAGGTTTGTGGGGGGTATGCTAGTTCTGAACGTCACATGCTAATGTAAAAAAGCTGTTTTTTTGATATAAATATGAACTTGATTGAACAAAACATGCATGCATTGTATAACATAATGTCCTAGGGTTGTCATCTGATGAAGATCATCAAAGGTTAGTGCTGCATTTAGCTGTGGTTTTGTTTTTTGTGACATTATATGCTAGCTTGAAAAATGGGTGTCTGATTATTTCTGGCTGGGTACTCTGCTGACATAATCTAATGTTTTGCTTTCGCTGTAAAGCCTTTTTGAAATCGGACAGTGTGGTTAGATTAATGAGAGTCTTGTCTTTAAAATGCTGTAAAATAGTCATATGTTTGAGAAATGGAAGTTTTCGGATTTTAGAGGAGTTTGTATTTCGCGCCACGCCCATCATTGGATATTGGAGCAGGTGTTCCGCTAGCGGAACGTCTAGATATAAGGTTAATCGGCCGACCTCTTATTCTGTTCATAATATTCTCATGCAGGCTATACCTGCACTATCTGCGAGCTGTTGGCTTGAACTCAGAGTTGGCAAATTTGCTACTTAACGCAACATCTTTTTGTGCCAAAACCATCAGTAGAGTTGAAAATGCTATGAAAAGCCGTTTTACTTATTATTTTTTATTCGGTACATGGGAAAACAAATTTTATGTGTACTACGTCAGCACGCACAGACTTGTCCGCAACAAGTACATTTAATGGAAACACATCTCTGGTGGGAAAATGTGCATTTTTTATTTATGTAGATTTTAGAATATTCGCGTGAAAATCTGTCGCCAATTAGTTACAAAATTGGCTAGTGGGAGAAAATAAGTGTCATGAGAAGGGGGAAACGCTTGAGTTGATCTAATGTTTGGAATAAGGGTATGTGATTTTATCTTTAGACAGTTAATGCAACAAGGTGACACTGTAGCTCAGTTGGTAGAGCATGGTGTTTGCAACGCATGGTGTTTGCAACGCCAGGGTTGTGGTTCGATTCCCACGGGGGGCCATGTATGAAATGTATGCATTCACTACTGTAAGTCGCTCTGGATAAGAGCGTCTGCTAAATGACTAAAATGTAAAATGTAAATTTAGTTGGCCTGTTAGGCTGTTTTTAATAGTTTTTAAGTGAATTCAATAAGCACAATGTCCCATAACGTTACCCAATTTTGTGTATGACTGTTGCCTATCAAAGAGGGAGGCGATGTGGGGGGTCAATGACTGCACAAAGAAAGCCAAACCATCTCTCTATCCATCACACCCCTCCTGATCTCTCATAGCTAAGACCAGGCGAAAATACTAGTATAGAAATATGGGTCAAAGCATAACTTCCGGCATAAATACTGTCTTTACATTGGACACCACAATGAAGAAAAACCCTTCTCACCCTGGCTGTTACCCTGGCTGTTCTCATCACTAATTCCCATCTCGCTCTCTCTCTCCGTGAGCTTGTGAAATCCTCAGCTTTTCTTCCCTTTTGGGAACTGGACCAAGTTTTTGTCTCCCCTAACACCCTAGCTTGGCTGGCTGCAACCCCTGTATTCCTCTCTCTCTCTCTCTCTCGCTCCTTCTTTTCTCCCATTTAAATCCTCCAGACTGAAAGAGCTGTCTCCTCTCGCAATTAATCTTTCTTTGGTGGCTGCCCATCAGTTGTGCACTTCCTTAGGTTGAATGGAATGCATGTTTGTGGTGGCGTTTGATTGATGAGACCTAGGGCTTCTGTTAAACTCATTACTTGCAGTTAAACTGCTTAAGTTTTGTAAAGTTAGTAAAACGTACTTTGATGTCTCTCTCGGATGTTACTGAACGCGAAACCAAAACACCATGTTATGTTATTAAAACAGGCACCAAAACAATCAAATGCTCCTGCATCATTAGTGGGGATCCCAGGTGGCACAGCGGTATAAGACACTGCATCTCAGTGCTAGAGACGTCACTACAGACCCTGGTTCGATTCCAGGCTGTATCAGAACCGGCCGTGATTGGGAGTCCCTTAGGGGGGCGCACAATTGGTCCAGCGTCGTTAGGGTTTGGCCAGGGTTGGCCCTCATTGTAAATAAGAATTTATTAACTGACTTGCCTAGTTAAATAAAGGTTAAATCCATTTTTTTAAATGTGAGTTGTAGTCAAACAGTTGGAAGTGTCTGACTCCTGGGTTCGTTAGACCTAAGCCTACTTCTACCACAACCGCAACATTTTGAAACATCTCAAGAGAGTCAGTTACAAGTAGGCTACATTTAAACCCAGCTCAAAGGAGTCAGCTGCCCAATCAAAACAGAGCTAGTCAGCCTGTGTTTGCCTGTTCTGTGTGTGTTTTGTTTCCTGGAGTGTGAGCCAACTGTCAGACAGGCTGTGTGTGGCAGTCAGAGCAGAGCTGAGCAGTGTGGAACAGAGTAGACCAGATCGGGGACCTGGGGTTGGACAGAGGCCATTTGCTTGGTGTCTGGCCGTGGCAGAATCAACAGGAAGAGAGAGGGGTGGTGAGCAGGGGGAGAGGGGTTGGGGTAGTGGAAGTGAATGGTGGTTTTGGGTGTGCTGTGCGAGAGATTAGTAGATGGGAGAAAAAAACGTGTTTGTTTGGGATGTGCGAGGCAAAGAAGTAACTTCTAGGAGGGAGGTGCTGGGCAAGAATTTCAGGTTTTAGGATTCCAAAGGGATTCTGAATTTCCAAGATGTGTTTGTGTTGTTTGAGACATTTTTGAGTGAGTTGGTGAAATAGTTTTGAGGTGAGGTCATTTTGTTAGGAATGGTGAGGTATGCAGACTATTACCCTGTTAGGGATAGAATGTTGCATCTGTCCCTTTCTGGATGCAATCTGAGTCTTAGCAAGAAAGAACAGGATAGACCGAGGGCAAGAGAAAGAGGGCAACCGAAGGCTTGAAAGAGAGCGAGAGATGAGAAACAGGGGACAATAGGGGGTAAAGACGGGTTCTCACATTCACCCACTCCAGCACTGTCACACAAGGCCCGCCTCACTGGTGCCCACAACAATCTGGCCCTGTGCTGCTTACACTCAAAACAACAGCTGCTCACACTCACCCACATAACCAACCCTCAACAGCTGCTCACACTCACCCGCAAAACCAACCCTCAACAGCTGCTTACACTCACCTGCAAAACCAACCCTCAACAGCTGCTTACACTCACCTGCAAAACCAACCCTCAACAGCTGCTTACACTCACCCGCAAAACCAACCCTCAACAGCTGCTTACACTCACCCGCAAAACCAACCCTCAACAGCTGCTTACACTCACCCGCAAAACCAACCCTCAACAGCTGCTTACACTCACCCGCAAAACCAACCCTCAACAGCTGCTTACACTCACCCGCAAAACCAACCCTCAACAGCTGCTTACACTCACCCGCAAAACCAACCCTCAACAGCTGCTTACAAAACCCCAGAGTGGGGCAGAGCCGACCATACTCTTTAGTCAGTCAGTTAAATGTTTCCTCTACACAGAACTCATGTCCAGCTCAGGTCCTAAGTACTGCAGTAATAACATAGTGGCTCAGACAGACAAATATTACACAGCAGACTCTGTCTCACTAACATTGTATAAGTGGATCTCAAGAACCAATGGCTGGTCCGTGAAGGTTTCAGATGTAGTTGTAGGGAGTGTGTATCTATCTCCGTTGTGGTTTGGTAAGGACGCTGAGTCATTGGGAAACAAACACAGCGGTGACCTCGTGTTGCTCTTTACGTCGGTCTCTGCATATGGGTTTACAGTAAGTGTTTGTCTCTGTGTTTTCACTTAGCCTCATCTCTCTTTCTTTCTTGTTTTGTTTTAGGGTGGTGAAGGAAGAGATCTCAGACGACAGTGCCAAGCTCCCCTGCTTCAACGGACGAGTGGTGTCATGGGTAAGGGCAAACTGGTAGAGGTAGACAGTCCACAGCTGTCTTGGACCAGTGAAAGGCCAGCAGTAGAAGGGAGACAGAGGGGGAATTCCTCCAAACTCTTTTTCCAGGACTGAATTGTAAAAGTCAAGTTCCCAAGTCGGAACAATACTGCTGAATTGGACCTTGCAGTTCAAATGTATCATAAACTGCTCAAAGTGAGCTTTGAACCTGAGCCAGAGATGTAGGCTACAGACTCTGGAAAACTCTGTCTGAGTTTCAGAGTTTAAAACGATCTCCATATTGGCGTCAAGTTCCAAGACCATTACATGATCTTCTAAGAATGCCAATTAGAACGTTATTGTCATGGAACGTTTGGTTCTAACATGGCGGCCATTCCTTTACCGACCTCTGTGGCTATGACCCTGCTTTAACTACTAATAGAACACTGACAAAAACCCACTACCATGAACACCTTGGTCTGTGAATGTAACACCGACAGACCCAAGGTATTTCCTGCATCCTCAAATGTCCTAACTTATGATTATATTACCTACCCTAAAGAACATGCAGGAAATGAGTCCTGGAGACAAAACATTGTGACTTGTCCCGGTTGGGAGGAAAACATCTGCTAAGTGCATATGAAGGAGAAGAAACGGGAGAGAGGGATTAAAAGGGTTGGACAAAGAGAGGAGGCCATAGGGACTGACACATGATAGGATGGAGGGTCCCAGAGGGATGACTGCTCTATAGTCGAACAGCCATTTAGAAGAACGAGGGAAGGAAGAGAGCTTAAAGAAAAGAAAGGGGGAAAAGTGTTCTGTGTCTCTGACACCTTAGAGGGGATATTCAATCAAAACGGCAAACTGGTTTTCAGGGGAAGGTTCAGGACAGAACTGTATCCATGAAACTTGAACACATTTGAATGGATTCTTTGTTCAGTCTCCTTTGTCATAGAGAAATTAAAATGTATAGAAACCCAGAATCTTTGTTGAAAGATAGGTTGTTAGCTTTTTAGCCCCTCTCCAGGCAGACTGGTCTGTGCAGGAGTATGTTGGGTCTGTAGGGAGTAGGTAATTGGACGCCTTGCGCAAGGTTAGGGATGGGCAACTGGCGGCCCTTTGAGTAAAAAAAACATAAGTTAACAACCCCCCAAAAAATTTACTGACATAACAAAGAACGGAAATAATAATTCCTCTTCTTCCTCCTGATTTACATTTTAATTAAAAAAAATGTATTTTAATTTTTTTATCCTCCATCCTCACTATCATCGCCTTTCAACTCCTTTTCCCCTCTTTCCCTTCTCTGTCCACCCCCTCCAAATCTCTGTCTCTCCTGCTCTCCTCAGTTGGTTTCATCAGACACGCCAGGAGCAGCAGAGCCTGTATCACCAGTCCTTCCTCCACCCCCAGCAGAAGTCCGGCCCCCGCCCTCACCCCCTCCTCCTCTCCCACCCCCACCTGTCGAGAGGACAGGGGGCATCGGTGACTCCAGACCCCCATCGTTCCAGTACGTGCGCACACCCTCTCCCACAGTCCCAAATAATCAGTGTTCTACTCTAATGTGTCTCGTACTGTATCTAACGTATTCCAAGACAGAATACCTCAGTCACTCCAGCTATCATGTTACCTACTGTTAAATACAACGGCCCATTTGAACATGATCTTTAGCTTGTGCTGCCCATTGACAGTAAGCACCTGGTCTGGGAACAGGTTCTAGTTACTGTCTGTCTAGGTTATAATACACCGCACACCAGGGTTCAGGTAGTATTTAAAATCATTAGCTGCACTGTATTCAGTTTTCCTGGTGCAATGGGACCAGTGGAATGGCCCCAAAAGTACAAACCCGCCCATCTAGCACTCAAGGCAGACTAAAGTAATCACTCAAAGTTTTTGAAAATTAAGATTTCAAGTACTATTTGAACCCAGTTGTGATATACAGTACCTTTACTAGGCTTGATCCATTGCTTCCTATTCATACACATTGTCCTCATAGGTCGTAATACGATCTGTGTTGTAGCCTATATTATTAGACGTTAGGTGTGCGCTGCTATTTGTGTTTTATTAGTAATGTATGTCACAGAGCCAACACACAATACTGTCTTTCATTCACCCATAGAATTAGAATGAGTAGAATGGACGTTCTCGTTCAGTCAATTCTATGTTTTCCCTACTTTAACCCTCTCCCCTATGCAGTCCCAATGCAGCAGGCAGTGTGGAGAACCTGGACGACCAGACAGAAACAGAGTCTGTGGTGTCCTTCAGGAGAGAGAGACCCAGACACAGGGAGGCCATGGAGCAACATGGTGAGCACTCTGCACCGCCCGCTCTAGTGTCACATGATGGCTTCCACTCGATTGAACAGCGACAAAGTCAAAATGGCTAATAGACCAGCCACAAAGTCAAAATGGCTAAATTGTAAAAATGAATGAAAACAAGGTTGTTATTTTTGGTCCTAATTTAAGGTTAGGCATAAGGTTAGCAGTGTGGTTAAGGTTTAAAATCTCATTTTAAAAATATAAGTTTTTTAAATATGCAGGGTTTAGGACTTTGTGGCTGTGGTGGAAGCCATGATGGAACAGCACTGGGTCATGTTCAGTAGGGCACTGTAATGGAACATTTTGCAATGGAAAATGACAATGAGCGTTTCTTATTGGGCAATGTCAGGCTTCCCGTTTCAAAATATTTTGTGTCTACTGAACGCAACCCTTGTTCTAGTGGTAATAGCATGAATAAACAACATGAATAACATGAATAAACATGAAATCCATAGTTAACCCTCTATCTCTCTTCCTCTTCTCCCCCCGCTCTCCTATCTCTCTCTCTCAATCTCTGGTGCGTCAGGGCCTAGGATGAACGGCCAGAGCCGCATGGAGCGCCACCTAGCGGGCTATGAGAGCGCTACCACGGTGATGAGCAGCGAGCTGGACACGACCAGTTTCTGTGACTCTGAGGACGACGACACCATGAGCCGGTTCAGCAGCTCCACAGAGCAGAGCACGGCGTCCAGGCTGCTCAAACGCCACCGCAGGCGCAAGAAACAGCGCCCGCCCAGGCTAGAAAGGGTAATGAATGCACTAGTCCTTCTTCCCTCTCTTCATTTTTGACTTAAGTTTGCGACATAAACCGTTTTAAGTCAGAAATATCCCATTCTGCGTTGGAATTTATTGTGTTTTCCCTTTTTCTTGTCCCAGGCGTCGTCGTTCAGCAGTGTGACGGACTCCACCATGTCTCTAAACATCATCACCGTCACGCTCAACATGGGTCAGTACCGTTTCTCCGTCTGTTCCTCGACACCACTCCCCTTCTCACGTCATGCGTTTTTATATCGTCCACCCATCTCTCTGACCCTCTCTGACTGTCGAGCTCGTTATTTTAGACCACCTGACCAGTACTCTGCGCGTCCATTTTGGAAAAACCTCCAGTCGTTCTGGAAATAGCCGGGTGAGACCTGCCTGATCTTTGCAGTAGCTCACATTCTGTGAGGTGAAACAAAACGTAAGCGCTCAGTGTGCTTTACCGGGCTATAGACATCCGCCCCTCCCAACACATTTCTGCCCTGTGACCTGAACTCCATGTCTCCGCACCGCTTCCTCCCCTCTCTCCCCCTGTCACGTCTCTGTCCTTCTGTCGTCACTTGCTGTCACACCAACTCTTACCACCACCTCTGAGGTTCTTTATCTCGGGGAACTTTCTTCCTAAAAGTTTTAAGATGAAATAACCGATATCCTCTTCCCTCCCACAGAGAAGTATAACTTCCTAGGCATCAGCATCGTGGGCCAGAGTAACGAGAGAGGGGACGGGGGCATCTATATCGGTTCCATCATGAAGGGAGGGGCCGTGGCCGCCGACGGACGCATCGAACCCGGGGACATGCTGCTTCAGGTGTGTGTGTGACTGACGGGTAACAAGATAGCCATATATGTGATTGATTACATCGAGTTAGGATTGGACCGTTCATATCGACGGACTCTCTTTCTCCCTCAAGGTGAACGACATCAACTTTGAGAACATGAGCAACGACGACGCGGTGCGCGTGCTGAGGGAGATCGTACACAAACCAGGGTGCGTTTCAGACCTAGGGACATGAGTACATTTACACAGTCGAGCCCTTTTGTCTACGCTCAATGGGAAATGCCAGTTGACATGCGATGATGACCTGTCCTTCCGTCTCTCCCTCAGGCCGATCATCCTGACGGTGGCTAAGTGCTGGGACCCGTCACCTCAGGGCTACTTCACCCTCCCCCGCAGTGAGTGGCAGCCTGCACGCCTCGTCTCTACCATAGAGTTGTACAGCTACTCTGTCTCTATGGTCTTTTACACTGGGTGTACATAACATTAGGAACAGCTTCCTAATATTGAGTTGCACTCCTTTTTTCCCCTCAGAACAGCCTAAATGTGTCAGGGCATGGACTCTACAAGGTGTCAAAGTGTTCCACAGGGATGCTGGCCCATGTAGACTCCAATGCTTCCCACAGTTGTGTCAAGTTGGTTGGATGTCCTTTGGGTGGTGGACCATTCTTGATACACACGGGAAACTGTTGAGCGTGAAAAACCCAGCAGCGTTGCAGTTCTGACACACTCAAACTGGTGCCCCTGGCACTTAAATCTTTTCTTGTCCCTTCACCCTCTGAATGGTACACATACACAATCCATGTCTCAATTGTCTCCAGGCTTAAAAATCCTTCTTTAACCTGTCTTCTCCTCTTCATCTACACTGATTTTGAAGTGGATTTAACAAGTGACATCAATAAAGGATCATAGCTTTCACCTGAATTCACCTGGTCAGTCTATGTCATGGAAAGAGCAGCTGTCCCTAATGTTTTGTATAGTGGAGCCATCAATACTTTATGCTATGAAATGCCAAAGGAATTACGTTTTTGAGATCTCGTCTCCCCCTTCGCTGTAGATGAGCCGATCCGGCCCATAGACCCAGCAGCTTGGGTGAGCCATTCGGTAGCCCTGGCGGGGGCCTATCCTCCCTACACCGGCAGCTCTGCTCTCAGCACCATCACCACCACCTCTGTCACTGAGACAGAACGTGAGTACCGCATGCTCTTTCTTTTTTTTCTTTTTTTATCTACTCTCTCTCTTTAGCTACTCTCTCCATATTACCACTCTCTTTTCAACTTTCTCACTCTTTTAAACTCCTCCATTTACCTTCTCGCTCTTTCTCTCTCCACTTGACTGACCCCAGTCTACTCTCTCTTGTCTCCCTCTCTGTTTCTCTCATTTCTGCCCTCCTCCCTCTCTCTGGTATCTTATTTTATTGTGGTCCATCCATTCCTTTGTCGCGTGTCAGGCGTTTTATACCCGGCCTTGGCACAGGAAGCACCGGCCACATCTGTCTTTCTCTTCGAGTCTACAGTTTTTTATGTGGTCAATGATGGCTGTCTGCCTCCCTCCGTTTTTACCCATCCCTTTCTAAACTCGGCAGAAAAAGAAACGTCCTCACTGTCAACTGCGTTTATTTTCAGCAAACTTAACATGTGTAAATATTTGTATGAACATAAGATTCAACAACTGAGACATAAACTGAACAAGCTCCACAGACATGACTAATAGAAATGGAAAAATGTGCCCCTGAACAAAGGGGGGGTAAAAATCAAATGTAACAGTCAATATCTGGTGTGGCCACCAGCTGCATTAAGTACGGCAGTGCATTTCCTCCTCATGGACTGCACCAGATTTGCCAGTTCTTGCTGTGAGATGTTACCCCACTCTTCCACCAAGGCACCTGCAAGTTCCCAGACATTTCTGGGGGGAATGGCCCAAGCCCTCACCCTCCGATCCAACAGGTTCCAGACGTGCTCAATGGAATTGAGATCCGGGCTCTTTGCTGGCCATGGCAGAACACTGACACTCCTGTCTTGCAGGAAATCACACACAGAACGAGCAGTATGGCTGGTGGCATTGTCATGCTGGAGGGTAATGTCAGGATGAGCCTGCAGGAAGGGTCCAACATGAGGGAGGAGGATGTCTTCCCTGTAACGCACAGCGTTGACATTGCCTGCAATGACAACAAGCTCAGTCCGATGATGCTGTGACACACCGCCCCAGACCATGACGGACCCTCCACCTCCAAATTGATCCCGCTCCAGAGTACAGGCCTTGGTGTAACACTCATTCCTTCGACAATAAACACGAATCCTACCGTCACCCCTGAGACAAAATCGTGACTGGTCAGTGAGAGCACTTTTTGCCAGTCCTGTCTGGTCCAGCGATGATGGGTTTTATGCCCATAGGCGACGTTGTTGCCGGTGATGTCTGGTGGGGACCTGCCTTACAACAGGCCTACAAACCCTCAATCCAGCCTCTCTCAGCCTATTGCGGACAGTCTGAGCACTGATGGAGGGATTGTGCGTTCCTGGTGTAACTCGGGAAGTTGTTGCCATCCTGTACCTGTCCCGCAGGTGTGATGTTCGGATGTACCGATCCTGTGCAGGTGTTACACGTGGTCTGCCACTGTGAGGACGATCAGCTACGTCTCACAGTATGGACATTGGAATGTATTTCCCTGGCCACATCTGCAGTCCTCATGCCTCCTTGCAGCATGCCTAAGGCATGTTCACACAGATGAGCAGGGACCCTGGGCATCTTTCTTTTTGTGTTTTTCAGAGTCAGTAGAAAGGCCTCTTTAGTGTCCTAAGTTTTCATAACTGTGACCTTAATTGCCTACCGAGCTGTTAGTGTCTTAACGACCGTTCCACAGGTGTATGTTCATTAATTGTTTATGGTTGATTGAACAAGCATGGTAAACAGTGATTAAACCCTTTACAATGAAGATCTGTGAAGATATTTTGATTTTTACAAATTATCTGTGAAAAACGGGGTCCTGAAAAAGGGACATTTTCTTTTTTTGCTGAGTTTATATCTCTCTCTCCTCAATCCTACCCCCCTTTCTCTCCTTTTATTTCTCCCTCTATCTTCTTCCTTTTCTTTATTTCTCTCTCCCCCTCTCTTTTTCTCCCTCCTTTTTAATATCTCTTACTCCTTCTCTATCGCTCCAGGTTTTGATGACTTCAACCTGTCCCTCCACTCTGACATGGCATCGGTGGCTAAGGCCATGGCCTCCCCAGAGTCTGGCCTGGAGGTCAGAGACAGGATGTGGCTCAAGATCACCATCCCCAATGCCTTCCTGGGTGAGTTAGAGCATGGGGGGGGGGGTTTAAGAGGGCCATAGTCAGGCCTCTGTATCAAAATAAAAAAGGGGACATTTAAAGGGATCAAACTAATGATAAACTCTTTCCTCATTTTCTCTCTCTCTCTCTCTCTCTCTCTCGCGCTCTCTCTCTCTCTCTCTCTCTCTCTCTCTCTCTTCTCTCTTTCTCTCTTTCTCTCTTTCTCTCTTTCTCTCTTTCTCTCTTTCTCTCTCTCGTGTGTTTGTGTCTTATCTCCAGGTTCTGATGTTGTGGAGTGGCTGTACCACCACATCGAGGGCTTCCAGGACCGCCGCGAGGCCAGGAAGTATGCCAGCAACCTGCTGAAGGCCGGCTTCATCCGCCACACGGTCAACAAGATCACCTTCTCAGAACAATGTTACTACATCTTCGGAGACTTCAGCGACTGTGAGAACTGTGAGTACCAGGGGGCCACTTACGCTGGAGAAAAATCACTTTGATTGCTTGGATTCTTTTATTTGAATTAATTTATTTGTGGAAAGGTTAATGCCTATGTCTTCTTAATAGCTGTAAGAGCTTATTCAAACCCATTGGCCAAATTAGTTCTTCAACCAGTTAAAGTTTAACTCGCTCTCCTCGCCCCCTCCCTCCTTACTTCTCTCCTCCCCGTCCCCCTCAGACATGGCCAACCTGTCCCTGATTGACAACGACGGCTCCAGCGGGGCCTCCGACCAGGACACCCTGGCCCCCTTGCCCCTCCCGGGGGCCACACCTTGGCCCCTGCTACACTCCTTCCCCTCCTTCCAGTACCCCCACCCCCACCCCTACTCCAGCCAGCCCCCACCCTACCACGAGCTGTCCAGCTACAGCTTCGCTCCAGGCAGCACGGGCACAGCCAGTCAGCACAGTGAAGGTAAGACCAAGGGGGAGGTAGGGAAAGAGGGCCAGGGAGGGTGTCACATTGGTGGCCAATGTCCAAATTGTGACTGCATTATGGACACATAAATGTGTGAGAGCTGGCAGTTCTAATCAGTTCTAACCCCTGTGTTTATCCCCCTAGGGAGCCGGAGCAGTGGGTCAACGCGGAGCGAGGGGGGTGAGAGGCGACGAGGCAGTAAGGGGGGTCAAGGCAGTACGGCGGGAGGAGGAGGAGAAAAGTCCCCCTCTGGAGGAGGGGAAGGGGGGGACTCTCGCTCGGGCAGCGGCAGCGAATCGGAATACTCAGTCCGCAGCAGCCTGAGGCGGGGCCACGGCTCGGCCACGCCTAGCGAGCACAGCCACTCCTCCCAGCGCTCGCATCATCACCATCACCGCATGCCACCGCCCCCCCACATGTCGCCCTATCCCCCGGGGATGCCCATGCCCTACAACCCTATGATGGTGATGATGGTGCCACAGCACCCACACCCACACATGGGACCCCCAAACATGGGACACCCCCACCAGTACCCCCAGCAGCACCCCTCGGTCCCCATGCACCCGGGCATGGGCCCCTCTGTCCCTGGAGGACCACCCGGGGCCCCCCCAACCCGTGACCTGGGCTCTGTTCCCCCCGAGCTGACGGCCTCGCGCCAGTCCTTCCACCTAGCCATGGGCAACCCCAGCGAGTTCTTTGTGGATGTCATGTAGTCTGACGATGTGAGTGACCATTTGATGTGAGGTTTAGGAGTGTTTCACTCTTTGGGGACTGAATATTCTAGTCTATGCTGGTAATTAACTTGTGGTCTGATTAGGACCTAGTAGATTGGTGTCACTCATTTCTTGTCTGGTAAGAACAGGGTTCAACAGTGAGTCAGAGGAATTTTGGCACAGTATCATAAAAGACATGAGATGCATCACGTCTGGCTTCCCTTTTTCTGAATATACTGGCATACTGTATCTTGACTTGCAACTCCAAAACATGCTGCTGGACTCTCCATGTCAGAAAAGCAACTCTTCTCGTTTCATTTAAGACGTGTGTGTGTGTGTGTGTGTGTATTGGTTTAGTTCTGCTTCTGAAATCACCGATTTTTCAAAATCAAATTTTATTGGTCACATACACATATTTAGCAGATGTTATTGCGATTGTAGTGAAATGCTTGTGTTCCTAGCTCCAACATGTAGTTAATAGCGTTTGGCTGACTGGGTAGGTGTGAGTAACTGTAGTGGTCGTTCATTGAAACGACTGAAGTAACGAACTGGCCAAATGAGCTGTCGCCAAGTGTACTGAGAGGACTCGGACAGTAGAGGGCGCCACTTGCTCTTTTATATTGGGGGAGGTGAAATTGATCATGTTTCCAAATTTACCTGAGTGTTGATAGTGGCATTTGGGGCTGTTTCACGTGACTCATGAGTGCCTTATTTTCAGCCATTAGCCTCCTAAAAGACATGTATGAAATGTGTTATGTCTCAAGACCATTTTTTTTTCATGAATTTGTGTGCCAACTAGTTTCTATTGTATTATTTTTGCATTTGTATTTTTGCCTTTGTATATATCTATAATAACTCCCATGTAAATGCAATAGAATAGTGAACTTGTGAAGCTAGAGGTCAAACAATGACAGACAAACTTCTGTCTGGCAATCAGAGGATAAAGACCTCAAATGACAAGAATGGGTACCATGTCTAGGACTATGTGGTATAACAAAAATGGTACTTCAGGCTGACGAAGGCACACCAAAAACTACTTTTGGGATTGAATCATGAGTTCTCTCTTCAAATAACTGTGATTTTTCCCCCTTCATCCTCTTGCCTCATATTTTGTATGTTAATGACACGCATAAGCATCCATTTTGTACGAAGGAATATATAGATGATGACAACGATGATGTATAACCGAACCATAAAGGTGCTAAATGAAGTATGGCAGTGTCACCTTGGTGTTTTTCTTTCTTGTTTGATTTCATTATTGTCACTTTTTGTTTCTGTATTTTAGAATACATTTGTAACAGACTGAAATTGAAATACATTTTGTTTTTTTTACAATATCTTGTGAATGTAAATAGATTTTAGAGAAATATTAATGTGGCATGCATTTTCTTTGAAGAAGTTTAATTTTCTTGACTCTTCCCACTTTGAAATAAGGAAACCAGACTTTCTCGTGCTGCCGAAGTCTGGGGTGTATTCATTAGTCGGATTCTGTTGCAAAACGTTTTGCAACAGAAGCCGTTAATTCCAAACGAAAAACGTGAGTTTCTATTGGACAAATTCAAGTAGGTCCCTCCCCATGCACGACCTGTGGGTTGGCATCACCCTGGGTGTTCATCGGCTTCAAGGGCATCCTGCTGTATGGCAACCCTGCCCAGAAAGAGAAGTACCTGCCCAAACTAGGCACAGGTTAGAACCAGACAAAGACCCTATAGGTTGAAGCGTGGCATTAAATAAACTGAGCGTTCAACAGTGCGTGAGTATTTATTTATCTTTCAAGAAAGCTGAAGCTAGTATCATATTTTTTTTTATAGAAAGAATGGTGTGAAAGCTTAGTCAAACTCATTCGACTAATGTGCTTCAGACTGGCTTAGTCTTTGTATCGCGCTGTGGATCAAATCCTTTTTTTTTCCCCTTGAGAGAGAGAGAAGCGTTCTGTCTGACTCAGCCGGACAGTGGTTCTGATGATGCTTCTATTACGACCTTCACCCTCAACAGATCTGGACCAGGTAGTTGGGTGAACGCGTGCACACGCATATGAGGAAGCTTTCCTGACAAACACATCCCCTAGTCCAGATCTGTTATATCCACATGTGGTTCACTGTGCGTTCACAATTTATCCCGGCCGTTCTCGGGTTTATATTTCCTATTTTACTGTCCCTCACAGCAATGGAGGCCTGACTGAGTACTAGTGCAAACAAACCACCCCTGACTTTACAGTAGTACTCACTAGCTTGACTATTCTGAATTTTAGAATATCGTCATATGCACGAACTGTTTCGGATGGGAAGCATGACATGCCTTTAGGGGAATCGGCACCACTGTTCCCCCCACTGCCTTGGTTATTGTTTTTGTTGTAGAACTGAGCGTCGCAGTAAAAAAATGGCAGTATTAATGCTGCTGTTCTATCACGCGTGCAATGATGTCAGAGTTTTTTTAAGTGTTTGCAGTAACTTCCTTGTAATATTCCATACGGACGTTTCAGTTTCACCACCCTTACGAAAAAAGATTGCAGTTAGAGTGCAGTATAACTGCAGTACGCTGCAAATACTGCATCCAAAATGTTTATTTTTTTACTGCAGAAATGTTGCAGTTCAACTGTAGTACGTTGCAGTTATTCTGCAAATACTGTGTCCAAAATACCGATGTAAAGACAGTTCCAGGTTGGATATTCGACGGATATTCGCCTGTAGTCTTCCTTACGTCCACCAACTGCAGTTAGGGACCGTCAACTTAGTGACAAATCAAATTTTTCAAATTCCAATAGCTATTTAACCATTACTCCTAAAACTTTCAAAACTGGTTCTAGCTAACCCGATGGCATAGAGACACATTGCACACATTTCTTTTTTGTCGATTTACATCTCGCACTATTTTAAATGATTTATTTACATTTTTGAATTTCAATATGCGACCTAATGACTTCAAACAAGGTTCAGAATGTCCGCTGACTACCTTTCTATATTGCACACCCTTTAGTTTGTCCATTTTCATCTCGCACGTTTTTACATGAATTTTTCAAAATGTAAAATTTCAATAGCTGCTTGGTCATGTGACCCGACTTCAAACATGGTGCAGAATGTACCCTTCTATATTGCACACTCTTGTTTGTGTACTGTAAAATCACACGGTGTAACGTACATTTTTCATAGTTTTAAATATGAATAGCTCCTTGGTCATGTCAATTACACACCACTGTGCAGTGGATATACACCCATATTGCATAACCTCTAGTTATGTCTCTTCTATATTGTTGTACATTAATATTAGTTTGACAATTAGGGGGTTCAGTCCAGTGTTGTGTTTACCCTTTTCTTTAATATTTATCTATAATAATTGGTAGTTCTAAGTACTTATTTTCCCTGTTTTTTTCCCCACAGTATTTAACAGCGGTACACAATAGGAGAGACAGATATCTCCTTTCGCAGTTAATATCAATCATAAAGGAAAAGGGCAAAGTACGAGAGTCATGCAATTAATTGTCCAAAGCAGGGATGGAGAGTGAGCTGGTGAGGCAGGCTGCAGTGGGTTTGCTGGTCAATACATATACTGAACATATAACCACAGTAATGGTGGCCAGTAAATCAATGAATAAAAATGTAATATTGACAAATTAAACAGAAATTGTAGACCTTTAATCTTTTTCAACATGTCAACAGACACTTAACTTCAAATAAGTATGAAACATTTCACAGTGTTAACTTTCTCTTTATCCCTGGTTGATATACATTTCAGAGCGTCTTCAGTGTGGATGGGGTATAGCATACATTTTCAACAACAAAGACCGCACTTCCAGTTTGTGTTCATTACTCTGTTGACCTCTTTTGTCTTCATTCCTAGTTACAGCACATGGAACCACCGGTGGCATGCACAACATTCAATCTAAAACAAAACAAAGCATAACACGTTATAAATAATAGCAAATATCAATGCAGTACGACGAATGACGAATTAGCCATCCATTGTGTTATATCATAAATTCTCTTACATGCCGTCACAGTTGTCAAAGATTATAAACATGTTAAATAAAGTTACTAACCCAGTCAGTCTTTGGGCCACATCCAGGTTCTTTATCAGTGGCACACATGAAGCATTTACATTTTAGTCATTTAGCAGATGCTCTTATCCAGAGCGACTTACAGTAGTGAATGCATACATTTTCTTTCTCCGTACTGGTCCCCCATGGGAATCGAACCCACAACCCTGGCGTTGCAAAGACCATTCTCTACCAACTGAGCCACACGGGACCGCAGTTGTTGGCTTTGTTGAACTCTGAAATCATAGGCATGAACTGAACATATGGCTGTCCCACACAACTACATAAAAATAAAGAATTGACATTTACTTTGAATTAAATGTCATTACATACCAGACATTTTTAGTGTATCCTCAGCCATTTCTTTTTGCAGTTGCTCCATGTGTTTTTGAAGGTTCCATATCAATTTGGGAGGGGATGTTGGGGAAGTTCTGTGCAACTTCCTTGGCCATCTACACCAAAAAAATAAAATAGAGCTTTTGACCTAATTGTCACATAACAGCTAACCATTCATTATTGAAAATATAACTATCAAACCTGCATTACAAAGACCCTGCAGCTGAAGGTGTCATGATGCATGGTGTGAGTTATTTCCCCTCCTTTCCATTTTATGTCCACCCAGTCGTCATGGCAGGATCCATGGAAAGGATCTTCTCATTTTGAAGTATTCTCTTTTTTATGTAAACATAATGGAATTCTGATTAGTTATAGGCAAATGAATACACAAGCCAAATTTGTATGCTGTTTTCCTTATCACTATAGTCTAGTAGTAATTTAGTAGTAGAGGTAATTTCCTTTATGCCCCATTCTACACAGCCTAAATTATAGGCACTGAACCATTTACAGGACAATAATAAAAGTAGCATACAGGATCCAACTCTATCACAGAGTGAATAAATGTAGAGCGTTTGTAGACTAAGAAAAAAATGTTAAGTGACATTAGTACGTGCTTAAAGAAAGTCATATCACAAAGATCACAGATGACAGTGCCCACCAAATCTATGACAATAGAGAATGAATTGTAAGCACCAAAGTGTGTTTGTAAAAATAATATCTGAAAATGTCAGTTGTTGAACATAACACTTCTATTTGCAATAGCAATTTATGATATATGCAGTTGAGGAATATTCCATGTACCAACACTACATGTAGAACAGACATAAGACATTCCCACATACAGAATTAAAAAATATATATAAATATTTCACCTTTATTCAACCAGGTAAGCCAGTTGAGAACAAGTTCTCATTTACAACTGTGGCCTGGCCAAGATAAAGCAAAGCAGTGTGACACAAAACAACACAGAGTTACACATGGAATAAACAAACATACAGTCACTAACACATTAGAAAAGTATATATACAGTGTGTGCAAATGAATGATAATAAATAAATACTATTTCGCAAATAAACACTGAAGTGATAGATGTGCAGAAGATGAATGTGCAAGTAGAGATTCTGGGTTATATTAAAAAAAATATATAAATAAATAACAATATGGGGATGAGGTAGTTGGATGGGCTATTTACAGATGGGCTATGTACAGGTGCAATGATCTGTAAGCTGTAATATGAGACTCCAGCTTCAGTGATTTTTGCAATTCGTTCCAGTTATTGGCAGCAGAGAACTGGAAGGAAAGGCGGCCAAAGTAGGAATTGGCTTTGGGGGTGACCAGTGAAATATACCTGCTGGAGCGCGTGCTGCGGGTGGGTGCTGCTATGGTGACCAGTGAGCTGAGATAAGGCGGGGCTTTACCTAGCAAGCACTTATAGATGACCTGGAGCCAGTGGGTTTGGCGACGAATATGAAGCAAGGGCCAGCCAACAAGAGCATACAGGTCGCAGTGGTGGGTAGTATATGGGGCTTTGGAGACAAAACGGATGGCACTGTGATAGACTGCATCCAATTTGCTGAGTAGGGTGTTGGAGGCTATTTTGTAAATGACATCACCGAAGTCAAGGACTGGTAGGATGGTCAGTTTTACGAGGATATGTTTGGCAGCATGAGTGAAGGATGCTATGTTGCGAAATAAGAAGCCAATTCTAGATTTAATTTTGGATTGGAGATGCTTAATGTGAGTCTGGAAGGAGAGTTTACAGTCTAGCCAGACACCTAGGTATTTGTAGTTGTCCACATATTCTAAGTCAGAACCGTCCAGAGTAGTGATGCTAGGCTGGCGGGCAGGTGCGTGCAGTGATCGGTTGAAGAGCATGAATTTAGTTTTACTTGCATTTAAGAGCAGTTGGAAGGCCACGGAAGGAGTGTTGTATGGTTAGTTAACAGTGTCCAAAGAAGGGCCAGAAGTATGCAGAATGGTGTTGTCTGCGTAGAAGTGGATCAGAGAATCACCAGCCGCAAGAGCGACATCATTGATGTATACAGAGAAAAGAGTAGACCCGAGAATTGAACCCTGTGGCACCCCCATAGAGACTACCAGACCTCCGATTTGACACACAGAACTCAGAAGTAGTTGGTGAACCAGGCAAGGCAGTCATTTGAGAAACCAAGGCTGTTGAGTCTGCCGATAAGTTCCTAACTTCCCTGAAAAGTTGGATATCGCTTGGGCTATTCGATGCGAATGCAGTACGCCACAGGATGTTTTTGTGCTGGTCAAGGGCAGTCAGGTCTGGAGTGAACCAAGGGCTATATCCGTTCCTGGTTCTAATTTTTTTGATCGGGGCATGCTTATTTAAGATGGTGAGAAAAGCACTTTTAAAGAATAACCAGGCATCCTCTGCTGACGGAATGAGGTCAATATCTTTCCAGGATACCCGGGCCAGGTCGATTAGAAAGGACTACTCGCTGAAGTGTGCTAGGGAGTGTTTGACTGTGATGAGGGGTGGTCGTGTGATCGCGGACCCATTACGGACGCAGGCAATGATCGCTGAGATCCTGGTTGAAGACAGCAGAGGTGTATTTAGAGGACAGGTTGATATCTATGAGGGTGCCTGAGTTTACAGATTTGGGGATGTACCTGGTAGGTTCCATGATAATTTGGGTGAGATTGAGGGCATCTAGCTTAGATTGTAAGACGGCCGGGGTGATAAGCATATCCCAGTTAAGGTCACCTAACAGTACAAACTCTGAAGATAAAATGACGGGCAATCAATTCACATATGGTTTCCAGGGCACAGCTGGGGGCTAAGGGGGGGTCTGTAACAAGCGGCAACAGTGAGAGACTTATTTCTTGAAAGGTGGATTTTTAAAGTAGTAGCTCAAACTGTTTGGGCACAGACCTGGATAGCATGACAGAACTCTGCAGTAGATTGCAACTCCACCCCTTTGGCAGTTCTGTCTGGGGGAAAATGTATACACATACATAAAGGCATTTTTAAGCTATGATTTTACCACTCAGAATCCAGAATAGATATGACAATGTGGCCAGCACAGGACGTAATACACCCTTACAACAATTTACTTTTTGATCTTCTTGACTGGTAAACTGCTACGTGTCAAGAAAAGAGCCCCAATTAGGGGGTTAGTGTACTTCAGTAAAAAAGGACTGGTTTAGATTAAAAACTATTGCCCTGTGTCCCCATTCATAGGGGCATGAGAGACTCGTTACTGGTAGAGTTGAGTTGGCACTTTATTGGCCCAAACACCCACAAGGTTGAGGTGTTACGAACCGGCTCAGAGTTCGCAACAAAAGGGAGACAAGGAGTATCAAAATATATATTTATTAAATAAAGCAATTAACAATGGTGTATGTAATCAGTAAACAGTAGTGTAAGTGAGGGCTTGCATGCATAAATGTAATAATGCAGGGTGTCAAAGCAAACAACCAAAAAGCCACAACTACCACAACCAAAAACAACAAGGCGTCTGCATGGACAGAGTCTTCCCAATGACTGTGGAAAAGGTCTATTTATCCTGGGACACAGCCGGGCCCAGGTGTTTCCCATGTAGCTGACGGCCCTCCCAACTCCACCCTCGTATACACCCCCCCCATAAAACCGGGGACCAACAATGGCCCCGGAACAACGTACCAGCCTCTGCGTCCCAAATTGACACAGCCTCTGCGTCCCAAATTGACACAGCCTCTGCGTCCCAAATTGACACAGCCTCTGCGTCCCAAATTGACACAGCCTCTGCGTCCCAAATTGACACAGCCTCTGCGTCCCAAATTGACGAGGGGTTACATGGTCATCTTCCACTTGCCCTAGCCAACCTCCTCCCCAGACCTCAGCAACCTTTGCACACAGGAAGCAATGTTTAAGAGGAAAGAAGAAAACGAGACCAGGAGGGAACAGGAGAGATACAACCTGACACTACCAAACAATGGTCAGTCACGTAAACATTCAGGAACAGGGCACACAAGAGACCGCATCAGCTACAAATGCAAATGAAAAGAACATCTCCCAACGGGTCATAGTCACTTCTCAATAGTTCAGTCATTTCCCAACAATTCATAGTCACAATTAGTAAAATATAATCTCACTCAACCCCTCTGCTGAGCACACCAGACCACAAGAGAAAATACAATCACACCAGGCACCACAGAAAAGAGATGAGAAATGGAGCTTCCCCAAAACCTACAATAACTCAACCCTAGTCTTCGTGTAGATTAGCAGTGGGTAATTATGCACTGTAACCCACTGGCAAGGAAGTAAACCCCCCAGCACGCTGGCAGATTCCACCAAGCCACGGATGTGCCCGAGACAACTGCTCAATCCACAGACACCACACAAAAATAACAAACATTAACAATGCCCAACATTCCAAAATGAAACACGTCGCTAAGCCTATCAGGGGAAAAAGGGCTATAGCTCCGGGTAGTAAGGTCCACTAGCCTATTCAAATCTCCCACTGAGGTACACAGCTGATTGCACTTACCTCCTCAGACCAATGTCCCAACAGCGAGTAGAACAAGCATTTTCCAGGCTAGGCAGGGCCTGGAAACTAACCAATGTACACTCTCCAACGCAGCACCCAAACCAAACAAAAGGCAACCAGTACCGAGCACCAAACTCAAACAAAATACACAAACAAAGCACCTACAGAATTTAACATTAACTCCACATTTTCTCCCAAACACAAGTTCAAGATCCCAGACGAGCCCCCACTTGTTACAAACCGGCTCAGAGTTCGCAACAAAAGGGAGACAACGTGGAGACAAGGAATATCAAAATATATATTTATTAAATAAAGTAACTAAAAACAACAGTGTGTGTAATCAGTAATGTAAGCGTTTTGCATGCCTGAATGTAATAGTGCAGGGTGTTGAAAGGTGCCAAAGCAAATAACCAAAAAGCCACAACTACCACAACATAAATCAACAAACATGTCTGCATTGAGAGAGTCTCCCTGTTGACTGTGGAAGAGGTCTATTTATCCTGAAACACACCCGAGCCCAGATGTTTCCCATGTAGTTGACGACCCTCCCAACTCCGCCCACCGGCATCCTAATAAGGAAACAAAAACAGAGAGAGAGAATACGGCAGACAGAGTGGGAGGGTCGTCACAGAGGTTACTCATGGACAGTAATTCGTTTTAAAAAAAATTGTTGCATTGATGCATTGTGTCTTCTAACTGTCCAAGAATAGGATTAGTGTTAGTAAATATTTGTTCCCATAAATACAAAGGAGGATGTCTCTCCTCATACCTCTGTCACTTTAGTCAGACTGCCAGACTGTGCACCATAGAGCCAATCAGGAGAGAATACATACAGGTCAACGGTGCCAATTGAAAGTCAAGGGGTGTGTCTGTGCCTTTTGGATTTCTCTCTCTTTACAGAGAACCCCTGTGGTTCAAGTCAAGAGCTACCCTTTTCCCTTTCAGTCTGCTCTGCGCATATCTGAAAGTGACAGAGCCAGCAGCCAAGAGAGTTTTCACAGTATGGCATAAAAAATTATTACACTTATGAATGTAGGTAAAATGCTAATATGTATTAGATCCAGTACAATGGAATAACTAAAACCTGAATTTGAATGCAGCGTGTTCCCATTCCTCCTTCTCTTTCTGTCCAGCAGGGTCAACCAAAAACACTTGAACTGATGGTTCATGCAGATACTGGGGAGGCAATATAGAAATGTATTGATCCCTTAAATGATTTTGCACTATTGCATTTTGTAAGTTGTCTGCAGGTGGCTTGTTGTGAATGCACTCAAATATCAAGTCATTATCAGGTTATGTAAACTGCGTTCTAATACTCAACGTAGAAGGATTTGTCTTAATGTTCAGTATATGAAAGGGATGCTATGAAAATGATTCTTTCACCTTATCAAGCTCACTCTAACAAATCACTGCCTATTACTGTGATTAAAAAGAGCATATGAAACATTGTTTTTCATGAGGCCTACCTGTGCGCCTTCCTTTAAGCACCTCTGTTCGAACACCTCTCTTGTCCTTGATCCATACCACATACAGCCATTTGCAGATCTTTTCAGTGTCCATGTGAAAGATAGTTATTGAGAGGGTGGAACATTTGTTGACTTAAAAAAAAAAGTTTAACACCCATGTGAAATGAAGGCCTGCAAAGCTTACAGATATAAGTCTAATAGCATGATATGAAAGTAGACAAACATCCGAGTGTGCGATATGATGGTATAGTCAGTGGATATTCTGAAATTCTAAATTTTGAAAAATGTATGTAAAATCATGTGAGATGAAAATGAACAAACTAAAGGGTGTGCAATATAGAAGGTTAGTCAGTGGACATTCTGAACCTTGTTTGAAGTCACTAGGTCACAGGACCAAGGAGCTATTTAAATTTTACATTTTGTAAAATCTTGTGAGATGAAAATGGACAAACTAAAGGGTGTGCAATATAGAAGGGTAGTCAGTGGACATTCTGGACCTTGTTTGAGTCAACTAGGTCACATGACCAAGGAGCTATTGACATTTGAATGTAAAAAAGTTTGTACTTTGTTTACGCTCCCTAACTAATTCAACTAGGAATACAAAATGCTGCTCACATTTCCACATGTTTAATAGCTTTGGAAAGCGAATTATTGTCCAAATCGTGAAAATAGACCTGTGCAATGTTGTGCGCAATCTTTCCAACATAATTAAACTTATTTGGAGTCTGTGGCTCAAGTGGTTTGAAAGCTATTGAAGTTATTTGAATGCGCGAATATCTGTTGAATATCCAACTTGAAACTGTGTTTACCTTGGTGTCCAAAATACAATAGTCGACTGCAGTTACTGCACTTTTATGGCAGTTTCAAAACGGCAATCTTTTTTTGTAAGGGCATTAAGGATTCCATCTTTACAAGCCAGTTAAGAACTTGCCTTCTGCCTGTAAGAAGCCACCTCGCTGTGAAGGGGTTGCTGGAAGGGTTAGCTAGTGTCGGTGTGGCAACCAGCTGGTTTTCTGAAAACAAGCTAATGAATTGAGATTAATCTTCCTGAATCCTGCTATGGCAAGAATCAACACGCCTGGTTGCATGCATACCCACCGACCCACCCACCCACCCACCCACCCACACACACACACACACACACACACTGCCCTGCCCTATTCCCATCAGCAGTATGTGTATTCATCACTTTTCAGGAAGAACAGATTACCAGCAGTAATCCGGATCTTTTTATAACCCCTGTGATCGAGACATCAATCACTATCCTGTGACCAATCAGATCAGAGGCAGTTGCATTGTTCTCTCAGTTTGGGAGGCCACTGCTTGACAATTCTGAGAACCTTACCTTTGGAATTCCGTACAGGACAACATGATTTTGAAACATTTGAAATGTATCTTGGTTCTACAATACTTTATTCATTTGGTCGCAACAGAGACTGCAGCTGAGAAAGGTAATGCAATTGTGTAGACTTTACATTACCTTTAAGTCATACTGTATGTGGCACAAGTTGTTTAATCATTTTCAGTAGGAAAGCCTTTTATGAAAGTACATGTTGGATTCCTGAGCCAAATCTGCATCCATTGTAACATGTTATTTTGACAAGGACTACGATTATTAGCCTATTCTTTTTGATGTAGCCTAACTATAAATCATATGGGTTATTCTTGTTGTGTGGCCTTGATGCTTTACCCCCGTGAGTCATATTGTTCAGAAATTGTAACTAGGGTCTACACCAAACAGATTTGTGGATCAGGCATACCAAGGATGATGTATATAGTTATAGCATATATAGCAGTTGGTCATCACATAGCCATACAGAGTAGTTTACACTGCTCGTCTTTTGTCACCTCTTCAGCTCTCCCTGAGCCGCTCAACCTGTCATTGACGTGGGAGTCTGAATTCCGTATAAAGCTGTCGTGGAACGCACCAGAGGATTTAGATGCATCATGCAAGGTGAACTACATGATCATTACAAGGATCGGAGAGGTGAGTCGACTGTTTCACTCGGGCCCATGAAAGCGACATTTATTTTAATACAAATATTAATTTGGAATTTATTTAAATACAGACTGGTTTGTACGCATAGACTGAATGGGAACACATATTCATGCATATAATAGAAAACAATTCCTGCAAAATATGAATCACAATTCAATATATATCAAAAGCCAAGTAAAATATTTATTCACCAATTTCAAAACTTTTCTTATAGCTACTTTATAAATTACAACGTCTTAAAGTATGAGAAACATCTGATATGAAGTGATGTTAACCTGTTGGCCATTTTAATATACACCATAATAATTTAAGATATAACACTGAATTTGAAATTACAGATAACATTTTTCTTTGCAGAGGAGGCCCAAAGTAGAGACAACTTTCAAGTTGTATAAAGAGTATAGATTCGCTATGGAAGATGCAGTGAATTACACAGTGCAAACAAACCCCAAACACTGTACAGGCAGAACCATAAGCAAACCTGTCAGCAAATCCATCACTAAACCCACAGGTAGGTAACAATCACTGGGGCAAATCCTAACTTTGAATATTCACTCAGTCTCCCACTGAAATCATTGCATGACTAAGTGAAAAGTTGACTTAAGTGGAAGGATTTTTCCCTATATGAATTGGGACAGGTGAAACCCCTCTGAACTATATCCAATGTGTCTACTATAATATGAACAATGTGCTGCGATTAATATTGTTTTACATGTTTGAAATTCCCTTGCATTTAATTATAGTTTACGGTAGGTAATGTTCATCCAATAAAATATTGAACAAAGGGTTGAGCAAACAGCCACACAGCTTAAGGCTATGCTCCTAGTAAAGTGTTACCAGAGAGGATGGAAAACCTTAATAGGTCAACATTTAAATCTCCATCTCTCTCTTTGTCTGATCCTATTTGTGTAGTCTGCCATGAGTCTGTGTTCTCTCTCTCTCTCTCGCTCTCTCTCTCTCATAACAGAGTTGGTGAAGAATTTCCAGTGTTCCCTCTACTCCTCTAAGGCAATGAACTGCAGCTGGCTCCCAGCCAATCAGGCCTCAGACCTCCAGCTCTACTATGGGTGAGAACTAGTCTACCTCCTGTCAAAATCCCCTAATCCATCCCTACCCAATTCAGCAGATAACAACTGAACTGGTAAAAGAACTCCTGGAACACTGTGAATATTTGTGTCAATTGAGCCTTGTCAGTTGATCTGTGCCAGTTGATCTGTGCCGGTTTAGCTGTGTCAGTTGAGCTGTGTCGGTTGATCTGTGCCAGTTTAGCTGTGTCGGTTTAGCTGTGTCGGTTGAGCTGTGCCAGTTTAGCTGTGTCGGTTTAGCTGAGCAGTGACAGATTGTCATCCCTCTCATCCCTTATGTTTCAGGTACCTTGATCCCTCCCACATAGCAGCATGCAGTGAGTACCAGAACAGAGATGATCAGAGGACAGGATGTCACCTGAAAGGATCCTTCCTTCAATATGACGTCTACTTCAAGGTCAATGGGACTCTCGATGGCTTAACTGTACAGAATAACTTCCTGGTGCTTCCTAGATATCATGGTAAGAATATCTCCATACCACATTTTTTAACAGTTAAAAACAAATGTTTACGATATCCTCATGGTATAATCTGAAAAACATTCAAACACATTTACCTCAGGAAGTGAAGTCAGTAAAAATATCTTTAATATAAAAAAGCTATATCTTTATGAAAATAGACCAACCAGTGAGTAATTATATGATACGACTATTCTCTCAAGTATGCAGTACTGTTTATTACCAATACTCTAATTTATCTAATGTTATACTGTATGTCTGATTCTCTTCAGTCAAGCCCCCAGCCCCTAAGGTGAAGATCACAGAGGAAGGTCAGAATCTCATCCTGAGCTGGGACCCTCCGGACATAGGCGCTGTCCACTGCTGGAATTTCATCTTAAACTACAACAAGTGTCAAGAGTCTCTGGTAAGCCCTGGATGTGTGGATATTTAGATTTATTTATGTCTCCCTTTATTTATCCAGGAAAACTAGTTCATAACAAATTCTTATTTACATTGACAATCTGGCAAGTGCAGTTATCTTTTATGCTTCCCAGAAAAGTGTTTCATTTAAACTTTGGTTATTAATGGGTTGCATAAATACTTCGGAAAGTATTCAGACCCGTTGACTTACTCAACATTTTGTTACGTTACAGCCTCATTGTGAAATGAATTTTTTTAAATCCTCAGAAATCTACACACAATAACCATAATGACAAAGAGAAAAAAGGTTAAGACATTTTTGCAAATTTACAAAAAATAAAAACAGATACCTTATTTACATAAGTATTCAGCCCCTTTGCTATGAGACTCACAGTTGAGATAAGGTGCATCCTGTTTCCATTGATCATCCTTGAGATGTTTCTACAACTTGATTGGACTCCACCTGTTGTAAATTCAATTAATTGGACATGATTTGGAAATGCACACACCTGTCTATATAACGTCCCACAGTTAAGAGCAAAAACTAAGCCATAAGGTTGAAGGAATTTGTGCGTAGAGCTCCGAGACAGGATTGTGTCCAGGCACAGCTCTGGGGAAGAGTACCAAAACATGTCTGCAGCATTGAAGGTCCGCAAGAACACAGTGGCCTCCCTCATTCTTAAATGGAAGATGTTTGGAACCACCAAGACTCTTCCTAGAGCTGGCCGCCCAGCCAAACTGAGTAATCGGGGGAGGGCCTTGGTCAGGGAGGTGATCAAGAACCTGATGGTCACTGACAGAACTCTAGAGTTCCTCTCTGGAGATGAGAGAACCTTCCAGAAGGACAACCATCTTTGCAGCACTCCACCAATCAGGCCTTTATGGTAGAGTGGCCAGACGGAAGCCACTCCTCAGTAAAAGACACATGACAGCCTGCTTGGAGTTTACCAAAAGACACCCAAAGACTCTCAGACCATGAGAAACAAGATTCTCTGGTCTGTTGAAACCAAGATTGAACTCTTTGGTCTGAATGCCAAGCGTCACATCTGGAGGAAACCTGGCACCATCCCTACAGTAAAGCATGGTGGTGGCAGCATCATGCTGTGGGGATGTTTTTCTGCGGCAGGGACTGGGAGACTAGTTAGGATCGAGGCAAAGATGAACGGAGCAAAATACTGAGAGAACCTTGATGAAAACCTGCTCCAGAGCGCTCAGGACCTCAGACTGGGGTGAAGTTTCACCTTCCAACAGGACAACAATCCTAAGCACACAGCCAACACAATGCAGGAGTGGAATTGAGACAAGTCTCTGAATGTCCTTGAGTGGCCCAGCCAGAGTCCGGACTTGAACCCGATCTAACATTTCTGGATAGACCTGAAAATATCTGTGCAGCAATGCTCCCCATCCAACCTGACAGAGCTTGAGAGGATCTGCAGAGAAGAAAATGAGAAACTCCCCAAATACAGGTGTGCCAAGCTTCTAGTGTCATACCCAAGAAGACTAAAGCAGGAAGTACCAGTGACTCGCTCAATACGGAAGTGGTCGGCTGACAATGGTCGGCTGATGTTACGCTACAGGACTGTTTTCCTAGCACAGACCGGAATATGTTACATATGGTATACTCCTCAAATGGCATTGAGGAGTATACCACCTCAGTCATCGGCTTCATCAATAAATGAATTGACGACATCGTCCCCACAGTGACCGTACGTACATATCCCAACCAGAAGCCATGGATTACAGGCAACATCCGCATCGAGCTAAAGCCTAGAGCTAACGCTTTCAAGGAGCAGGACACTATTCCGGACGTTTATCAGAAATCCCACTATTCCTTCAGACGAACCATCAAACAAGCAAAGCATCAATACAGGATTAAGATTGAATCCTACTACACTGGCTCTGACGCTCATCGGATATGGCAGGGCTTGAAAACTATTATGGACTACAAAGGGAAACCCAGCCGTGAGCTGCCCAGCGAGCGTACCAGACGAGCTAAATGTCTTTTATGCTTGCTTCGAGGCAAGCAACACTGAAGCATGCATGAGAGCACCAGCTGTTCTGGACGACTGTGAGGTAACTCTCTCAGTAACCGATGTGAGCAAGACCTTTAAACAGGTTAACATTCACAAAGCTGTGGGGCCAGACGGATTACCAGGACATTTACTCAAAGCATGCGCGGACCAACTGGCAAGTGTCTTCACTGACATTTTCAACCTCTCCTTGACCGAGTCTGTAATACCTATATGTTTCAAGCAGACCACCATAGTCCCTGTGCCCAAGGAAGCGAAGGTAACCTGCCTAAATGATTACCCCCTCGTAGCACTCACGTCGGTAGCCATGAAGTGCTTTGAAAGGCTGATCATGGTTCACATCAACAGCATCCTCCCAGATACCCTAGACCCACTCCAATTCACATACCACCCCAACAGATCCGCAGATGACGCAATCTCAATAGTACTCCACACTGCCCTTTCCCACCTGTACAAAAGGAACACCTATGTGAGTGCTGTTCATTGGCTACAGCTCAGCGTTTAACACCATAGTGCCCACAAAGCTCATTGCTAAGCTAAGGACCCTGGTACTAAACACCTCCCTCTGCAATTGGATCCTGGACTTCCTGACGGGACGCCCCCAGGTGGTAAGGGTAGGCAACAACACGTCTGCTACGCTGATTCTCAACACTGGGGCTCCTCAGGGGTGTGTGCTTAGTCCCCTCCTGTACTCCCTGTTCACCCACGACTGTGTGGCCAAACACGACTCCAACACCATCATTAAGTTTGCTGATGACACAACAGTGGTAGGGCTGATCACCAACAACGATGAGACAGTCTATAAGGAGGAGGTCAGAGACCTTGTAGTGTGGTGCCAGGACAACAACCTCTCCCTCATTGTGACCTCGACAAAGGAGTTGATCGTGGACTACAGGAAAAGGCAGACCGAACAGGCCCCATTAACATCGATGGGGCTGTAGTGGAGTGGGTCAAGAGTTTCAAGTTCCTTGGTGTCCACATCACAAACAAACTATCATGGTCCAAACACACCAAGACCAAGGGCACGGCAACACCTTTTTCCCCTCAGGAGACTGAAAAGATTTGGCATGGGTCCCCAGATCCTCAAAAAGTTCTACAGCTGCACCAATCGAGAGCATCCTGACCGGTTGCATCACCACCTGGTATGGCATCTGCTCGGAATCTGACCGCAAGGCGCTAAAGAAGGTAGTGCGTACGGCCCAGTACATCACTGGGGCCAAGCTTCCTGCCATCCAGGACCTATATACTAGGCGGTGTCAGAGGAAAGCCCCAAAAAATGTCAAATCCAGTCAACAAAGTCATAGACCGTTTTCTCTGCTACTGCACGGCAAGCGATACCGGAGCATCAGGTCTAGGACCAAAAGGCTTTTTAACAGCTTCTAGCCCCAAGCCATAAGACTGCTGAACAATTAATCAAATGGCCACCGGATTATTTACATTGACACCCCCCATTTGTTTTTTACACTGCAGCTACTCGTTGTTTATTATCTATAAACTTCACCCATACCTATATGTACAAATCACCTCGACTAACCTGTACCACCGCACATTGACTCGGTACCAGTACCCCCTGAATATAGCCTAGTTATTTTATTGTATTACTTTTTATTATCTTTTACTTTAGTTTATTTGGTAAATATTTTCTCAACTCTTTCTTGAACTGCACTGTTGGTTTTTTGGCTTGTAAGTAAGCATTTCACGGTTGTATTCAGCGCATGTGACAAAGTTTGATTTGATTTTGATTTGACTCGATGCTGTAATCGCTGTCAAAGGTCCTTCAACAAAGTACTGAGTAAAGAGTCTGAATACTTATGTGAATATAATATTGAAGTTTTTTTTAAATATAAATTAGCGAACATTTCTAAAAAACATTTTTTTCTCTGTCATTATAGGGTATTGTGTGTAGACTGATGAGGGGGAAAAAATAATTTAATCAATTTTAGAATAAGGCTATAACGTAACAAAATGTGGAAAAAGTCAAGGGGTCTGAATACTTTCCAAAAGCACTGCACGTCACTCAGTTGCGCCATTGTTATACAGGTTAGTCTCACGGAGATAATATTTCCCTATTTTGCAACAGGGAACTTTTCAGAACCTGTGTTTGTAGAAATACTTAATGATCCATAAACAAATACACTGATAAAGAGGCTTAAGTTTAGCTGGCTGCAGACAGAATATGGGTCAGATGAAGGGTTGGGCGTTCTGCTATTGTCAACATGAGACAGGCCATGTATGTGAATTACACCAATAAAAATAGAACTTTAGTCACTGGACAGTTTTTACAGACCTACTGAATGTGTTAGAATAAAGGGCTTTGGACATCTGCTGTGTGTTTGTGTGTGTGCGTGCATGGGTCTGTCAGTCAAATAGTACACTATTTGAGTTCCACTCATGGTTCTGTGTACGTTTCTTCCAGAGTAAGGAAATACAATTGGAACATGTACCAGTGAAGGTTTCATATGACAAGAGATGCCAGTACAGAGTCAAGCTTAAAGCAGTCTATACGAGATGGTGTGGGGAGGGAGGCAGCGACTGGAGCGAAGAGGAAATCTATGGTACTTTCTCCTCTTTCTTTCTCTACATTCTCTCCCTCTTTCAGAACACAGATAGTGATGTCCTGTAATTGTGTTACCAATTGGGTTACCATACCACCATGCTTCCGTTATCAAAAAAAATAGAAGACAAATAGAATAAAACATATCTAATATACCAGTAGTCTATAGTCTGTATAATAGTATATGTCGTTTTAAAAGAGTCCCTGCCCATCTTCTAAAAATGTCTGGAACGCTACCTCTTCAAAGAGTATCTTAAATAATCTTACAGCGCCCCCCCCCCAAAATATATATTTTTAATACTAACTCACTTGCTGTAATGGAAATTATATGATTAAAGGTTTGACTAAATGATTTCACCCTGAAAATGTATAACCGAGTGATTATAATGTTAATGTACTAATGTGTGTGAGTAGACTGTTTAAGACTAAGACACTGTTACCATTTCAAAATGAACAGGGCATAGTTGATAGGACGACCTTGTGAAAGGAACAGGAAAATGGGCCTCCCTAAGTTAGGGAGGGAAACAACTGCCCGAAAACAGCTAGGCTGGCAAAAGATAAGGAGACAAGTGGTCTGTGTACTGTGGAAAAATACAGCCGCCTAAAGCGGGGTGGAGTTCTCTACTGATGTAAGTTCATTTGTATGCCGAAATGTGTAATATACAAGGCTGTGTGCATTGTATGGATTTTAGAGCTCTCGTAAATAAACGTTCTGACCATTGTAAGCTGGGTCTCCGTCTGCTTCATTCAACCAGAATCTTACACCCTCTGGGGGGCAGACTGAGTAGTTAAATTGAAATTCGGTTTAAGAACATTGATAACTTAATTCACGTAACACTTGCCTTTTGTGAACTCGCACTTGACTTTTTTCTCCTGTGCTAGCACCGACTGCTGATAGCTACTTTATTGAGAAAAAATGTACTTACTATGACTGAGATATGTGGTTGTCCCACCTACTGTAGCTATCGTAAGATGAATGCACGAACTGTAAGTCACTCTGGATAGGAGTGACTGCTATATGATTCAAATGCAAATGTGTTTAGATTGAGTTGAGTGGAAAAGAGAAAAAAGAGGAAATGTGATTTCACTCAAGTAATTGCCATTTTGGTGGTGCATTTTGGGCTTATTCTTTTTGTTCTTTTTCAGGCGCAGAAATACGTTTTTCCCCAAGATTCCCCCAAGGACCTTAACTGCACTGCTTAATAAGAGTGTCCGGAGTGCGAGCTCTGCAATCGATCATAGATCAGCACTCCAACTCTGAAACCACTCATGACTGCAACTTTTCCTCTCTCTATACCTCTCTCTTTCCTTTCCTCTGTACTGCTCAAGCAGCTCTGGATTTCTGTGCAGCTGCTCTCTATGCTTCTCCACCCTAGCTTTTGATGCAGCCTTCTTTCTTTTCTTATCTGCCAAGACGTTTATCTGCCAAGATAACAAGAAGTTTAGATTAATCAGATTGTTCTAGATTATTGCACATCCCCTAAAGGGGCATTACACTCAAAAATGTAAAGTTTGGCACATGTTTGCACACTTCAAAAGTAGTCTTATGTCTCAAAAGTAGACTTAAAGGGATAGATCACCCAAATTACAAAAGTACATTGGATTCCTTACCCTGTAAGCAGTCAATGGACAAGGCAAGACAGCAATCCATGCTTTGGTTTATAGCACAAAACCAGTTGATATCCCTGATTTATAAGCATTTTCACATTCCATGTCCAAATCATCCCAGTGCCAAAATGTGATTGTCTAGCTCAATAAAGTTAGTTTAAGATGATTTGGACATGAAATGTGAAATATGCTAATATCACAGATATTCAGTTAAATTGGTTTTGTGCTATAAATGTTAAAAAGATGGAGACAGTGACCAGGTAAACAAAACCCAAGCATGGATTGCTGTCTTCTCTTGTTCATAGACTGCTTACAGGGTAAGGAAGCAAGCAGCATACTACCCTGTACCCCACTGCTGGCTTGCCTCTGAAGCTAAGCAGGGTTGGTCCTGGTCGGTCTCTGGAGACCAGATGCTGTTGGAAGTGGTGTCGGGAGGGCAAGTAGGATGCACTCTTTTCTCTTGTCTAAAAAAAAGATATATCCAAATGCCCCGGGGCAGTGATTGGGGACATTGCCTTGTGTAGGGTGCCGTCTTTCAGATGGGATGTTAAACGGGTGTCCTGACTCTCTGTGATCACTAAAGATCCCATGGCACTTATTGTAAGAGTAAGGGTGTTAACCCTGGTGTTCTGACTAAAATCCCAATCTGGCCACCTAATCATCCCCAGCTTCCAATTGGCTCATTCATCCCCCCTCCTCTCCCCTGTAATTATTCCCCAGATCATTGATATAAATGAGAATGACTTCTCAGTCAATTTAACTGGTAAAATAAGGGTTAAATTAAACTAACACAAATTACATATTGGTTTATTTAACTATCCATTTAAAACCACATCCCATGCCATTCATTGTGTAGATACATATATATGCAAAACCCCCAAAATGAATGAAAAAGATAAGCACCAAATAAGATCTGGAAATTATATGGTGTTGATATTTTCCTGTTGGTGTTGAGGCATACAGCTGGCATGGTGTTTGTATTCATCTTGTGAAAAGGAGAAAATAAAGAAATTAATAATTATAAGAATGTCTGGGTTTATGTGTGTGTGTCTCAGTCCGCATTGTTCCTTGAGGGGTTGTTTCATCTGTTTTTAAAGCTGTTTTTGATTGCCTAAGGTTACCTGAGGTGGAAGATAATTCCATGCAGTCATTGCTCTATACAGTGCTGTGCGTCTCCCAGCCTCTGTTCTGGACGTGGGGACAGTGACGAGACCCCCTAGTTACATGTATTGTGGGGTATGTATAGGTTTTTAGCTATGTGTTAACTGGCCGAACAGACAATTTGGTACTTTCAGCACATCAATACATCTTACAAAGACCATCAGGGATGCAGGAAATCTCATTCTTCATTCTGAACCAGGAGAGACTGACTTGCATGTTATTGACATTTGAGGGCCAGACGTGCTGCTCTGTTGTGGGCCAGCTGCAGCTTTTCTAGGGCCTTTTTTGTCGCACCTAACCATACAACTGGGCAATGGTCAAGATACGACAAAACCAGAGCTTGCAGGACTTGTTTGGTTGCATGTGATGTTAAAAAAGCAGAGCATCTCTTTATCACAGACAAACCTCTTCCATCTTTACAACAACAGAATCAATATGCTTTGACCATGACAGATTACAATCTAATAGAACACCAATAAGTTTAGTCTTTAGTGGAAAAGATAAACACCACAAGTCTGGAAATTTTTTGAATTGTTTGCATTGTTATAGCTGAGCCGGATTTACAAAACATATGGTCTAGGATGGGGACATCTGTTGACAGAACAACACTTTTGAGTTCTAAAAACATCAGATAAACTTTGGATTTTATTTGTAATGTGCCTTTAAAAAAATTATAAAAATGGTTACTTTTTTTTTTTAGCAGTGGTGGGACGCGAAAGGGTCATGCAGGGGTTGTGGTTGTTCAGATTTTTTTTCTTCAGGTTTTTGCACTCAAAATCACACTTTTCTAATAGAATAACAACAAAATTGGATGTGCTAACAATGCTTAAACCCCATCAGGAGACAATTTTTTTAGGTCTGGGAAAAACCTGAGAAAAATATATAATTGCAGTGTGGTTGCCCTTTAATTCAAGTGTGCATGAACCTTGAATTGTTGTTTGGTTAGCAGTGTATCTGTTGCGCACATAGTATGATGGAGTTGCATTGTACATGCATCAGAAACAGTTTCTATCATTACCGTAACTGAACTTTGAATTACTGTAACAGACAACTATATGGCATGGTATTGATAAATGAGCATTACGGTAATGAGAAGGCCAATAGCAAATTTAGCTAACCATGGCAGAAGCCATTATGACTCAGCTAAAAAACTTACATCATCAATTCATGATCTTTCTAATCTATTATACTGTAAATAGTTTCATCAATAAGTATTCTCAAACATAAATATTACACAGTTATGGTGATCTAAAATGGGTAAATGGTGTGTAAGAGGACATTTATCACATTAAAACATAATGAAAGAGAAAAGACTCGCTTACCTTGTAGCCATCTTTGATCTTCTCTTCTTAGTAATGTATTATGGGTCCATTTTTTAAAATATATATATTTTTTTACAGGAACTGGAAAAAAACACTACGGTAATGAGAAACAAGTGCTCGGACACAGGTTTTTTTTTGTCTAAAATAAGACTTGTTTATCATGTGAATACCCAGAAATGATAATTGTCTTTGAATATGTACCACTTTACACTTTATAAATTAAATGCATGTAAAGTCCTGCAAAGTTGACCTGGACGTGTTACGGTAATGAGATTGAGTAAACACAAAAATAATATTGGAGCCCAAAACAAGTTAAAGAGCCAAAAACCAAGCATATATAGCTGAATTCATAACAGACATGGTTTCAGTTGGTTTCATGAGATTCACCCACATAAGTAATAAATAATCAACCAGTACAGATATCAATTGCCATACTCGCAGATATCAATTGCCATAGTCAACTCAATCATCTTTTTCCTGCCAAGGTAGGATTTACCCTCCATCCTCCTTCTCTTCCAAACATCTCCTTTCCAGTTTGAAGGGCATTTTCCTGGAGGGGATGATGCTGAGAGATTCAATGGAGGGGGATGATGCTGGGAACACAAGTATATATAAATAATATACAAAGGACAATTGGGCTAGGGGGTACAATATCACATTACACAAGGACCTTAAGGGACATACATACACTTATAATTCAGCTTTCAGCTTTTTTTGTTAATAGAGTACTTAATTGTCTTAAAATATAGTTCAATTTCTTTTTGGAAGGTAAGAAAATGTGGTGTTTGTTTGTAAATTTACATTTGTGAATATGACATTTGGCCAAAAGAATAATACAATTAATTGCATAAAATTGTTTCATCTTATTTCTATCGTAGGTAAAGAATCCAAGCAGTACATCTCTCCACAATAGTGTAAAATCTTCATAAATATGTTCCATTCTAAATCTACTGATGTCTTGCCACAGTATCCTTACATGAATACAATGCCATACGATGCAACACTATTTCTGGGTGGTCATTACAAAAGGTACAATTTGAGTTTATGTTTTCCTTAAACTTCTTCACATAGTGGTTGGCAGGATAATATTTATGAACAATTTTAAAGGAAGATTCCTTAATTTTGTTAATAAGTAGGTATGTGTGTGGCAACATCCAAACTTTTTTCCAACAGATATTATCAATCAAACCATTCCAGTAACGCATTACATAAGGTATAGATACAACATCCTGCTGAAACAAGGTTCGTATCGCTCTGTTGTTGAATGGACCAAAAGAGAAACAAATCTTTCCTACTGATGAGTCAACAGGGTCAATGGAAGGTAGACTCTGAGGGTCAGGTCTTGACATGTCCCTGAATAACAAAGCAACACCTGAGGGAATGGCATCTAAAACAATTGCAAAATCTTTAGGTGTTACAGGGACATTGTAAAGTGATAAGAATTCCTTATAACTAAATTAAAAACCCTCTGCATTTACAAGTTGGCTCACCAATAGGATATTATTTCGGAACCAATATTCTAAAAACAAAGAAGTATTTTTATACAATATATCCCGATTATTCCATATATAGTATCTGTGTGGAGAAAAATGATGCTTGTAAATTAAGGACCACGACAAGAATACCTGCCGATGAAAAGCAAAGTTTCACTGGAACTTAGTCAATATTATAATTGCAAACCAACATGAAGTTAAGGCCACCAAAAGTAGAGAAGACATGATGAGGAATAAAATTCCACATAGAAGTGGGTCTTCTTAGGAATTGTTTTATCCAATTGATTTTAAAAGTATTATTTAAGGTAGTAAAGTCCAGAAAATTCAGCCCACCATTCTCATAAGTGTTCATTGCAACAGTTTTCCTCATGTAGTGTGTAAGGTTTCTCCACAGAAAGTTGAAAAGCATCTGGTCTATCTCCTTGCTTATTTTACCGTCAAGATATAAAGATAGAATGCCATATGCTAGCCTAGAGATACCTTCAGCCTTGGTTATTAGGACTCTTCATTTTAAAGATAAGTCCCTCTGTAGCCATTGATTTAGCTTCTTCTGGGGTTTTTTTAATAAGAGGGTTCAAATTTAGTAAGCCTCTAGATTTCTGATCCTCAGTAATGGTTATGCCTAAATATGTAAGTTCTTCTTTCACTGGAATACCATAATATGAAGGTGTCACACAATCTTTGACAGCCATGAGTTCACATTTATTAATGTTAAGATATAGACCAGACACTTTGGAAAAGGATTGTATCACATTGATTGATATGGGAATTTGGTTAGCGTAGTATTGTCAGCCATCTGGCTTATAATAATTTCTTTACCAGCTATGGAAATACCTTGTACAGGACTATTATTTAAAGAATTTGTAAGAAGTTGGGTGATTAATAAAAACAGATATGGAGAGATAGAACAGCCTTGCCTAATTCCTCTCTTTAACTCAAATCTAGGTGAGGTGCCATATGTCAGTTTGATAGAGCTGTTACCATTTGTATTGAGAGTCTTATTAACCTTACAGAAAAAATCTCCAAAGCTTATCTTATAGTCATTATTAAGAAGACAAATTGGAGGCCAGTTATCGATGAGGAGCACTTATTTTTCAGGCTTAGGTATCAGTGTTATTAACCCCTGACTCATTGTAGGAGGGAGAACATTGTTTTTAAAACTCTATAAAAAATACTTAAATAGGAAGAGAGCTACTTGTTCAGAAAATAATTTGTAAAATTCTGAAGTAATTCCATCAACATCTGGTGATTTATTGTCCTTTAAAAGTTTGATAGACTCTATAAACTCTTCAACTTTGATGTGTTCATCACACGGTTTAGATTCTGTATCACTGATAGAGTGAACATTATTCAGTGAGTCAAAAAACATTTGTGGATTTGTGACAGTACGTACAGTTGAAGTCGGAAGTTTACATATACCTTAGCCAAATACATTTAAACTCAGTTGTTCACAATTCCTGCCATTTAATCCTAGTAAAAATTACCTGTCTTAGGTCAGTTAGGATCACCACTTTATTTTAAGAATGTGAAATGTCAGAATAATAGTAGAGAATGATTTATTTCAGCTTTTATTTCTTTCATCACATTCCCAGTGGGTCAGAAGTTTACATACACTCAATTAGTATTTGGAAGCATTGCCTTCAAGTTGTTTAACTTGGGTCAAACGTTTCGGGTAGCCTTCCACAAGCTTCCCACAATAAGTTGGGTGAATTTTGGCCCATTCCTCCTGACAGAGCTTGTGTAACTGAGACAGGTTTGTATGCCTCCTTGCTCGCACACACTTTTTCAGTTCTGCCCAGAAATGTTATATATGATTGAGGTCAGGGCTTTGTGATGGCCACTCCAATACCTTGACTTTGTTGTCTTAAGCCATTTTGCCACAACTTTGAAAGTATGCTTGGGATCATTGTCCATTTGGAAGACCCATTTGCGACCAAGCTTTAACTTCCTGACTGATATCTTGTTGTTTCAATATATCCACATAATTTTTCTACCTCATGATGCCATCTATTTTGTGAAGTGCAGCAAAGCACCCCCACAACATGATGCTGCCACCCCTGTGCTTCACGGTTGGGATGGTGTTCTTCGGCTTGCAAGCCTCCCCCTTTTTCCTCCAAACATAACGATGGTCATTATGGCCAAACAGTTCTATTTTTGTTTCATCAGACCAGAGGACATTTCTCCAAAAAGTACGATCTTTGTCCCCATGTGCAGTTGCAAACCGTAGTCTGGCTTTTTTATGGTGGTTGTGGACCAGTGGCCTCTTCCTTGCTGAGAGGCCTTTCAAGTTATGTCGATATAGGACTCATTTTACTGTGGAAATTGATACTTTGTACCTGTTTCCTGCGGCATCTTCACAAGGTCCTTTGCTGTTGTTCTGGGATTGATTTGCACTTTTCGCACCAAAGTACGTTCATCTCTAGGAGACAGAACGCGTCTCCTTCCTGAGTGGTATGATGGCTGCGTGGTCCCATGGTGTTTATACTTGCGTACTATTGTTTGTACAGATGAACGTGGTACCTTCAGGTGTTTGGAAATTGCTCACAAGGATGAACCAGACTTGTGGAGGTCTAGGCTGATTTCTTTTGATTTTCCCATGATGTCAAGCAAAGAGGCACTGAGTTTGAAGGTAGGCCTTGAAATACATCCACAGGCACACCTCCAATTGACTCAAATGATGTCAATTAGCCTATCAGAAGCTTCTAAATCCATGACACCATTTTCTGGAATTTCCCAAGCTGTTTAAAGGCACAGTCAACTTAGTGTATGTAAACTTCTGACCCACTGGAATTGTGATACAGTGAATTATAAGTGAAATAATCTGTCTGTAAACAATTGTTGGAAAAATGACTTGTGTCATGCACAAAGTAGATGTCCTATCAAACTTGACAAAACCATAGTTTGTTAACAAGAAATTTGTGGAGTGGTTGAAAAACAAGTTTTAATGACTCCAACCTAAGTGTATGTAAACTTCCCACTTCAACTGTAGTATGCTTAATGGTCATAGTATAGTATGCCAAAAGTTCCTGGATGTCATACTAAATTTGCCAAAATATGAAGTATACACGCAGAGGACACTATTTCCATACTTTAGGGCCCATAATACAATTCTTCAGGAAATGAGCGTGGCTTCGCATCGTTTTCAGATTTAAGAAAATGGCGGAAAATATGCAGCCGAAGTACAACGAGAGCAGATACAAATGAATTGCTTTAACTATTTATGACAAATATTAAGAAAATGTTGAGCAATGTAATAAAGTAATGACTTTTCAAATAAGTTACCTTACACGTTATATTGGCTGACAATTTGTTAACTACGCTGTCCTTACGAACCACATAGCATATCATTACAGCAGTATGTACTCTTATGTTAGCTAGCTACCTAACGTTAGGCGGCTATTTATACATCAAACTTGCCAGTATATTAACTATAGGCTATCTAACTACCCAACGTTTATTGACTTGATTATTCCCGTCATTCTTAGCTTAGCTAAATGGTATAGTTGTTGTGCGTTCTCAATGGACATTCAGGTGCTTTTGTAAATTCGCTCTGGCTATCTACTCGGATTTCAGAGAATTCTCGTCTGAGTGTACCAGAGCACAGAATAATGCATTTCCGAGCACTCAACCCCCGTTGAATATGGCCGGTGTCAGTAAACGTTGGCAAAAAAAGAGTAATTAAAGCAGCACAGCAGCACTAATAGTATGTAGTATATACTCATGAAGTATGTAGTACACAGTATGTTAGTATGGGTATTTCTAACAATGCTCCAGTTACCTCTGCTGCAGAGGATAAGTTCATTAGAATTACCAGACTCAGAAATTGCAGCCCAAATAAATGTTTCACAGAGTTCAAGTAACAGACGTCTCAACATCAACGGTTCATAGGAGACTGCATGAATCAGGCCTTCATGGTCGAATTGCTGCAACGAAACCACTACTAAAGGACACCAATAATAAGAAGAGACTTGCTTGGGCCAAGAAACACAAGCAATGGACTTTAGACCAGTGGAAATCTGCCCTTTGGTCTGATGAGTCCAAATATCTGATTTTTGGTTCCAACCGCTGTGTCTTTGTGAGACGCAGAGTACGTGAACGGATGATCTTCGCATGTGTGGTTCCCAACGTGAAACATGGAGGAGGAGATGTGATGGTGCTTTGCTGGTGACACTGTCAGTGATTTATTTAGAATTCAAGGCACACTTAACCAGCATGGCTACCACAGCGTTCTGAGGTGATAAGCCATCCCATCTGGTTTGCGCTTAATGGGACTGTATTAGATGACCTGGCCTCCACAATCACCCAACCTCAAACCAATTGAGATCGTTTGGGATGAGTTGGACCGCAGAGTGAAGGAAAAGCAGCCAACAAGTGCTCAGCATATGTGGGAACTCCTTCAAGGCTGTTGGAAAAGCATACCAGGTGAAGCTGGTTGAGAGAATGCCAAGAGTGTGCAAAGCTGTCATCAAGGCAAATGATGGCTACTTTGAAGAATCTAAAATATTTTTTGATTTGTTTAACACTTTTTTGCTTACTACATGATTCCATATGTTATTTCATAGTACAAATAAAGAAAACCCTTGAATGAGTAGGTGTGTCCAAACTTTTGACTGGTACTGTATGCAAATAAGGTATCTGTTTTTTATTTTAAATAGATATGCAAACATTTCTAAAAACCTGTTTTCGCTTTGTCATTATGGGGTATTGTGTGGAGATTGATGAACGTAACAAAATGTGGAAAAAGTCAAGAGGTCTGAATACTTTCCGAATGCACTGTATTCTGTGTTTCAGGTAATTCATCTTTAAAAACTCCCTAGTCCTTGCCGATGACAAGCATACCTATAACATAACATTTAATCACAACCATGCTTGAAAATATTAAGAGTGGTACTTAGCTTTTTATTCAGGGCAAAAAGTTCATTTCTTTGCCACATTTGTTTTTCAGTATTACTTTAGTGCCTTATTGCAAACAGGATGCATGTTTTGGAATATTTTTTATTATTTCACTCTGTCATTTATGTTATTGTGGAGTAACTACAATGTTGTTGATCCATCCTCAGTTATCTCCTATCACAGCCATTAAACTCTGTAACTGTTTTAAAATCACAATTGGCCTCATGGTGAAAATCAAGAGGTTTCTTTCCTCGTCGGCAACTAAGTTGGAAAACCTCCCTGGGTTTTGTGATTGAATCTGTGCTTGAAATTCACTGCTATAACAGAGGGACCTTACAGATAATTGTATGTGTGCGGTACCGAGATGGGGTAGTCATTTAAAAATCATGTTAAACACTATTATTACACACAGAGTGAATCCATGCAACTTATTGTGACTTGTTAAGCACATTTTTACTTCAGATTTATTTTATGCTTGCCATAACAAAAGGGTTGAATACTTAGACATTTCAGCTCTTCATTTTTTTATTAGCTTGTAAACATTTTACATTTTAGTCATTTAGCAGACACTCTTATCCAGAGCAACTTACAGTAGTGAATACATACATTTCATGCATTTTTTTTGTACTGGCCCCCCGTGGGAATCGAACCCACAACCCTGGCATTGCACACACCATGCTCTACCAACTGAGCCACAGGGAACCTTTCTAAAAACATAATTCCACTTTTACATTATGGGGTATTGTGTGTAGATCAATTTAATCAATTTTAAACTCACACTGTAACACAACAAAATGTGTAAAAAGTCAAGGGGTGTGAATACTTTCGGAAGGGACTGTATATGAGTAGTACATGATATAGTTCTTTCAAATATTAGTACATATATTACATATATGTATTTTAAATATATTTCAATATATCAGGCTTCGGTATGGGGAATCGTGATTGGCCCCTGCATGTTGCAGCCGTCGTCATTTCAGCCATGGTGGTTATACTTGCCATCGTGATTAGTGTTTGTATAAGGATGTGAGTTCACATCTGAGGAGGTGAGTGCACATCAAATATGTTCTTTTAATTCATACACTAAATAAGGGATACTACACATAGTGATGAATTATTGTAGGTCCTTTTTTATAACTTGTATGAAATGACTGTGTTTATTCTGCCTATAGACAAGGACAACATCCTCAATGATATGTTCAACAACACTAATGAGATGAGCGCTATGTGAAACCTCTACATCCCAGCTCAAAAGGAAGTAGACTGTAAGATCACCCAGAGATATGTATATAATGATGAGATGCTCATGTCTCAGCTCTAACAATGGGAGTTGTTGTCCTAAAGGTGGGAAGGCAACAAGCTGGGGTCCAAAATAAGCCCATAGAAATGCATTGGGATAATTTTGGACAGATTTTGGTGAGAGTGAAACCTCTCGTTTTTCTATTGGGGGGGAAAGAAGTTATCTGAAAAGGATGTGAAATTGCAGCCTGATCTCATATACTCGACATAACATAGTAAATGTAAATTTGTGACACCAGTGGCGATTTCAGCATGTTAATGTTGGTGGGGCAACAAAAAAGAAATAAAGTGGGATGCATGCCAGCAAAGCCACTGCACAACACAACACTAAACAAAACATTAATTGCACTATAACGGTGACAAACGGTGCCCACAAACTGTTAGGGCCTACATAAAGCTGTACCAACAGTATGATATGTTATGTTTGGTATGGTTACATAAGACAGATGGTTACTTAAGGCAAAAGCGAAAGTAGGGTGGTTGGTCGGGGTGGAGGGGTGGGCGTATAATGCGAACATCTAGCAACCCAAAGGTTGCGAGTTTGACTCACTATGGACAATGTTAGCTAATTAGCAACTTTTCAACTACTTACTGCTTTTAGCTACTTTACAACTGCTTAGCATGTTAGCTAACCCATTCCCTAACATTAACCCCTTTAGCTAACCCTTCCCCTAGCCTTAACCCTTTTAGCCAACCCTAACCTTAACCCTTTAAAAAAAAGATGAACTCCTAAACTTAACCATAACTCCTAGCCTAGCTAACGTTAGCAAGCTAGTTAATGTTAGCCACCTACCTAGAATTAGTAACATATCATGTTTTCCAATTTCGTAACATGTTGTACCTTTTAACATTTGAAACATATAATACTAATTGTAATTCGTAACGTATCATACGAAATTGGTGATGGACAACCACGAATGAATACAAACCATATGAAACATAACATATCATATTAAATGAAGACAGTCGTGAAGAGGGCATGATAAAATCTATTCCCCCTCTGGAGACTGAAAAGATTTGGCATGGGTCCTCAGATCCTCGTTTTACAGCTGCACCATCAAGAGCATCCTAACGGGTTGCATCACTGGCTGGTATGGTAACTGCTCGGGCCCTCGACCGCAAGGCACTACAGAGGGTAGTGCGTACCGCACATTACATCACCGGGGCCAAGCTTCCTGCCATCCAGGACCTCTATACCAGAGGAAGGCCCTAAAAATAATCAAAGACTCCAGCCACCCTAGTCATAGACGGCTCTCTCTGCTACCGTACGGCAAGCAGTAACGGAGCGCCAAGTCTAGGTCCAAGAGGCTTCTAAACAGCTTCTACCCCCAAGCCATAAGACTTCTGAACATCTAATCAAATGGCTACCCAGACTGTTTGCGTCCAAGGATGCATCGCTAGCTAATCAAGCCAAAGCAAACTAGCTACCTAGCTAGTACCTACCCTTAAGTTCTTGACTTTTTCTAGATAGTACTTTCCCAGTTGTAACGTTATAGCAGATAGCTAGCTTCAGAACGTTACTGCATGTTAACTTCATGCAATTTTGAGTTGTAGTTTAGACAAAGACTTCCGCGCCCCAAAATAAACAATATACACAAGAGATAACAAAACAAGTGCTGTTTGTCACGGTTCTGTGCATCCCACCTGCCTTATCTGGGTGAGCAAAGCTGTATGTAGCCTATATTCCTGTGGCATTGTTGTCAGTTATGTTGACTTGTTTCTTGCATGAACAGTTCCATTACATTATACATAAGTCATTGGATGAAGGCGTCTTCTCTACGGGGACGTTTTGTTAAGAGCCCCGACGCACAATCTGAACATTAACCCGCGTCGGATGCGGTACGGTTTTGGAAGCATTAAGGACCTTGTCTTTAATTTCAGCGAGAAATAATTTTCAAAAAACAAATGGTTAAATTGATACACATCTTGATAGTGTTAGTGTTCCCACATGGCCATATCTCCACGTTGCAGCGCTTGTTTACGGAAAACAGTGCTAATTAGCTATCTTGGGTGCTTAGAACGCCTGTGTGTAAGCGTAACTCGGGAAGTCTATCACAAGTGTAGTTCTGTCAGATGGAGGCATCCATAGCTGTATGGATCCGTGCAAACTGCTACAGGAAATGTATATTTTTTTATTCAAAAGATTATTTCTTGCTGATGAATGATGAGCCATATGTTTCAAAAGATGTATCGCAAGCGATGGTTATTGACGTTTCTAAATGTTAAAACACAGCGTCGGTATTGTAGTTCACATGAGCCAGTCATGGGCAAAGCTAATTGCTGAAAATTGTAGGGAGAAGGCACAATGCCGCCTTGAGTTTGAGAGCTAACCATAACCCTTACCTTAACCATTTTAAATGTTAACTTCAATGGGGTAATGTCAGAGTTGGACATCCCAAGAAACTTAGATAGCAAGGAGCGTCAGCTTAAATCCCAAGTCTAGTTATTTGATGGAAATGTGCTTGTCTGGTTGAAAGAGAGAACGTCCTCATAAATCTCATTCTATCTGGTGCAAAGTTCACAGTGGGAATGCTAAGGTGGCATGCTTCAGTTTTCTGTCTGAGGACAAGACAGACAAACTGTATTACGGATGAGTAATGGACGAAGAGCAGACCCAAATCCTTAAAGAGCTGGTGGAGCCATGTGTCATTTTGTAGATCCAAAACTTTTTGTGGAGGTTTCTACACCGTGCATAGACCTCCATGATGTTGAGTGCGCGAGGAGAAGTCCATTTTCCTTGCCAATGGGCTATTTTGTGGGGAAACTGAAGCCAGCTGAAAAGCCTATTGCCTGTTTCTGTTTGCGTCTTTTATTAAAGAATGTGAAACAATGTTGTGTCTGTTTGCTGCTTTTCATTAAATAATAAATAGTTGTTCTTTATATGGACTAAATAAATGTGTTCATATGGGCAGAATATTGTCTATAGGCTATAGCATACCAACTTTTGATCAGCCATGAAAATAGAACAATCCATGCGAGAACAAAAATATTACTTAAAGGTCCAACATTTGGACGTTTCAATTAAATAAAGACTCACATGACTATAGAATTGGAAACATAGTGATTTTAGAGACACAAGGTAACAATAGCCAATGATTAAAGGGTTAGGTTAGGCTATACTGGGTTCTCACCATCATCATCATTATTATTATTCACATCATTACAATTGATTCAAGTCACAATTATCAGATTTGGTATTGGCAGGCTTTCCTAGTGAGTATAGACACACGGGTAGGCTTACCAAAGGAAAACATCTGAAAACGAAAATGATTATGAAATTCGAGCCACAGGAATCCAATGTTTATATAAAATGTCTGCCTTTCCTCCTACATTTTAACAGCCTAATAAGTCCATTCAATATAGGAAAACATCCCCAAATCCATTTGGCCATGTCGTTTCATTTGGTCTCATAATGACACGGAAAATGTAGGCTATTTCAAAAGAACAGAATACTATATTTTGAGTTGACTCCATAGGCTGTTATAGTAAATATAGGTTCAACTTAAAAGCAAGGGCATCTTTTAAAACTATTTTGATATTCACCTCATGTCTTGATAATATGAATGAGAATGTAGTCCATTTTGTTTTGTAATCAGTGTTTGTCCATCTCTCCCATTGTTCCCATTTTCAATAAAAATATATGCTTGAGAGATTTACATGACTATAACATTGAAAAAAAGTGCTGCCCTACCCTGGCTGGGGAGGACACTTGTGTATAATACTAGGCAGGCAAACTAAATAAGACTATTTTAGTATTTTATTAACTTAAGATTCTCACCAAGACAAGCAGACAGTCCAAACAGACAAACAGTACAGTAGGCTTGCATAAATTGTACAAGAACTGTATAGGCTATTTTAAGCGAATTAATGCAAGTATGCTGCTAATGAGCTATAACTTGGCCCAATCGATTACCTTGAAACTATCCTCTTTGAACTGCCAGAATGAATAAATGGGTTGGATGGATGGCTTCAATTGTCCAGCAATCGAATTGCAAATTGTTCATATGCTAATAATCCAAATATTCAGCTTAAAAGGCCTTGCACTGCTACCCTTAGCATTAATTATTCTTAGAGGAGGTCATAACCAGGGGCTCAGCCCTGAAGACCAAGGGCCAAGAGTGTGCAAAGCTGTCATCAAGGCAAAGGGTGGCTATTTGAAGAATCTCAAATATTGTAACGGCTGTCTTCATAAATGGACCAAGGCGCAGCAGGTATGTGAATACTCATCTTTAATTACAAATAAGGAGTAAAGCATCCACTTAACAATACAATAAAGGTGACAACAGCTACAGTTCTGCAGGCTAGAAACGCAGTGCAAAAACAACCACCCACAACCCCAAAGAAAAACACACACACCTATATAGGACTTCCAATCAAAGGCAACTCAACACACCTGCCTTCAATTGGAAGTCCCAATCAACAACACAGACATTCCCAACACAAACATGCCACGTCCTGACCCCAAAACTAAAACACTAGCTCCATCTGCTGGTCAGGACGTGACAGTACCCCCCCCCCCCTCAAGGTGCAGACCCCGGAATGCACCTACCAACAGAAAAACACCAACAAAAAACCCATAAACAATAACCCCTAAACAATAAGGGAGGGAAGGGAGGGTGGCTGCCGTCACCGACGGCACTGTGCTACACCCTCCCTCCCCAACCCACCTATCCTGGAGGTGGCTCAGGTGCAGGCCGTGGACCTCGCTCCACCTTCGGCGTCGCCCACTTTGATGGCGCCGATAGCTGCGCCGGGCAGACGGGCCCCTCGGGCTGGGCCGGAGGGCAGGAGGGCCACTCGGGCTGGACCGGAGGGCAGGAGGGCCACTCGGGCTGGGCAGGAGGGCAGGAGGGCCACTCGGGCTGGGCCGGAGGGCAGGAGGGCCACTCGGGCTGGGCCGGAGGGCAGGAGGGCCACTCGGGTTGGGCCGGAGGGCAGGAGGGCCACTCGGGCTGGGCCGGAGGGCAGGAGGGCCACTCGGGCTGGACCGGAGGGCAGGAGGGCCACTCGGGCTGGACCGGAGGGCAGGAGGGCCACTTGGGCTGGGCCGGAGGGCAGTCGGGCCACTCTGGCAGAACCGGGCAGTCGGGCCACTCTGGCAGTTCCGGGCAGTCGGGCCACTCTGGCAGTTCCGGGCAGTCGGGCCACTCTGGCAGTTCCGGGCAGTCGGGCCACTCTGGCAGTTCCGGGCAGTCGGGCCACTCTGGCAGCTTCTGACTAGCGGGCGGCTCTGGCGGCTTCTGACTAGCGGGCGGCTCTGGCGGCTTCTGAATAGCGGGCGGCTCTGGCGGCTTCTGACTAGCGGGCGGCTCTGGCGGCTTCTGACTGGCGGGCGGCTCTGGCGGCTCCTGACTGGCGGGCGGCTCTGGCGACTGTTGACTGGCGGGCAGCTCTGGCGACTGTTGACTGGCGGGCAGCTCTGGCGACTGTTGACTGGCGGGCAGCTCTGGCGACTGTTGACTGGCGGGCAGCTCTGGCGACTGTTGACTGGCGGGCAGCTCTGGCGACTGTTGACTGGCGGGCAGCTCTGGTGACTGTTGACTGGCGGGCAGCTCTGGTGACTGTTGACTGGCGGGCAGCTCTGGTGACTGTTGACTGGCGATGCTGGGCTGACACACTAGACTCCTGATGGGTGGGGCTGGTATTGGACGTGCCAGCCTGGAGACACGCACCTCCATGCTAGTGCGTCTAGCGGGAAACACCGGACCGAAAGGGCGCACTGGCGGTCTTGAGTGCAGGGTTGGCATCACCCCTTCCGGCTCGATGCTCACCTTGCCCTGGCACCTGCGGGGCGCTGGTACTGGGCGAACTGGGCTGTGCGTCCGTATAGGCGAGATGTTGAGTACCTCAGCATAACATGGCGCCCTCCACCTCATACGCACCTCCCTGTAGTCACGGGTAGCTGGCTTACGGCTCTTCCCTGGCCTGGCCATGCTACCCGTGTGCCCCCCCCAAAAAATGTATTGGGGGTGCCTCTCGGGTTTCCTAGCCAACCGTGTTCCAGCATAACTTTCCCGTTGGTTCCTCTGTCCAGCTGCCTCCACTCTCCTGAGTGCCTCCACCTGTTCCCATGGGAGGCGATCCCTTCCGGCCAGGATCTCTTCCCAGGTGTAGGCTCCCTTACCGTCCAGGACGTCCTCCCATGTCCATTCCTCCCTTTTCTTCTCCTGTGGCTTCCTCCTCTTCTGCTGCTTGGTCCTGGTTTGGTGGGTGGTTCTGTAACGGCTGTCTTCATAAATGGACCAAGGCGCAGCAGGTATGTGAATACTCATCTTTAATTACAAATAAGGAGTAAAGCATCCACTTAACAATACAATAAAGGTGACAACAGCTACAGTTCTGCAGGCTAGAAACGCAGTGCAAAAACAACCACCCACAACCCCAAAGAAAAACACACACACCTATATAGGACTTCCAATCAAAGGCAACTCAACACACCTGCCTTCAATTGGAAGTCCCAATCAACAACACAGACATTCCCAACACAAACATGCCACGTCCTGACCCCAAAACTAAAACACTAGCTCCATCTGCTGGTGAGGACGTGACAAATATAAAATATATTTTGATTTGTTTAACACTTTTTTGGTTACTACATGATTCCATATGTGTTATTTCATAGTTTTGATGTCTTCACTATTATTCTACAATGTAGAAAATAGTAAAAAATAAAGAAAAACCCTTGAATGAGTAGGTGCTCTAAAATTTTTGACCGGTAGTGTAAGTATTGCAGCAGCATAGGCTACACCTAAACATTAGAAGTGTGACATGCTGGGATGAAAACGAGACTATTTTTCAGCCTGATCAACTGTAGGCTACTAATAAGAGCAGCTGCATACAGCCTATGTGCCCTGTCCATCTGGTCAGGGTAAACTAATTGGTACCGTTATGTATTTATAGTCCATTTGTGGGTGTCAGGAGAAAATGTGAATGTGATCAAATTAGGTTTATATTCAACATTGGGCTGGCTAGGCTGCCTATATGTGTTTAATCCAAAATGATTAACTGGAATTGATCAATCAACATAATACTGGTGGCAGATGTGAGTAAATGTATTGTAAGGCCTACAGTTGCATAGGCCTGTATAATGCGAACATGCATAGAGCAAGCTCAACCCTGTGAGTTCAATTGTCTATCAGTTGTTGTCTATGTGTCTGGGTAGAGGAAATCCCCCTCCTAATCTAGTCTAAATATAATATATATGAACAAATATAAGGTAGCTGCAGTTTGACAGGGTCCCCCCCAGGGCCAGGAGTTATTTTCAGGAGTTTTTAAAACCATGTGACCTGATTAGGTAAAACAGGTCCCACAAAGCCCATATAAAACATTTTTACAACTGATTAATCATTGTCATATCTTATATGGATCAGAGTTTTCCTAGTTAGGTAAACATATAAGGAAAAACTCCAGGCCCCAGGGGGTAAAAATTGCCCCACCACTCTGGGACCTATGGTGCCACCAGTCTGCTTGCAGTTGTCAGTTATCGTCAGGTATGTGGATGATCAGGACTTTATTCAGGAACGTTTCTTGGGCTACTTTGATGTGTCAAGTGGGTGAGATGTGTAGTCTGTTAGACTTTATGAATTTTGAGATGTCTGAGTTTAATTTCATAGAGAAATTCGTTGTCCAAACCTACGATGGCGCAGCTATAATAGAATTCGATTCCAAGATGGCATAGCAGTCGGACGTGTGTTTTGTCTTGTCCCGTCCTGTCCCGTGTAAATATCGTTTTTACTTGGTTTTTTTTCTGTATATATTTCGTATATATTTTAATATCACTTTCCATCTGCGGACTGAATATACTCTCCTGCAACCCGCCTCACCCAATGTGGTACGGATCTGCTATTTTTATACTTAAGAACCGGAACCCCTATCAAAAGCTACTTGCTAGTAGTCAGTTAGCCATTGCTAGGCCCATCTGCTAGGCCCATCTCCTGGCTAGCCGAAGAGGTCCATCAGCCACTCCTTGGGCTACAATACCTATTTTGCCAATTGGCCTGGACCCCCGCCGACCCATCACGACTGGACTACCGACGTAATCCGCCCGATGGGGTTTTTCAACTGGCTTCTCCGTCGCGATGTCCCCTGAATGCCCACCCGCTACCCTGCTAGATGTGGCCTGCTAGCTGTCTAGAGCACATCGGGCTGTTAGCTTAAGAGGTCCATCGGACAAATTCTTTGGCCACTATACCTATTTTGCCATTTGGCCTGGTCTACCACACGGAGCCCTGCTGATTCGTCCTCTGAACCGGAACCCACAACAGAAGCTAGCCAGCTAACTGGCTACTAGCTAGTAGTCAGCTAGCCACTGCTAGCGGTCATCAGCTACCTTTAGCCCGGACAACTCTCACCAGTCTGCACAGCGTGACTCAAACCAGAGCAAATCGAACTTATTTTTCTCCATATCTCCGGATTCCTACCGCAAGTTCTGAACCTTTTTCACCTGGATCATCACAGCTAGCTAGCTGCTATCTGAGTGGCCGCTCCTGGCTAAAGTCTCTGTCCTGAAGCAAGAACCAATTAGCCTGGAGCTAGCCTTGCTAGGCCCATCTCCCGGCTAGCCGAAGAGGTCCATCAGCCACTCCTTGGGCTACAATACCTATTTTGCCAATTGGCCTGGAACCCGCCGACCCATCACGACTGGAATACCGACGTAATCCGCCCGAGGGGGTTTTTCAACTGGCTCCTCAGTCACGATGTCCCCTGAATACCCATCCGCTAGCCTGCTAGCCACAGCCCGCTAGCTGTCTAGAGCACATCAGACTGTTAGCTTAAGAGGCCCATCGGACAAATTCTTTGGCCACTATACCTATTTTTCCAATTGGCCTGGTTTACCACACGGAGCCCTGCTGATCCGTCTGCCAACGTAACAGCACGAGGGAGCCACAACAGACTTTCTTCCGTCACGATGTCCCTCTAAGGCCCTTCTACTAGCTTGCTAGCCCCGGCCCGCTAGCTGTCTGAAGCCACTCACTGGACTCCTATGATCAATCGGCTACGCATGCCTCTCCCTAACGTCAATATGCCTTGTCAATTGCTGTTTTGGTAAGTAATTATTGCCTTATTTCACTGTAGAGCCTCTAGCCCTGCTCAATACACCTTAGTTAACACTTTATTTCCACCTCCCACACTTACGGTGACATCACCTGGTTTAAATTATATTTTTAGAGACAATATCTCTTTCATCGTCACTCTATGCACAGGTTTACCACCACTGTATTCACATCCTACCATACATTTGTCTCTACATTATGCCTTGAATCTATTCTACCGTGCCCAGAAATCTGCTCATTTTACTCTCTGTTCTGAACGTATTAGACGACCAGTTCTTTTAGCCTTTTTCCGTACCCTTATCCTACTCCTCCTCTGTTCCTCTGGTGATGTGGGGGTTAATCCAGGCCCTGCAGAGCTCCACTCCCATTCCCCAGGCGCTCTCATTTGATGACTTCTGAAAGCGTAAAAGCCTTGGTTTCATGTATGTTAACATTAAAAGCCTCCTCCCTAAGTTTGTTTTATTCACTGCCCTAGCACACTCTGCCAACCCGGATGTCCTAGCCGTGTCTGAATCCTGGCTTAGGAAGACCACCAAAAACCCTGAAATTTCCATCCCTAACTATAACATTTTCCGACAAGATAGAACTGCCAAAGGGGGCAGAGTTGCAATCTACTGCAGAGAGAGCCTGCAGAGTTCTGTCTTACTATCCAGGTCTGTGCCCAAACAATTTGAGCTTCTACTTTTAAAAATCCACCTCTCCAGAAACAAGTCTCTTACCGTTGCCACTTGCTATAGACCACCTTCTGCCCCCAGCTGTACCCTGGACACCAAATGTGAATTGATTGCCCCCCATCTATCTTCAGAGCTCGTGCTGTTAGGTGACCTAAACTGGGACATGCTTAACACCCCGGCCATTCTACAATCTAAACTTGATGCTCTCAATCTCACACAAATTATCAATGAACCCACCAGGTACAACCCCAAATCCGTAAACTCGGGCACCCTCATAGATATCATCCTGACCAACCTGCCCTCCAAATACACCTCTGCTGTCTTCAACCAGGATCTCAGCGATCACTGCCTGCGTCCGTAATTGGTCTGCAGTCAAACAACCACCCTTCATCACTGTCAAACGGTCCCTAAAACACTTCAGCGAGCAGGCCTTTCTAATCGACCTGGCCAGGGTACCTCATTCCGTCAGTAGAGGATGCCTGGTTATTATTTAACAGTGCTTTCCTGACCATCTTAAATAAGCATGCCCCATTCAAAAAATGTAGAACCAGGAACAGATATAGCCCTTGGTTCACTCCAGACCTGACTGCCCTTGACCAGCACAAAAACATCCTGTGGTGTACTGCATTAGCATCGAATAGCCCCCACGATATACAACTTTTCAGGGAAGTTAGGAACCAATATACACAGGCAGTTAGGAAAGCAAAGGTTAGCTTTTTCAAACAGAAATTTGCATCCTGTAGCACTAAATCCCAAAAGTTCTGGGACACTGTAAAGTCCATGGAGAATAAGAGCACCTCCTCCCAACTGCCCACTGCACTGAGGCTAGGAAACACTGTCACCACTGATAAATCCGCGATAATTGAGACTTTCAATAAGCATTTTTCTACAGCTGGCCATGCTTTCCACCTGGCTACCCCTACCCCGGTCAACAGTCCTGCACCCCTCAATGCAACTTGCCCAAGTCTCCCCATTTCTCCTTCACCCAAATCCAGATAGCTGATGTTCTGAAAGAGCTGCAAAATCTGGACCCCTACAAATCAGCAGGGCTAGACAATCTGGACCCTCTCTTTCTAAAATTATCCACCGAAATTGTTGCAACCCCTATTACTAGCTTGTTCAACCTCTCTTTCGTATCGTCTGAGATCCCCAAAGATTGGAAAGATGCCACAGTCATCCCCCTCTTCAAAGGGGGAGACACTCTAGACCCAAACTGCTACAGACCTATTTCTATCCTACCCTGCCTTTCTAAGGTCTTCGAAAGCCAAGTTAACAAACAGATCACCGACAAATTTTGAATCCCACCGTACCTTCTCTGCTATGCAATCTGGTTTCCGAGCTGGTCATGGGTGCACCTCAGCCATGCTCAAGGTCCTAAACAATATCATAACCGACATCGATAAGAGACAATACTGTGCAGCTGTATTCATTGACCTGGCCAAGGCTTTCGACTCTGTCAATCACCACATTCTTATCGGCAGAGTCAACAGCCTTGGTTAAATGACTGCCTTGCCTGGTTCACCAACTACTTCTCAGACAGAGTTCAGTGTGTCAAATCAGAGGACCTGTTGTCCGGACCTCTGGCATTCTCTATGGGGGTGCCACAGGGTTCAATCCTCAGGCCGACTCTCTTCTCTGTTTTCATCAATGATGTCGCTCTTGCTGCTGGTGATTCTCTGATCCACCTCTACGCAGACGACACCATTCTGTATACTCCTGGCCCTTCTTTGGACACTGTGTTAACTAACCTCCAGATGAGCTTCAATGCCATACAACTCTCCTTCCGTGGCCTCCAACTGCTCTTAAATGCAAGCAAAACTAAATGCATGCTCTTCAACCGATTGCTGCCCACACCTACCCACCTGTCCAGCATCACTACTCTGGACGGTTCTGACTTAGAATATGTGGACAACTACAAATACCTAGGTGTCTGTTTAGACTGTAAACTCTCCTTCCAGGCTCTCATAAAGCATCTCCAATCCAAAATTAAATCTAGAATCGGCTTCCTATTTCGCAACAAAGCATCCTTCACTCATGCTGCCAAACATACCCTAGCAAAGCTGACTATCCTACCGATCCTTGACTTCGGTGATGTCATTTACAAAATAGCCTCCAACACTCTACTCTGTAAATTGGATGCAGTCTATCACAGTGCCATCCGTTTTGTCACCAAAGCCCCATATACTACCCACCACTGCGACCTGTATGCTCTCGTTGGCTGGCCCTCGCTTCATATTCGTCGCCAAACCCACTAGCTCCAGGTCATCTATCAGTCGTTGCTAGGTAAAGCCCCACCTTATCTCAGCTCACTGGTCACCATAGCAGCACCCACCCGCAGCAAGCGCTCCAGCATGTATATTTCACTGATCACCCCCAAAGCCAATTCTTCCTTTGGCCGCCTTTCCTTCCAGTTCTCTGCTGCCAATGACTGGAACGAACTGCAAAAATCACTGAAGCTGGAGACTCATATCTCCCTCACTATCTGTAAGCACCAGCTGTCAGATCAGCTCACAGATCACTGCACCTGTACATAGCCAATCTGTAAATAGCCCATCCAACTACCTCAGACTTTCTCTATTGTATTATTGACTGTATGTTTGTTTATTCCATGTGTAACTCTGTGTTGTTGTTTGTGTCGCACTGCTTTGCTTTATTTTGGCCAGGTCGCAGTTGTAAATGAGAACTTGTTCTCAACTAGCCTACCTGGTTAAATAAAGGTGAAATACATTTTTTTAAATACAAATAAAAATGTATCTGTTTTTATTTTTTTATAGCTAAGTCTCCTCCTGTTCCCTAATTAAGAGGTGATGACTAATCCACTTCACTACCATTGTCAACTTTCTCCTGACATGAACTGAAGCCTCATCTCATGTGCCCGCTCATCCACTGGCACATTGCATGTTTCCCCTGCAAGTACTGTGAGTACTCCTATCAAATTTTTCTCATTACTGTATGTCGAGTCAATCACATACACAAACACAATCACATTATTACATATCAATGATTTTACTTCTTGCTTGGACTAACTCATTCTTAGCTCTTTTGTCTAACTGTGTAGTGTGGTGTGTTATAGTTTTTTGTCTTCCCAGTCAAATCCTGTCCTGCAGTGGTCAAGTCTCTGAACACCTCAATTCACACCTCATACTCTCATTCAATCACTGCTGTGATCCCTTTCCAACACTGTGTAAGTAGCCCTCTCATTCCTATTCCTCATAATATTATACTATAAATGTATTTATTAAATGCTTTAGGTTAAAATAATTAGTCTTTGACGAGTTTTGAAATACACTTAGTCATCTCTGTGCGTTCCGCGCCTATACCATCAGTCTGCCATCCTCCTCAATTTTTCAACTCACCAGCCTTCACTGGTTCCAATTCATCCCAAAGGTGCTTGATGGGGTTGAGGTCAGGGCTCTATGCAGGCCAGTCAAGTTCTTCAAACACCGATCTTGACGATCCATTTCTGTATGGACCTCGCTTTGTGCACGGGGGCATTGTGTGATCACGCTCTTGGTAGCCGATGTGAGCAAGACCTTTAAACAGGTCAACATTCACAAAGCCGCGGGGCCAGATGGATTACCAGGACGTGTACTCAAAGCATGTGCGGACCAACTGGCAAGTGTCTTCACTGACATTTTCAAACTCTCCCTGACCGAGTCTGTAATACCTACATGTTTCAAGCTGACCACCATAGTCTCTGTGCCCAAGGAAGCGAAGGTAACCTGCCTAAATGATTACCACCCCATAGCATTCATGTCAGTAGCCATGAATTGCTTTGAAAGGCTGATCATGGCTCACATCAACACCATCATGCCGGAAACCCTAGACCCACTCCAACTCGCATACCGCCCCAACAGATCCACAGATGACACAATCTCAATCACACTCCACACTGCCCTTTCCCATGTGGACAAAAGGAACACCTATGTGAGAATGCTGTTCATTGACTACAGCTCAGCTGTTCAACACCATAGCTCATCACTAAGCTAAGGATCATGGGACTAAACACCTCCCTCTGCAACTGGGTCCTGGACTTCCTGATGGGGCGCCCCAGGTGGTAAGGGTAGGCTACAACACATCTGCCACGCTGATCCTCAACACTGGGGCTCCTCAGGGGTGTGTGTTTAGTCTCCTCCTGTACTCCCTGTTCACCCACGACTGTGTGGCTAAACACAACTCCAACACCATCATTAAGTTTGCTGACGATACAACAGTGGTAGGCCTGATCACTGACAACGATGAGACAGCCTATAGGGAGGAGGTCAGAGACAACAACCTCTCCCTCAATATGAGCAAGACAAAGGAGCTGATCGTGGACTACAGGAAAAGGCGGGCCGAACAGGCCCCCATTAACATCGACGGGGCTGTAGTGGAGCGGGTCGAGAGTTTTACTAACGAACTATCAAACACACCAAGACAGTCGTGAAGAGGGCACGGCAACACCTTTTCCCCCTCAGGAGACTGAAAAGATGTGTCATGGGTCGTCAGATCCTCAAAAAGTTATACAGCTGCACCATCGAGAGTATCCTGACTGGTTGCATCACCACCTTGTATGGCAACTGCTCGGCATCTGACCGTAAGGCACTACAGAGGGTAGTGCGTACGGCCCAGTACATCACTGGGGCCAAGCTTCCTACCATCCAGGACCTATATACTAAGCGGTGTCAGAGGATGGCCCAAAAAATTGTCAAAGACTCCAGCCACCCAAGTCATAGACTGTTCTTTCTGCTACCGCACGGCAAGTGGTACTGGAGCGCCAAGTCTAGGACCAAAAGGCTCCTTAACAGCTACCCCCAAGCCATAAGACTGCTGAACGATTAATCAAATAGCCACCTGGACTATTTACATTGACATGCCCCCCTCCCTTTCGTTTTACACCGCTGCTACTTGCTGTTTATTATCTATGCATAGTCACTTTACCCCTCCCTACATGAACAAAATAACTTGACTAACCTGTACCCCCGCACATTGACTCAGTACCGGTTCACCTGTATATAGCCTTGTTAATGTTATTTTTATTGTGTTACTTTTTCTTTTTATTTGACTGTTTTTACTTTGGTTTATTTAGTAAATATTTTCTTAAGTCTTTCTTGATCTGCATTGTTTGTTAAGGGTTTGTAAGTAAGCATTTCACGGTAAGGTCTACATCTGTTGTATTCAGAGCATGTGACAACTAACATTTCATTTGATTTGCAGATCTACAACTCCAACTGTGCAGGCTTTTGTTCCAGGAGAACTTTAACACACCTGTTTCAAATAATCAAACAATCGTAGTACTTTATCTGGACCATGATTAGTCGAATCAGGTGTTGAATCAGGCGCTTTAGTGCAGGGCTTGAACAGAAACCTGCACGCCGAGTAGCTCTCTAGGAGCAGACTTTGAGACCCCGGCTCTAAACCAAGTTGATGTTGTGTGATCCACTGACATCATGAATCCTGTCTCCTCCACCGGTATGCCAGGCTGGTGGAGATTGTGGGCATGGATGACCTGGGGGTATGGCAACCCTGCCCAGAAAGAGAAGTACCTGCCCAAACTAGCCACAGTTAAGAACCAGCCAAAGACCCTATAGGTTGAAACGTGGCATTAAATAAACAGTGGAAGCCATCAACAGTGAGTGAGTATCTATTTATCTTTCATGACAGCTGGAGCTAGAATAATTTTGGGGGAGAAAGACTGGTGTGAATGCTTAGTTAATCTTGTTTAACTACTATTCTTCAGACTGGCTTAACCTTTGTATGGTGTTGTGGATCAAATAGGTCCTGTGTGTGGGACTGATAGATGTTGTACTTTCCTCCTTGTATGTGTGTGTGTGTGTGTGTGTGTGTGTGGGGGGGGGGGGGGGGGGAGACAGAATAGCAGCGTTCTGTCTGACTGAGCCGGCCAGTGGTTCTGACGCCGCTTCTGTTAAGACAATAGCAGTACGCTCGCCCTATGGAGAGTAATTTACGCTCAATGGAGGCAAGATCTGTAGCACACTAGTCTAGGTTCTTCAGTATGCATTCACATTCAGTGAATTTATCCCGGGCATCAATGGTTTACATTTCGCCTATCTTACTGTCCCTCATAGCAATGGGGGCCTGGCTGAGATCTTCACAGTATTCGCCAAGACCCCGGTGAAAGATGAAAAGGCGGGAGAGATGAAGGACAAGATCACTGCCTTCGTGGTGGAGAGGAGCTTTGGAGGAATGACACAGTAAGTAGTTAGACGGGTGGATGTGGTTAGCGAGGGATGGGATAGATGGTTAAGAGAAAATAAGATTAATGTGTTATACTGACCTGATTTACAAATCCTCTGTTCTATCTTCCAACCTTGCCCGCCTTCCCTCACCTTCCCCTCAGCCCCCTCTACCCCTGTCCTCATCTTCTTCTCCTCCTTCTACCCCTTCCCTTCCCAGTGGCCCCCCAGAGAAGAAGATGGGCATCAAGGCGTCCATTACGGCAGATGTGTTCTTTGATAACTTGCTCGTGCCCGCCAACTGCGTCCTTGGTGAGGTGCGTGGCGGCTTCAATGTGGCTATGAACATCCTGAACAACGGGCGCTTCGGCATGGCCACCGCCCTCTTCAGCACCATGAAGGGAGTCATCACCAAGGCTGTAAGTTATCAGTAATAATGAGTATTGCCTTGAGTTCAACCACCCACCAACCCACCCCTGATTTTACACTAGTACTCACTAGGTTGACCACTAGTTTCAACACATTGGACTAGTGTAGAGCAAAAAATATGGACATGTGACTCCGCCCACCTTTCTTTTAGGTCTTATGGTTTAAGATTGGAACGCACCCATGTGGGTCTGGGCGTTTACCTTATTTTACTATTTCAGTATTGATACAGGAACCGGTTTGGCTTTTTACTTTACCTTCTATGACGGCATTGTTTGTTTTGTTAAATGTGACATGCAATTCTGGAGCGTGTAATGTCCGACGTTACAGTTTACTCCGTTTGCCGCTTGAGTTGTCTTTCTCCCTCTCGTCCTGCTGAATGCTGCTTCGCACACCAAGCCCTGCCCCCTGTCACTCAAGTAGAGAGCAGTTGCTCAATCACGGAGTTACGAGTGCTTTCTTGCCGTTCATTCAGCTGTCTCCATGGTCAAATGCAGAAAGATGTTTGTGAGAACGATGCTGCTTTCTACAAGCATTCTATAATTACACTTTTAGTTTGTGTATTGTACTGTCTGCAAACTACTGCTTGCTTTGGTTCCTACCCTGTCAAGAATTCCTCCCTGGCTTCTTCATTTATTGTCTTGTCAAACAATGTATTAAAGGTGCTGCCAACTATATTCTAACTATAGAATTAGATTAATCATTCTGTTTCCATGATTCCAAAACTTCACCAATTATTTAGGCATAGATTTTTGGACCATATTATGCAGCTCTGTGGGGCACAGTGTGGAAATTATAACAAAAATGCAGAAATTGGTGAAAATGCTGAAATGTATTTTGCTTGAAGTTGGATTGAACAGTATAAAACATTCAGAATGGAGAAAGACCCATTGAAATAACTTATAATTCGTGTTTCCACGCTCGGGTCATGATCTACTCATAAAACATATTCAGAACATTTTTATTGTTCAAAAACATAAAATACCTGCCAAACTGTCAAAAATGTGAAAAATATTGTGACATGATATTTTGTCAATTGGTAGTATTTGACTTAGCATCCCTTCAGCAGAAATGCTTTCTCTTTCATTTCCTCTCAGTCTCTCACTTTGTTGGTAAGCTAACATATTTTTTTATATTCTCTTCAGTCTGCTGCCTCCAGCCTTTTGCCACTCTTGTTTCCTTTGTAGTGGGTGGGATGGAATTTCCCCACTATACATTGTACAGGTTGGCACTGGTTTCTACAGTGCCATATCCTGTGGAAGCATTAGGGTGCAGCGTGATTACATTTATGCATTTATTATTAAATTATTTACAGATTATTTACTTGTAGGAGCTGTGAAAATGTGGAGAAAAACAGCAGATAATCATGTTACTAACGAACAGTACACAGTACAACTGCAAAATGATATGCAATCAAGCAAACACCCCAGTTACCACAAACAAAGATGTTGTAGTGAAAGTGTATTCTGTGGTGGGTCTTTCTCAGTAATTTGGTTATTTTGCTACTTCTAGCCCCCGTTCTAGATGGGAATCGTGGTTGTTTGTATGTTTGAGAGGCAATCCTTCAGCTCACTGCACATGGGTTGTGGTTGCAGCTCACCCCAACACAGACCACTTGGTTAAGGCCTCGAGTCTGCCTTTGCTTCCTCTGTTGCTAAATGCACTGATGAAACGCCCCCAATAAAAATAATACAAATCGTGTGCAGTCAAAATGACTGCTTTAGCGGTTCTAGTGTTAACCACACCTATAACCTATGAGTGAGCTCAGAATTGGCAAGACATCTCACCTTCATGAAGCCCATGCCTCCCATGATCTGAATTCACTCATCAGTTACTGTCCACACTACTTCCTGTTAATAGAGAGAGAAAGTGTCAACATGCACACACACACCATAGGATCATTCATTTCGCAAGAAGGCTCTCCAGTAAATTGTCCCCCTAAATTCTAACTCTGACACAGCCATTTCCACTTCCCCTGTTAACAGCTAGACTTCCACATAATAAGGAAGAACACAGACAAACATAGAGAAACAAGATGGCAGATATTGTGGTCCAATGGATAGGGTTGAATATGTACAGAGGCTAAGATCTTACGGATGGCAGCGTCAATCTGGACTGCATGGACCACAACAGTGTTAGTTGCCAGCCAATGTAAATTAGAGGGTGTGTGTGGTGACCTGTCCTCTGTGATAGTACGTCATGGCCATGTGGGCCACCTTTTCCTGGATTGCTCTGTAGTTGTTGATTTTGTCAAACTGGATCCTGTTGGCAGCGTGGTCCGCCTGAGGGAGACAGGTCCTAATGAGCATGAGAGGGATCTGACTTAAGAAAATAGTCCGCTAAAAGTCCTCAAGGTATATTCATGTATTCTTAACCCACCGTAAGAGAGTAGTTCCCCTTGCCACCATTGTGCTTTGACTTCTACCTATTGGGGTTTCCAAAAGAAATGCCCCAAAATCTATAAAAGGTTGAATTGAGTGGTACAAATACTATTGTTCATTGTCACAAATTGAGGAAGCTTATACTTAGTCTAGCTTTGTCAGAGAAAGAGAACTGTGAACAATAAGAAACATCACAGCTTGAGACACAGGCTTGAATACTGGGTCTTGTTTACATGTTTTGGGGATTGCCATTATTTAAGTCATGCCACCCTCTGTCCTTTACTTTTTCTAAAGAAGACTATACAGTATAACACACTGTTAGTGTTAGAATCTTAATATCACACAGAACTGGAGTTAGAACTAGTTTTAGGAGGGCATGTCATTTTAAAAAAATGGTTTCCCCCAGTTTCCCCTCCTCCTTGACAGTAGGGTCTGCTCTGCTTCTTCTGACAGTTGAAAGTGCGGTGTCCAGATAATAATCACCCCTGAACCTAAACTATACCAAAACTAATTTCACACATAACAACAGATTCAATAAATTAAGTAAAGGATGATGGGGAGAATGGGTGAGTTGATGAGCGAGGGGAAGCAAACGATGCCTAATTGCCTATTTACTGTATGCAACAACCAACTGTGAATGAAGAACAGGGCTGGACATTCTATTGTATTGAAACACTAATTATAATCATCAAATGTTATGCACCCTATACCAGTCCACCGACTCAAAGCAGTCTTATCAGGGTACTCTGGCCTACTTGGAGTATGCTACACAGTGAGAGCGTGTGTAATTATACATGCTTAACGGCTTTCAATATCTGGAAAAATATCCGCAGCAGCTGAGCGATTGTAGGAGAATGTAGTGATGATGTAGTCTTATGTTGGCAAGGGGAGAAATGTCACCATAGATCATTTATTCACTTCACTGTCAATGGCGATGCTTGCAAAGAAAGCAAGTCTGGCTTGCACCATGAACAAATTGAGATGGGAGCTTCCTCCCTCTGCGCAAAATAAGTAACCTGCACAGCCGTTGCAACCTTGCTGAAGAAAAACAAGACGACTAGGACACAATAATGAGAAAACCGGAGACCATTACTGTCACGACTTCCGCCGAAGTCGGCCCCTCTCCTTGTTCGGGCGGCGTTCGGCGGTCGACGTCACCGGCTTACTAGTTACCACCGATCTATGTTTCCCTGTTTGTTTGGTTTTGTCTTTATTTTACACACCTGTTTCATATTCCCTGATTGTGTTCATTATTTAACCCTCTGGCTTTCCTGTTTGTCTTGTCTGTGATTGTTTCCTGTTTTGTAGTTGTTGGAGGTGTTCCTCCCTACCATGTTTTATTGCTGTGGGAGAAGTTGGATTATTGTTTTTGAGTAAACACGTTTTGTTTGCACTCATCCCTGTGTCCTGCGCCTGACTCCTATACTTCTCCTAACGAAAAGCATTACAATTACGCACTACCAAACAAAGATGTGTCAAGCAAGTGAAAGTTACATTTGTCAACTGTTAGAAAGGATAACAGCTAAATGGAACCCAACTGATGACATGGCTCGAAGACGCAAACAAGCACCAGCTGACAATAATTGACTATTTTTGACTGCTGTCATGTGGACACTTATATTAATTATAATGCCATTATTGCTTTTGTGCTGAGTTGTACTATTTATCAAGGCCACTTGGCGCTTATAATGATGTTAAGGCTGCTGATGTTTTTCATAATTTGACAATGTGTCTTGACCATGGTAGGGGTATTTTTGTTATAAAAAGAAGCTGTTACCGTGTTCCAACACATGCTTTCTTTTTCATAATTGTAATAAAGGCACTCCACAAATAAAATATTATTTTTGTAATATATATAGATATATATAAATATTTTTTTATATTATTTTCGTATTATTATTATTTTGTAAATGTAGCCTACAGTAACTTAAACGAGTGGAGCAGCGGTATAAGGCACTGCATCTCAGTGCTTGAGGCGTCACTACAGACACCCTGGTTCGAATCCAAGCTGTATTGCAACCGGCCATGATTGGTAGTCCCATAGAGCAGCGTGCAATTGGCCCAGCGTCGTCCGGGTTTGGCCAGTGTAGGCAGTCATTGTAAATAAGAATTTGTTATTAATTGACTTGCTTAGTTAATAATAAAAAATGCTATTGTAGTATTTAAAATAAATACAAACTGTATCCTAATGTTAATGAATGCCTTCATAAACGCAACCAAATTATTATTTTTGTGGCACTCCAGATTGAATTTAGAATAGAACCGAAGTCCTAAAATACACTGCTCAAAAAAATAAAGGGAACACTTAAACAACACAATGTAACTCCAAGTCAATCACACTTCTGTGAAATCAAACTGTCCACTTAGGAAGCAACACTGATTGACAATAAATTTCACATGCTGTTGTGCAAATGGAATAGACAACAGGTGGAAATTATAGGCAATTAGCAAGACACCCCCAATAAAGGAGTGGTTCTGCAGGTGGTAACCACAGACCACTTCTCAGTTCCTATGCTTCCTGGCTGATGTTTTGGTCACTTTTGAATGCTGGCGGTGCTTTCAATTTTGTGGTAGCATGAGACGGAGTCTACAACCCACACAAGTGGCTCAGGTAGTGCAGCTCATCCAGGATGGCACATCAATGGGAGCTGTGGCAAGAAGGTTTGCTGTGTCTGTCAGCGTAATGTCCAGAGCATGGAGGCGCTACCAGGAGACAGGCCAGTACATCAGGAGACGTGGAGGAGGCCGTAGGAGGGCAACAACCCAGCAGCAGGACCGCTACCTCCGCCTTTGTGCAAGGAGGAGCAGGAGAAGCACTGCCAGATCCCTGCAAAATGACCTCTAGCAGGCCACAAATGTGCATGTGTCTGCTCAAACAGTCAGAAACAGACTCCATGAGGGTGGTATGAGGGCCCGACGTCCACAGGTGGGGGTTGTGCTTACAGCCCAACACCGTGCAGGACGATTGGCATTTGCCAGAGAACACCAAGATTGGCAAATTCGCCACTGGCGCCCTGTGCTCTTCACAGATGAAAGCAGGTTAACACTGAGCACATGTGACAGACGTGACAGAGTCTGGAGACGCCGTGGAGAACGTTCTGCTGCCTGCAACATCCTCCAGCATGACCGGTTTGGTGGTGGGTCAGTTAAGGTGTGGGGTGGCATTTCTTTGGGGGGACGCACAGCCCTCCATGTGCTCGCCAGAGGTAGTCTGACTGCCATTAGGTACCGAGATGAGATCCTCGGACCCCTTGTGAGACCATATGCTGGTGCGGTTGGCCCTGGGTTCCTCCTAATGCAAGACAATGCTAGACCTCATGTGGCTGGAGTGTGTCAGCAGTTCCTGCAAGAGGAAGGCATTGATGCTATGGACTGGCTCGCCTGTTCCCCAGACCTGAATCCAATTGAGCACATCTGGGACATCATGTCTCGCTCCATCCAACAACGCCACGTTGCACCACAGACTGTCCAGGAGTTGGCGGATGCTTTAGTCCAGGTCTGTGAGGAGATCCCTCAGGAGACCATCCGCCACCTCATCAGGAGCATGCCCAGGCGTTGTAGGGAGGTCATACAGGCACGTGGAGGCCACACACACTACTGAGCCTCATTTTGACTTGTTTTAAGGACATTACATCAAAGTTGGATCAGCCTGTAGTGTGGTTTTCCACTTTAATTTTGAGTGTGACTCCAAATCCAGACCTCCATGGGTTGATAAATTGGATTTCCATTGATTATTTTTGTGCGATTTTGTTGTCAGCACATTCAACTATGTAAAGAAAAAAGTATTTAATAAGATTATTTCTTTCTTTCATATCTAGGATGTGTTATTTTAGTGTTCCCTTTATTTTTTTGAGCAGTATATTTAGCTAGTCATTTGTTATGCTAACAAGCTAGCAAGAGGTAGCATAGAAGCAGCATCAACTTCCGGTAGACAGGTGAAGCTCTAGTACACTCAACTGAAACAATACCGTTCGTTTACAGTATACTAAAATGAACTAATATTATATAGTATGTATACTCATTAAGTATGTAGTATACAGTATGTTAGTATGGGTATTCGAACACAGCTCTAGGGTTGCTACCCAAGCCGGCTGGTCGTTCGCTCTATTTGTTCGGTTGCCAGAGACGCGACCCAGTCTTTCAGTCTTTTTGTTCTGTATCGATGGACGCAACACAGTCGTTCGTTCTATATGTTCCATTGCCATACCTTCTGGCAACGTTCTTATCCCTTGCTTGCTAGCTGGCCAACTATGGCTAACTTACAGTCACTTCAAACAGTGCAGACAGAATAACAACAGTAGCTTCATTTGTTTAAGCTGTATTCTAGTGACCTTTATTTGGATACATCCATAACAATGAGCTAATGATGCACAATTTCTCCTGACATAGAAAATGTACTCTCTCGTTGGGAGGTTGTTGTTCAGAGGAGCTAGCCAACAATGTAATCGATTTAGCCGGGGGTAACTTGTGGAGTAGACACCGTCTGGAATGTGTTTTTAACACATCAGCCTCCAGGATTAGACCCACCCAAATAAACAGCAACGCACACTTCAGAATCCTAAGTCATGTTGAAACAAGGCACTGTTGTTATGGGTAATGGAAACATTGCTGAAAATGACATACAAGTTCCTAGGAAAAAGTTGTGAAAGATTGTTGAAAATGATACAGCAGCAAGAGACGAGCCTTGCTGTGCTAAAATGTAGGTCACAGACACACTGTAGGTCGCTGTTTGTAAATGTATGTATTTAAAACCTCTTGGCCCCAGCTCATAGAATAAAAGGTACAACCCAAATTATATCAAGCAAGATATTGCCCTATCTTGATCAGGTCGTTATTGTAAGAGAGAATGTGTTCTCAATTACTAACCTGGTTAAACAAAAATTTAATAAATAACAGATCATTAATCTGCTCACCATCCCTGGTCCAGGAAAGCCCCTGGGTGTGCAGGCTTTTGTTCCAGCTCAGCACTAATACACAAACTTGAACTAAGCCTAATCGATAAAGTGTATTATTGATGGACTGGAAACAAAAGCCTGCAAGCCAGGTAGCTCCCCCGTACCATAGCTTGTGACAACTGCTGTAGGTCGTCCTCTATTAGTTATTGTGCTGCACTGTACTGTTGACCACTAATCAAGAATACAGCAGCTCAGTTTAGTATTAGTAGAATATAAACTGGGTGGTTCGACCCTGAATGCTGATTGGCTGACAGCCGTGGTATATCAGACCATATGACTAAACATGTATTTTTACTGCTCTAATTATGCTGGTAAACAGTTTCTAAAAACATCGTACATCTGGCCAGTGTGAACACGAAGCCAATAGACACTACAGTATGTACCACTCAGTCTATTTTCAGAGCTGCGATAGTTCCTCTTCTGCTTCCTCTCAGCTCACTGTGTCTTCTTCGAGTGATACTGTCAGCGACAAAAACATACTCATTGCAAGCGGAGGCTCTGTTATCATATTGTTGGTTCTACATCCAACTGGCCGAACCGTTCACTGTTCATGGGATAGTTCAGAAAATAAATAAAGATGTCTAGGTTGCTTCACGCAGTAAGAATATTAGTAGTCAGTCTTAGCTTAGATTCAACCTCCTTCTCAACTTGAAATGTTGACATGTTTTGTTGTTTTGTGTGTGTGTGCATGTGTGTGTGTTCGTGTGTGTGTGTTTGCTTGAGCACAGAATCTTCCGGATCTTCAAGGGAACTAGTGGCATCCTCTGGCGATTCATGGCTCTCAACAGTTTCCGGCTAACAGAGAGTCAAAGGTTACTAAGTAGAATACCAGGAAGCAAAGATTTAATAAAACATATTTGTCAGAATGTAAAGTCCCCTACTGTACTGTGAGCTGTATGGACTGTATCAGGTGCAATAACCTGCTTTGATATTATTTGCTGTTCTCTTCCTTTCTGACTTGAACTCTGTGTACATACCATTATAGCATGACTCTTAAAATGTGAATCTAGCTATACAAATTGACCACAAATTGTGTGTGTTTGTGTGTGTACAGAATGCTGATAACCAGCTAAAACGCCTACAGAAGACTCTGAAAAACCCACTGGGCAACGCTGAGGTGCTGGCTGGAGAACTCACCAAGCAGGTCAAGAGGTTGGTCACACACACACACACACGCGCACGCGCACGCACACACACACACTTAAACGAACACACACTTTACGAACATTATGCATTGTTCCTCCATCCTTCTCTCTCCCTGTCTCTATGTGTCGGAAGGCAGATTGGGGCACAGGGCTGACACTACAGGGAACCCATAGTGGAGAACTGGTGAGTATATTAGTGTGACTGTACGTGTGCCTCAGTTTGCTGTTAATATGTTTTGGTACTGTCTGTATTCTGTGGACGGTTCAAGCCAGTGAGCAGTTGGGAGCCCTTGTTGAAGTGCTGCTCCTCAAACACGGCAGGAGGATCCTAGTTGACTGAATAAGAGCGCCGTCCACGTGACCGGATAGGTGATGCTATGACAGGGGATTGGATGTTGATACTGTGGTATGTAAGCCACTGCAGTGGTGAACATGGTTGTTGTGTGATTGTGTCAATCAGAAGGGTGTTTGATTGTATGACTCTGTTTGTTTGTCATTGGTACAGATGCGCAGTTTGTGCTGAAGTGACTTGCTGACAGTGCCATTGACCTGTACGCCATGGTGGTCGTCCTGTCTCGGTATAAAGTAGTACACTGCTACACACATACGCAATCTCTGTCTCTGTACCTCACACGTTCATCATCACACTGTGTGTGTTTGGTGGACTTCGGTTTAACCCAACCCCTCTGATTCAGAGGGGTTGGGTTAAATGTGGAAGAAACATTTTGATTGAATGCATTCAGTTGTGCAACTGACTAGGTTATCCCCTTTCCTTCTTTCCTTTCCCAGGGTATCCTGTTCCCTGAGTCAGGGCCATCCCTCTCTGCCCAGCATGAGAAGATGTTGTGTGAGAACTGCTATTTTGACATGGGCAGGTGCAATGTTCTGTCTGATTATAGATAAAGACAAGTAGTCCTCTTGCCTTCTCTGCTTCTCACCGTGCTCACTTAACATTCTCCTCTTCTTCATTCCACTCTCTCTCCTTTCTCTCCTCCCCTCGTCAGGCCCGTGAGAGGATTATGCAGAACATCAGGACTCTGCGCTCCCGCAATGCCGAGCAGATCTTCAAGAACCCGAGGGCCATCTCTACAGCCGTGGTGGAAAACGGAGGAGCGGGCAGCCCTCCGGCTCTGGGCTTCTAAATGCCACCTCTCATTCCTGTCCTTAGCTCTCCCTCCTCTCTTTACTGCCTCTCCCTCCCTCCTCTTTCCATCAACTCTCCCCCTTTCCTCTCTCTCTTTAACTACAGCCCACACTCATCGGCAGTAAGCTGAATGTGTTAACTTGTGTTTATATAATTATTTAAGTCAATGAAACACAGAGACTTTAACCCGTTAGGTTATAAAATCTTTGCCTTGGAAACAAATTGCAAAATGCTGCGCAGTACTGCTTTGTGACTTGATTTCGAGAAAGTTCTACACATTAGCTAGAAATTCAAATGACTTTCATAATTTCTTAAACAGGAAATGTTTTCTGTAGAGTTAATGTGCTGGTAATGCCATTCCTTCACATCTACCATTACTATGGCCAAAGTGCAGCCGTTTCCTCAGCTAAAATGAATATTAGCTCAATAAACTGTAATAGGGTCTAATCTATCAAAATGACTTCAATTTACATCGAGATATTATGGACATTTTGCTACATCGTTTCTGATGCCCTCGCAGGATTCTTACATGGCTCTTATTTGCCCCGTTCTACCCCCAGAATGTCTGCTAGCCTTATAGTGCCCATTTCAATGCTGTTTTAAAATATTTTGATTGCAAGGAACAGCAATATTTAGTATTGTTGTCAGGTACGTACTACATACATATTAAGTTAAGATAATAGTTTTAACTGACTCATTGGAGAATTGTCAGGTCTTTTTGAAACCACACACACATTTGGCCAGTGCCTGTTCTCATAGCAGTTGGTAGACGCCTCTGTAATGTTCAAGGTTTGGAAGGAAATCTCTGTCTTCTGTCTGTCTGCACCAGAATGTAGCATTGGAAAATTTCTGCAAATTGAGCTGTCCTGCTAGCTTATTGTCTCTAAGCTTGGCCAGTGCACTGCACCATGGGGCTTAGAGGAGATATTGTGATGTGTTGACAAAATAAATACAATGTCTAACTGAAGTATAGTCACTTGAACTGCCCTTTAAAAGTAGTTTGTTTGATATAAACGTTACCCTTTGTTATTTATTATATGTTTCCCCACGTGTGAAACGGAAAAGAGGGCGGCCATGAAACACCTGGAGGCGAGAGCTAGAAAAAGACAACAAAAGATCCAGCATGGGGTGGAACGAATTGGAGTAGGCTGCCCAGGCTGCCCATAACAGAGTGTGATTCGTCTATGCCTTATGCCACCTGGTGGTACCCAAAGTATTCATAACAGTATAGTTCTGTTAGTTTGAGAGAAAGGCCAAGTACACTAAAACTTAACCTAAACATAAAAACAGGACTAAAACCTTGTGTAATGTAGGTCTGAGCAGGGAAACCCCTCCAGTCCACTCATCTGAACCTTAATCTTAGTTTCATTTCATCAACATCCTCGTTTACCGAACCTAACCAGGCAATTACAGGAATGAGTTGTGGTGTGTGAAGACTGATAATGTGTCAATGTCAAACATTGTCCCCTGCTTCATCCTCTGTGAATGTGCACTACGAATCATAGTTTGGTTGTGTATTTGCATGTAGGTTATCTGCTGCGCCACTAATGAGGAACTCTTGCGGTTTGCCGTTGAGAATTTCCCCTTGTCTGAGTGTACAGTGAGCACCAAGTCTGACAAACTGAAGTGAAGCGAGCTCAACCACAGAGCTGCTACTGCTCCAGATCACATGCTGTTCACAGTATTAACTCTTGTATTACTGGAAATCTGTCACGGCTCCATATGGCAGTGATGGGCAATAATGTTCAATCTGGCTCCTGCTTGAATTAATTGGAATCTTTTAATTTCAAGTAATACGTATTGTCTTGACTTTATCTCACAAAAAAAGTAATTGCTGCTTCAATTATCATTAATGAATCAACACTTGCATACTAGGCTAAATTGCACAATGCTCATGCAGTCAATTCTGGTGTCTTCTAGGGTTTTTGTACTAGCGGAGTAGGCGCAGGGGAGCCACACCCACCCAATGAGATTGAGCAAAAATGCTCTTTACTTGTCTGTTTTCCAAACGGGACATTATTTGTCTTTTTACCTAAACTTGCAAACACCATAAGATAAAATTCATAGCAAGCAGTGCACTGGGTTAGTCAGATTTGATTAAATATAACAACAGAGTCACTGGAATGACATTCACTCTCACGGGATGGGTTGCCAAAAAGAACTAACTGAAAGCCACACCCCCAATAAGCCACGAATATGACTGCATTGAGGCATAATGTCACTGTGCTTCTATGGCTATATATATACACGATGTCACAGGCTATTTCATTTGTTCATTTAGCACACCAGACAGCTCATAATCCAGTGCCTTTATCACAATAAACACACCTATTTTTTTGTTGTTGCTTCAATAAGCTTTAAAAATGCTAAATTTTCTCTCAGCCTCATGGCAAAATGTGTAGAATAGAATGAAATGAGCTATAAAAACTATAAATTTTCCTCTATTGTAGGAACAATATATACACTACTGTTCAAAAGTTTGAGATCAGTTAGAAATGTCCTTGTATTTGAATGAAAAGCACATTTTTTGTCCATTAAAATAACATCAAATTCATCAGAAATAAAGTGTAGACATTGTTAATGTTGTAAATGACTATTGTAGTTGTAAATGGCTGGTTTGTTATGGAATATCTACAAAGGAGTACAGAGGCCCATTATCAGCAACCACCACTCCTGTGTTCCAATGGCTAGCTACACAACGCTGTGTACTACTCCCTTCACAGAACAGCGCAAACTGTCTCTAACAAGAAAAGAAAGAAGAGTGGGAGGCCCCGGTGCACAACTGAGCAAGAGGACAAGTACATTAGAGTGTCTAGTTTGAGAAACAGACGCCTCACAAGTCCTCAACTGGCAGCTTCATTAAATAGTACCCGCAAAACACCAGTCTCAACGTCAACAGTGAAGAGGCGACTCCGGGATGCTGGCCTCCTAGGCAGAGTTCCTCTGTCCAGTGTCTGTGTTATTTTGCCCATCTTAATCTTTTCTTCTTATTGGCCAGTCTGAGATATGGCTTTTTCTTTGCAACTCTGCCTAGGCCAGCATCCCGGAGTCGCCACTTCGCTGTTGACGTTGAGACTGGTGTTTTGCAGGTTATTTTAATGGACAAAATATGTGCTTATCTTTCAAAAACAAGGACATTTCTAAGTGACCCCACATTTTTGAACGGTAGTGTATATTTTTGGCCCACACATCAACAAATCTCTGGCTGTGCCACTGTTTTTCAGTCAAATTAGTCAAATCCTCATTGGACTCTTCTCTGATACTGTACAGTTAACATAATACAGGTCTGGGGCCGGTATGTTCATAGTGATACCCATTCCTATAAAGTCATTACATCCTGGGTAGAACAGAAGCACTTTCACAGCTTTGTGCAGATGCTGGATATTCAAGTACTGTATGAATGAATCAGCAAAAGAGGGTGAATCCACACTGTATGGATATACAATATGCTCCCAAATGTGTTGTGATGTGTAGTTGCTACACCCTCCATTCCACCAGCGTCTCCATGGCATTTGGGTGGCAGTATCAGTCTGGTACAAAACGTCTTTAGCCCAGCCTGTGGAGCACTGGAGACATACTGATGGGTCTGTTACAGAAGTAGTTGAGTTAGTAGTGAGGGCTCCCTCTTCCCTTATACTGGTGTCTGTGGAGGCTCCAGCGAGATGAGTGTCTGGGACGTCAATGTTCTTTCCCTGTGGAAAATAAGCCAAACATGCATCTGAGTAAAACAAGATGTCTCTGAAGCCATGTGATGTTTGTCAGAGGCATATTGTTTCATTTTTTTCAACTATGGTAAGAATAGCTTTGTCTGTAGTCTCACATCCCACATTTTCCAAAACTGAAGTAAAAAAAGGGGAAGCAGGAAACACAGCAAATGATAGCTATCAACTTTCTTAACTTTGTCAGAGAATATACAGTATAAAATAATAAGGTTTTGTGAATAATCCCTACTGTTTCTGGTTGGTCTACACAAGTGAGTATTTAGTCATCGCCTGTTGTCTTTCAGTATTCATCCATTCATCATTCTCCAAGCCACTGAGCTCGACAAATGAGTGTGCATAAAGTGAGTAACACATTTTGGCATTTATCTTAACCACAAAGATGTTAACACATACCGTGGCTGGGGATGCAGACGAGGCGTCGTGGCACGCACGGTCCACTCGAGAACGCCTTTCAGGTGGCGGGAACAGCAAGGGAACCGGCGATGCACCTGCTCCAAGAGTTCCTCTTTACGCAAACCGTAGACGATTGGTGCTATGCACTGCGCCAAACTAAAGAAGGCAAAGCTAACCACCGCTGACAGTTCTTTGGTCCCCGACTGAAGGTGTTCTTGTTTCTGGATAACTATTAGCACAAAGTTGGGGAGGATGTACACGGCGAGTTGAGTAAAGTGCAGGGCGATGGTCTTGCATCCGACACTATTGCGTCGATTTATCACTCCCAACCTTCGCCCCTCAAACAGTATCCTTACATAACTGTACAGAATCAGTATCGTACACACTGATATCAGCAAGATTTTTTTCAGTTCACCTTTCTTCAGCTGTTCCCGTCCACATTCCCCATTTGGACCAGTGGCGTCCAGCTCCGTCTTGGGGAGCAGCGTGAGGGGAATAACCAGCGCGAGCCCCCACGTCAGTAGTCCAACTAGCCAGGGCCAATGCCAGACAGAACTGTACTTCATAGGATGACAGACAGCAAAATAACGGTCCAGCGCCATAGCAGTGAGAGTCAGGAGTATATTGGACGCGCTGGTGATTAGGACAGTTACCATGGCCACACAGATGGATGCCACCAGCCTGGCGCCGAGGTAAATCTGGAGGTAGAAAACCGAGCACATCCCAAAGTACACCAGAGCTGACATCAACAGGTGAAAAACTAACACAAAGCGCGCATGGCCCCGAAGTCGCTCCTCGCGCACTATAGTCCAGTTAATCACTATGTTGAAGAACGCCAATATTATGAAGGAGACGGTCGACGCACAAACCCGTACATAGGTGTAGTCCTTTGCACCCGTTTCTCCAGTCCCGTTTGGTATCGACATTATCCCTCATTTGATGCTGTATTTAGGGTATTGGATTTTTTCATCGTGGCCTCTTTCTTCTCATAGTTTCCAACACGTGTAAAAATTGAGTGATCATCTCATCAATCTGAGTACGTCCAAGACATTCAATGCAATGGTCTAGTCTGAGTGAGAGAATTCTGTCTCTCTTTCTCACCCCCCCCCCCCTCCTCCTCTTTCTCTGTCTGGCTGTTTGTCAATCACAAAATGAGCGAGTGTGCACAGTGCCTAATGCCCACATTTCAACATAGTACTTTTCCCATCTTCAACTGGAGACTATATGCTTTTGGGTATCTAAATAACCAAAACTCATGCTAAACAATAACATTTCTCCATCAACATGTGCTGCTCTGATACAGGATAGGACTTTTACTCTGAGGGGTACAGGCCCTTTATGTTACCACATACCTAATTGACTTTATCAATAAACATAACAAATATTCCAATACAATAAATTCGATACAGTCACTTTTTAAATTCAATTCAAATTAGGACTAACAGGGGAAGAACATGTGTGACGTTAAGTGACGTGCAAGGCTCTTTTAAGCACGATCCTAAAACAGTTGGGACGTTGCCATCTAGTGCAGTTTTAGCAGAATTACGACTACATATTATACAGTGCATTCAGAAAGTATTCAGACCCCTTGACTTTTTACACATTTTGTTACCTTATAGCTGTATTCTAAAATTGATATCCCATAATGACAGAGCAAGAACAGTATTCTTTAGAATTTTTTGCTAATTTATTGAAAATCAAAAACTGAAATATCACATTTATGTAGGTATTCAGACCCTTTACTCAGTACATTGTTGAAGCACCTTTGGCAGCGATTACAGCCTTAAGTCTTCTTGGCTATGACACAACTAGGTTGGTACACCTTTATTTGGGGAGTTTCTCCCATTTTTCTCTGCAGATCCCGTCAAGCTCTGTCAGGTTGGATGGAGTGAGTCGGCGGTACAGCTATTTTATGGTCTCTCCAGAGATGTTCGATCGAGTTCAAGTCCGGGCTCTGGCTGGGCCACTCAAAGACATTCAGAGACTTGTCCCCAAGCCACCCCTGCATTATCTTGGCTGTGTGCTTAGGGTGGTCGTCCTGTTGGAGGTTGGAGGTCCTGAGCGCTCTGGAACAGGTCAAGGATCTCTCTGTTCATCTTTCCCTCTATCGTGATTAGTGTTGCAGTCCCTGCCGCTGAAAAACATCCCTACAAGCATGATGCTGCCACCACCATGCATCACCGTAGGGATGGTTCCAGGTTTCCTTCAGACGTGATGCTTGGCATTCAGGTGTCATCAGACCAGAGAATCTTGTTTCTCATGGTCTGAGAGTCCTTTAGGTGCCTTTTGGCAAACTCCAAGCAGAGTTTAGGTTCATTTTACTGGCCTCTCTACCAAAAAGGCCTGATTGGTGGAGTGCTGATGGAAGGTTCTCCCATCTCCACAGAGGAACTCTGGAGATTTCCCCCAATTGCTCAGTTTGGCTGGGCAGCCAGCTCTTGGTGGTTCCAAACTTCCACTGTGTTCTTGGGGACCTTCAATGCTGCAGACATTTTTTTGGTACCCTTACCCTCCACACAATCCTGTCTCAAAGCTCAATTCCTTCAACCATATGGCTTGTTTTTTGCTCTGACATGCACTGTCAACTGTGGGACCTTATATAGACAGATGTGTGCCTTTCCAAATCATGTCCAAGCAATTGAATTTACAACAGGTGGGCTCCAATTACTTTTTAGAAACATCTCAACCCTGGAAACAGGGGGATGCCTAGTCAGTTGTACAACTGAATCAGAGAGGTGCGGGGGGCTGCCTTAATCAGCATCTACAGCACCCAGGGAACAACAGGTTAACTGCCTTGTTCAGGGGCAGAACAACTGATTTTTACCTTGTCAGCTCTGGGATTCGATCCTGTAACCTTTCGGTTACTGGCCCAATGCTCTAACCACTAGACTACCTGCCGCCCCTGTAAAATACGGCATTTCTGTTTTATTTTTTATATACACTTGCTAAAGTTTCTATGAACCTATAAACCTGGTGTATTGTGTGTAGATTGATGAGGAAAAACATGAATTTAATACATTTTAGAATAATGTTGAAGGCATTCAGTTGTACAACTGACTAGGTATCCCCCTGTTTCCAGGGTTGAGATGTTTCTAAAAAGTAATTGGAGCCCATGTGTGGGAAAAGGGAAGGGGTCTAAATACTTTCCGATTGCACTGTACATCATTTCAAAAAGTGTTTGGCCAGCAATGCAAAATGAGTCAGTTGGATTGGTGATTCAGCTGAAGTGGTAAAACAGAATCCAAAATGTAGTATTATAAGCGATGGAGATTTTATGCAAATGTTTATAGGTCTTGTGTAAGTCAGTGGAACAATTCTCAACCCTTACAATGGACTAAAATATAGGATCATTTGTGTGCTTGTATCAGCAAGAACACTCCTGTTAATCTTCATCCTACTTTTATTACTCAATTTCTTCTCAGTTTTGCAAATACTTTTTTGAAGTCTGATATGCCTAGTTGAGTAGGAATGTCAAACATTCAACCTGCTGCACAGACCCTATGGATGCTCTAGTCTAGACTGCCTAGTTAAATTGTGCTTAGGAGCATTTTTAAACACTCTCTGTGTGCAAAGTAGGAAGAAATAGATGAGTGTGCTACATTTACTAAAATAATGTATTAAAATATTTAATTACTTTGACATATTTAATTATGTTATATTACTCTACTTTCCCTATAGTGGACAGAAGTTGTTACTACATTACACAGAGTAACGTTTTCACCACACAATAATTACAGGAAATACCAGGGGCACAACTTTCACTGGGGACACAAGGATATGTCCATTCTGAAATTGCATTTTGTCGTCGTCGTCGAGGAAACGGTGTACTTTAGGACCATGCGGACGCCTCTGAGCGGTCGGGTAGGCTGTTTGGAGTGTTTAAAACTTCTCTAGGGTATGTGGGACGGTAGCGTCCCACCTCGCCAACAGCCAGTGAAATAGCAGAGCGCCAAATTCAAAACAACAAAAATCTCATAATTCAAATTTCTCACACATACAAGTATTATACACCATTTTAAAGATAATCTTCTTGTTAATACAACCACACTGTCCGATTTCAAAAAGGCTTTATGGCGAAAGCATAGCATTAGATTATGTTAGGACAGCACCTAGGCAAGAAAAACCACACAGCCATTTTCCAAGCAAGGAGAGGCGTCACAAAAACCAGACATACAGCTAAAATTAATCACTAACCTTTGATGATCTTCATCAGATGGCACTCATAGGACTTCATGTTACACAATACATGTATGTTTTGCTCAATAAAGTTCATATCCAAAAACCCATTTTACATTGGCGTGTAATGTTCAGAAATGTTTTGCCTCCCAAAACTTCCGGTGAATGAGCACATCAATTTGCAGAAATACTCATCATAAACGTTGATAAAAATATACAACTGTTATTCAAAGAATTATAGATACACTTCTCCTTAATGCAACCGCTGTGTCAGATTTCAAAAAAGCTTTACAGCGAAAGCACACTTTGCAATAATCTGAGTACAGCGCTCAGTCAGAAAACCAAACCCGCCATTTTGTGGAGTCAACAAAACTTAAATAGCATTATAAATATTAACTTACCTTTGATGATCTTCATCGGAATGCACTCCCAGGAATCCCAGTTCCACAATAAATGTTCATTTGTTTCGATAAAGTCCATCCTTTATGTCCAAATACCTCCATTTTGTTTGCGCGTTTAGTCGAGTAATCCAAATCCACTGTGCTCACGCAGTAAATTCAGACGAAAAGTCAAAAAAGTTATATTACAGTTCGTAGAAACATGTCAAACAATGTATAGAATCAATCTTTAGGATGTTTTTATCATAAATCTTCCATAATATTCCAACGATTCCTTTGTCTTCAAAAAGGAAAAGGAACACAGCTAACTCTCACGGGAGTGGACGCCACTGAGCTCATGTCATTTTCTCAGTCATCTGATTCCAAGACCTCTTATTCTCTTCCCATTCACACTAGAAACATGAAACAACGTTCTAAAGACTGTTGACATCTAGTGGAAGCCTTAGGAAGTGCAAAATGTCCCCACAGACACTGTATATTGGATAGGGAATCACTTGAAAAAGTACAAACCTCAGATTTCCAGACTTCCTGGTTGGATTTTTTCTCAGGTTTTTGCCTGCCATATGAGTTCTGTTATACTCTTAGACATCATTTAAACAGTTTTAGAAACTTCAGAGTGTTTTCTATCCAAATCTACTAATAATATACATATCCTACCTTCTGGGCCTGAGTAGCAGGCAGTTTACTACAGGCACGCTTTTCATCCAGACATCAAAATACTGCCCCTACCCAAGAGAGGTTAAGTTATCATTCAAATAAAAGCCAACCTCTGTCTCTATTTACCAAAATATATTGTTTCCTTTTCCGTATTGGCCATCTACCGAATTCATTTTCACACAAAGATAAACAGTGCATTCGGAAAATATTCAGACCCCTTGACTTTTTCCACATTTTGTTACATTACAGCATTATTCTAAAATGGATTCAAAAAATATTTCCTAATTTTCTCCACTACACACTATACCCCATAATGATAAAACCGAAAACAGTTTTTTTTATATAAATAAAAAACAGAAATAAGTATTCAGACCCTTTGCTATGAGACTCGAAATTGAGCTCAGGTACATCCTGTTTTCATTGATCATCCTTGAGATGTTTCTACAACATGATTGGAGTCTACCTGTGGTAAATTCAAATGATTGGACATGATTTGGAAAGGCACAAACCTGTCTACATAAGGTCCCACAGTTGACAGTGCATAACAGAGCAAAAACCAAGCCATGAGGTCGAAGGATTTATCCGTAGAGCTCCGAGACAGGATTGTGTCGAGGCACAGATGTGGGGAAGGGTACCAAAAAAATGTCTGCAGCATTGAAGGTTCCCAAGAACACAATAGACTCCATCATTCTTAAATTGAATGCACTCTACATTGATAAATGGCTACAACAGGTTGTCATCTATGACAGATATATGTAGTATATAATTGAGATTTGTCTGTTAGAAGAGCGCAAACGGTCCCAGTTCCATTGATTGATATACAATTTTGATGTGACTGATTCATTTACGCACGCTGTTGATTACAGTAGAACAAGCTAATCAATTCCAGTCTTGAGTGACAATTTGGTAAATATTGATGCGTGTGTATTTTATAAGGTACTAATTTAGTAAAATACAAGTAATCTGAACACAAGTGTGACGTGTGTGTAGCGAGTAACTTTTATGTATTGGTCTTCAAAATATCATGACTTATTGCAGGATATTGATTATGACTTATTGAAGGATATTGATTATTTACCAACAATAAATAAAAAAAACAGGAAGCAGCAACACTATCATTTTCAATGTATGTTTTATGACTATAAATTGTACTTTTACCATCATTTTTCAACATGATTTTACTTTATCAGGTCAAATGAACCCCAAAACGTGCTATGATTTATTGATTTTGAAGACATTACTGAAATCGTGAAAATATGTTTGTTCTGACTATAAAGAGGAGGACCCTAACAATTCTAATATGAGTATGTATTATATCAAAATAATGTCGTCCTGATATCCACCAAAATATCACTGGACCCACAATAATTGAAGTACTCCTAAAGTTTTTTTTGCTACAATGTGGTGGATTTAGGCAGAGACAAAAGTGTAACCTATGCCAACTTTTATAATAGGAACCGATCTTACAGCTTTCCGCAATGACCTTATAGACGTGATCTCCGGTTGTTTGGAATAGCCTGCTGCGCACAGTTGTTCACTCTGCTGCAACCAGTGTCCACCCTTTCTCTACTCAGGCTGTAGTTGAATACTAAGAAAGGTAAGACTACAAATTCCGTAAATGTATATTCATGTATAAAAGAGTACGTTCTTTCATATTACATGACTTATTAACGGCTTTTTGTTTAAATCGAATGAGATGAGTTTATACTTTTCCCACTAGAAACCGGAACTATTGGATTAGAGATGCATATAAACTTTAATAGTTATTTAGGAAATCAGTGGTCCTGGTTGGTTGCATTTTATTTGCAAAACATTCAAGATTCGACAAGATAAGCGATATAAATGAAGTAGCACGTTTTGTTTTTCGATCGTTTTTATTTTTCGTATGAATGTATTATTCAATATGAATGTTCGACATTATTTGATACAGGCACAGGCTGTTGTTTGCAGCAACAACAAAACATTTTTGGAAATGTTACAACGTGTATTTTAAATAAATACATTACTATAAACATTATTTCAGTTAGAAATGATTATTGCTCAAGATAGTAGTTAACCATTTAACATGCACATGTATAACATCTAACTACATCTTTTCATGCATTTAAAAGCTCTTATCAGCCCAGTACATCTCTCTGCCCACTAAATGTAAGCTCTTCTCTTCTTCCCCTCCCTCCCTTCCTTCCTTCCTTCCTTCCTTCCTTCCTTCCTTCCTTCCTTCCTTTCTCCCTCCCTCCCTCCCTCCCTCCCTCCTGTCTTACTTCCCTCTCTCTCTCGCTCTCTCCTTTCCTCATCCCCTACCTCCTTGGGTGTGGTGTGGTGTAGCCATGGCTGTCCAGCAGCAGATCACCACTGTAACCACCACCCAGAGCTCAGGACAATGGAGCACAGGACTGTTTGACTGCTGCTCTGACATGGGCACATGTAAGTCACATCGAGTCACTTCCATAATATGCTCATCTCCAAACCCAGAACCAAATCTAGATATATGTTTTATTTTGTAACGTATTTTTTCGATTAATTCAGAGTAGGCCTACATATTCATTATACAGTTCAATTGAAACAAGAAAACTGCAGGCCTACCAGGGGAGGGGTCTGAGCTGTGTTTTCCTGTGTGAATGTAACATTTACTGGAAGGAGAATTGGGGGGGGGGGGCAGAGCTAAGTGAGTGACGTCATCAGGAACCATGGAGACCAAGGGGGCTGCGCTCCAGGAATGTCAATAAAAAAGAAACGCCAGATAACGAATGTACAGCGTTACAGGGAGAGAAAGAGTTTGTTTCATTAGGACATTTTACATGAACTTCACCGCCCGCCCGCTCATTAAACGGGATACGGCAGCAGATTGACGAGGGCTGTCAAGTTAACAAACAACATATCCTAAAAACAGGACAGGTAAAAGTAAAATGGACAATATGGAATGGACAATCACAACTGTTGTCCAGGAGTTTCACCCCATTGTCATGATCAGTGGTTTCAAGTTTGTATCTGTCCATTTTTGACAAACTGATCATAGCAAAACATAAAATACTCCTGCATTTCCCGCTGTGTAAATACATTGCAAATAGGCTTGCAAGTAGGCTCCTGCTAAAGTTGTGTAGCTGATATTCAGAATTTAAATGACCAAATTGATTAGTCGCAGGAATCAGGACTAATAAAGCCAACGCAATGGCAAGTTTTACAAACTGTGGGCCTACGTGACCACGAGCTGATGTCTTAGGGACATATTTTTTTGGTCCTGTCTGGATGTCGTTTTGGGGTTTTTACAAACGGTAGACCTACCACATAGATGGGAATTCATACAATTCAATTTCAGGCAACACCGTAGGTTACATCTCAGTAAACACGGACTGACACCAACGCCTTCTGGACGTCTTTTTTTAATGCAGTTCCGGACAGGCCTTGATTTCCACATCCATGGACATTGGTTTTTGGTCCGGTCTGGACCAAATCTGAACCAATCATAGACATTTATGTTCAGTTCAGATTTTGTCCGGTCTGGACCAGCCTTGATTTGGCCTAAACACAGACGTCTATAAATTACTTATTTTCAACTTTCATTCAGATCCCAATAATTAGCCTGATTTCAACATCCAGAAAATACATATTTTCAATGTCTGTAAAATATGAATTTAACATCAGGAAAATAAGTATTTTCAGGTTTCCTTCAGAACTGAAAATGAAACTGATTTCAACATCCGGAAAATATGTATTTTCAATGTCATGGAAAGTTTTTATTTTAAACATAAAGAAAATACCTTTTCACCTTTCATTCAGAACCTAAATTGGACCTAACTTCAACATCTGGAAAATACAGTTGAAGTCGGAAGTTTACATACACCTTAGCCAAATACATTTAAACTCAGTTTTTCACAATTCCTGACTTTTAATCCTAATAACAATTCCCTGTCTTAGGTCAGTTAGGATCACCACTTTATTTTAAGAATGTGAAATGTCAGAATAATAGTAGAGAGAATGATTTATTTCAGCTTCTATTTCTTTCATCACATTCCCAGTGGGTCAGAAGTTTACATACACTCAATTAGTATTTGGTAGCATTGCCTTTTAAATTGTTTAACTTGGGTCAAACGTTTCGGGTAGCCTTCCACAAGCTTCCCACAATAAGTTGGGTGAATTTTGGCCCATTCCTCCTGACAGAGCTGGTGTAACTGAGTCAGGTTTGTAGGCCTCCTTGCTTGCACACGCCTTTTCAGTTCTGCTCACAAATGTTCTATAGGATTGAGGTCAGGGCTTTGCAGAGGTGGGACCAAGTCATTGTTTTACAAGTCACAAGTAAGTCTCAAGTCTTAGCACTCAAGTCCCAAGTCAAGACAGGCAAGTCCGAGTCAAGACTCAAGTCAAGACCGTTTCGAGTCCTAAACAAGTCATGATGTGCTCTTCACCAAATGTAATAACATTTCATTTTTGTTAACAAGAGTAATAGTTAGTATATTACATTTACGCAAATCATGAATGCTTTTAAAAATATCTATATATTTATTACTTTCCAAATAAACTTTATATTTCCATGGAAATACATGGGTAGCCATGAGAAAGAACCACCCCCCCCCCCCCCCCCCCAAAGTGATCGACTATCGAGAATCGCTATGAGGTGCAATCGGGCGATGTAGGCTTGTACACAATTGCCCAACCACAATCGCCCAACCTTGTTTTAGGAACATCAGGCAGGATTTAGGCTTCCAACTGCCTAGCCAGCTGTAGCTCAATCTTTGGTGCAATGATCACGTTCCCGCACTGACTGACTGTGTGGAGGCTCATTGATTTAACGTTACGCTAGCCTACATGATACACTAGTAAAGTAATAAAATATATAGCTGTCGGCTATATTAGCCACGACTTACCGTTCTTTGTGCAGCTTCAAATGTCGAACAAAGTTGGAAATTGTTGCGCCTCCGTCTGTAATTTTCTTCCCGCATGTTTTGCAAGTTGCAATCTGTTTTTTGTTGATACAGAGTTGTCTTTACATCCGAAAATAATAATTTTGGCTATCATCTTTCCAAGGGCTCCATCTGAATTCACCCGCCGACGTTCCTATGCACTGCCACGCACAACCTTTTCTCAGCTGGCACAATTTGATTGGCTGATGTCCGATTCAAACTGTAATCTGTTAAATGAAGAGTTGATGCGTTCCACACTTTTTTTAATAGCATGATTTTTATATTTGGGCTTGGGGAGGGTATCAAGTCAGGTTGAGTCATAAGGCTCAAGTCCAAGTCAAGTCACGAGTAGTGGAAGTACGGCTAGACGTTCAGCTGAAATTGCAGAGCGCGAAATTCAAATTAAATTATTTGAAATATTTAACTTTCATAAAATCACAAGCGCAATACACCAAAATAAAGCTTAACTTCTTGTTAATCCAGCCACCGTGTCAGATTTCAAAAAGGCTTTACGGCGAAAGCAAACCATGCGATTATCTGAGGACAGCACCCCACCATAAAAACACAGGAAAATCATATTTCAACCAAGCACATGCGACACGAAAGTCAGAAATAACTATATAATTCATGCCTTACCTTTGAAGATCTTCTTCTGTTGGCACTCCAATATGTCCCAGAAACATCACAAATGGTCCTTTTGTTCGATAAACTCCTTTTTTATATCCCCAAAATGTCCAATTATTTGGCGCGTTTGATTCAGAAAAGCAACGGTTCCAACTCGCCCAACATGACTAAAAATGATCTAATAAGTTACCTGTAAACTTGGTCCAAACATTTCAAACAACTTTCCTAATCCATCCTTAGGTATCCTAAAACGTAAATAATCGATAAAATTTAAGACGGAATATATTGTGCTCAATAGCGGATAAAATCAAAGTGGAGCGAGCTCCAGGCCGAGCGCCCCAAACAAAAGAGTCCACTTGGCTTGACCCTCATTCTGAATAGCCGTACTTCTTAATTTCTGAAAGGAAAAACATCAACCAATTTCTAGACTGTTGACATCTAGTGGAAGCCATAGGAACTGCAACCAGGTGCCTCATAAATGTAGTTTCCCATAGAAAACCAATTGAAAACACAGTGATCTCAAAAAAAAATTCCCTGGATGGTTTGTCCTCAGGGTTTCGCCTGCCAAATCAGTTATGTTATACTCACAGACATTATTTTAACAGTTTTAGAAACTTTTGAGTGTTTTCTGTCCAAATCTACCATTTATATGCATATCCTAGCTTCTGGGCCTGAGTGGCAGGCAGTTTACTTTAGGCATGCTTTTCATCTGGACGTGAAAATACCGCCCCCTATCCCAAAGAGGTTTTAAAGTCAAGTTGAGTTGCAAGTCATCATATTTGTGACTTGAGTCTGACTCGAGTCCAAGTCATGTGACTCGAGTCCACACCTCTGGGGCTTTGTGATGGCCACTCCAATACCTTGACTTTGTTGTCCTTGTGCCATTTTGCCACAACTTTGGAAGTAAGCTTGGGGTCATTGTCCATTTGGAAGACCCATTTGCGACCAAGCTTTAACTTCCTGACTGATGTCTTGAGATTTTGCTTCAATATATCCACATAATTTTCTACCTCATGATGCCATCTAATTTGTGAAGCGCTCAAGTCACTCCTGCAGCAAAGCACCCCACAACATGATGCTGTCACCCCCGTGCTTCACGGTTGGGATGGTGTTCTTCGGCTTGCAAGCCTTCCCCTTTTTCCTCCAAACATAACGATGGTCATTATGGCCAAACAGTTCTATTTTTGTTTCATCAGACCATCAGACGGCTCCAAAAAGTATGATCTTTGTCCCCAAGTGCAGTTACAAACCGTAGTATGGCTTTTTTATGGCGGTTTTGGAGTAGTGTTTTTTTTTCAGAGTCATTAGAAAGGCCTCTTTAGTGTCCTAGGTTTTCATAACTGTGACCTTAATTGCCTACCGTCTGTAAGCTGTTAGTGTCTTAACCACCGTTCCACAGGTGCATGTTCATTCATTGTTTATGGTTCATTGAACAAGCATGGGAAACAGTGTTTAAACCCTTTACAATGAAGATCTGTGAAGTTATTTGGATTTTTACGAATTATCTTTGAAAGACAGGGTCCTGAAAAAGGGATGCTTCTTTTTTTGCTGAGATTACTTTTGATAATTAAGTATATTTAAAACCAAATACTTTTAGACTTTTACTCAAGTAGTTTATTTTACTGGGTGACTCACTTTTACTTTAGTCATTTTCTATTAAGGTATCTTTACTTTACAAGTATGAAAATGTGGTACTTTTTCCACCACTGGTCGGTTGATGGTTGATGGTTTTCCGTTATTGATCTGTAGTTGTTGAGAGCTCTCTAGAGAGCTGGAGAGCGAACAAGAGAGGGAGAGTTGAGATCTGACTCACTCTGTCTCAACCATACCCAGCACTTAGTGGTGGGACTGAGGGAAAGAGGGAGAGGCTAAGTGGGAGGAAGTGGGAGAAACGAGAGAAGGAATTAAGATGAGGTAATATATACAGTTGAAGTCAGAAGTTTACATACACCTTAGCCAAATACATTTAAACTCAGTTTTTCACAATTCCTGACATTTAATCCTAGTAAAAATTCCCTGTCTTAGGTTAGTTAGGATCACAACTTTATTTTAAGAATGTGAAATGTCAGAATAATAGTATAGAGAATGATTTATTTAAGCTTTTATTTCTTTCATCACATTCACAGTGGGTCAGAAGTTTACATATACTCAATTAGTATTTGGTAGCATTGCCTTTTAAATTGTTTGACTTGGGTCAAACATTTCGGGTAGCCTTCCAAAAGCTCCCCACAATAAGTTGGGTGAATTTTGGCCCATTCTTTCTGACAGAGCTGGTGTAACTGAGTCAGGTTTGTAGGCCTCCTTTCTCGCACACGCTTTTTCAGTTCTGCCCACACATTTTCTATAGGCTTGAGGTCAGGGCTTTGTGATGGCCACTCCAATACCTTGACTTTGTTGTCCTTATGCCATTTTGCCACAACTTTGGAAGTATGCTTAGGGTCATTGTCCATTTGGAAGACCCATTTGAGACCAAGCTTTAACTTCCTGACTGATGTCTTGAGATGTTGCTTCAATATATTCACATCATTTTCCTGCCTCATGATGCCATCTATTTTGTGAAGTGCACCAGTCCCTCCTGCAGCAAAGCACCCCCAAAACATGATGCTGCCACCCCCGTGCTTCACGGTTGGGATGGTGTCCTTCGGCTTGCAAGCCTCCGCCTTTTTCCTCCAAACATAACGATGGTCATTATGGCCAAACAGCTCTATTTTTGTTTCATCAGACCAGAGGACATTTCTCCAAAAAGTACGATCTTTGTCCCCAAGTGCAGTTGCAAACCGTAGTCTGGCTTTTTTATGGCGGTTTTGGAGCAGTGGCTTCTTCCTTGCTGAGCGGCCTTTCAGGTTATGTCGATATAGGACTCATTTTACTATGGATATAGATACTTTTGTACCTGTTTCCTCCAGCGTCTTCACAAGGTCCTTTGCTGTTGTTCTGAGATTGATTTGCACTTTTCGCACAAAAGTACATTAATCTCTAGGGAGACAGAACAAGTCTCCATCCTGATCGGTATGACGGTTGTGTGGTCCCATGGTGTTTATACTTGCGTACTATTGTTTGTACAGATGAACGTCGTACCTTCAGGCGTTTGGAAATTGCTCCCAAGGATGAACCAGACTTGTGGAGGTCTGAAAAAAAAATCTGAGGTCTTGGCTGATTTCTTTTGATTTTCCCATGATGTCAAGCAAAGAGGCACCGAGTTTGAAGGTGGGCCTTGAAATAGATCCACAGGTACACCTTCAATTGACTCAAATTATGTCAATTAGCCTATCAGAAGCTTCTAAAGCCATGAAATAATTTTCTGGAATTTTCCAAGCTGTTCAAAGGCACAGTCAACTAAGTGTATGTGAACTTCTGACCCACTAGAATTGTGATACCGTGAGTTAAAAGTGAAATAATCTGTCTGTAAACAATTGTTGGAAAAATTACTTGTGTCATGCACAAAGTAGATGTCCTATTCGACTTGCCAAAACTATAATTTGTTAACAAGAAATTTGTGGAGTGGTTGAAAAACAAGTTTTAATGACTTCAACCTAAGTGTATGTAAACTTCTGACTTCAACTGTATGTGTTGAAAATGAGTTTGTTTACATACATTTTTGTATAGTTTTACCTCTATTTTCACTCGGAACAAAAGTTTGTTTCGTCACATTGTAATCTACTGCATATGAATCATCAAGTATTACGTACTTATTACATAATACTATGATGACCTTGAATTGTGTCCCCCCCCCCCCAGGTTGCTGTGCCACGTGGTGCTTCCCCTGTTTTCAGTGTCAGACGGCCTCCCACTACGGCTGGTGTTTCTGTATGCCCCTGCTGGACCCATGTGCCTTTATGGCTGTCTCCTGCTGCATGCGATCCTCCATGAGAGAACGCTATGGCATCCAGGTACAATACGAGCCCTGGGAGAGGGTAGGGTGGGGTGGGTGGGTGGGTGGGTGGGGAAAGTGGGTGGGATGGGTTGGGAAAGAGGGTAGACGGAGGCAGGGAAGCGGGGAGGGGAGGTGGGTGTGAACAGAGGGTGCAGGGGCAGGTGGGGGTGGTACCCACAGCACCTCTCATTTACCCTTCTGAGGGGAAATGGTGTTGGAATCTATCAGATGTTTGAGGTGTTAAGAAATATCATTGGTGTGCTTGGAAATGTTGTTGTTCTTAGTGTTGTCAGTTCCTTGATTCTCCTTTAAATGTAACGCTAAATATGGAATTAACTACTACCGTATCTCTCTCCTTCTTCCCTGAACTTTTCTACACGCCCTATTCTTCTCTCCATCTCTATCCTTATCCTCCTTTTAACTCTGACCTCTTGACATGTTCTTGTCCTCTGCTTTCATTTTCTATCCATCTCTCATTCTTTCTTCCCCCTCTCAGGGTTCGACCTGTGTGGATGTCGGGTTGGTGTGTTGCTGCTACGCTTGTGCCTGGTGCCAGATGGCTCGTGAGGTTAAGACGCGGACCACATCAGGCACCCAGCAGGTTCACGTGGTCACCCAACAGCTTCACGTGGCTTAGGACCCAGAAAAGAGAGTGGTGGCTAGATGGCAAAGCAAGAAGTGCAATTTCATCAGAAATGTTGAGGAAGTGCTTTAACTTTTTGCTCCTTATCTTGTGTGACGTTTAACATAGGGCGTACTGTTTGCATTTATTGTTTGAAAAATAACACAATTCCATAATTTTGCTATCATAGCTGAATAGTGACGTCCAAGAAAGAGGGCCATACATATAATACCACTCCAATATATAGCAACCATACTGTGTGTTGAATGTACTGTATACTTCAGATGTGTCTTTAGGAGAGAAATATTATACCATTATTAATGTCTTAATAACCATTGAATGTTCATGTCAGGCTTAAAACATTTTAAACAGCTTACCATGTACTTGCCCTTCTTGTGCACTTGCCTTTTCTTACTAGTCCTGACTTTGCTGAAAGCTGCTCCATCGAGGAAAGGTTTGCTTACAATGACTGTGATATGTGGTTGTCTTACCTAGCTACCTTAAGGTTGTCTTACCTAGCTACCTTAAGATTAATGATATGTGGTTGTCTTACCTAGCTACCTTAAGATTAATGCTCTGGATAAGTGCCTGCTAAATTACTAAATGTGTAACCCATGATTCAAATGCCAACCACATTTCAGTTGAATGTCCTTATGTATAAATATATGCCATTTAGCAAACGCTTTTATCCAAAGCGAGTTACAGTTTTGCGTGCATACATTGATTGTTTGGGTGGTCCCAGGGTTCAAACCCACTATCCTGGTGTTGCAAGCGCCATGCTCTACCAAATGATCTACAGAGAACCACTCGTTTCCAGTTGATTTCATTGCTTTCTTCTTGATTTGATCTGCTTGGTCCATATGTGTTTTAAAATAAAGCCTTTGCCTGTCTTACCTTGATAGACTTGTTAAAAAGCGTATCGGGGATCATTTTGTGTGTGCGCTAGTGTGTGTGTGTCTGTACGTGTGTCTGTCTTTCTCTGTGCGTGCAGTGGTAGACCATTAACGTCTGCTTTTAGACAATGCCTACATGTGACCAGTGGCGTGTATTCATTGATGCCACGGCTAATTTGTCTTTCATCTCTCTATGTTTCATAATTTTCTTTTAATATGCATGAGGCTGAATGTATCTCACAGGAGAAAGCATCCGAGCGAGTGAAACAGCACCCCTCTGTCTCTCTATCTGATGCTGTCTGGTCCAAATGAGTATGACATTGTTGCTGCCAGCGAGCATCTGGCCTCTTGATAAATAAAGTATAAAAAATTTGCCAATCAGCGTTGAGCTAAACTGAGCGAGCTCAACTGTGATTGGTCCTGGCGAGAAAGGAAGCAAGCTTGGGATTGGCGTCTGTTCACGATTGTGTGGAGTGATGGACCAAGGCGCAGCGTGATTGGAGTTCCACATCTTTATTTTAGAAAAACTTAAAACAAACCAAGAAACAAACAACGACCGTGCAGTGCTGAGGTGCTGCATGCACTCACTCAAAAACAATATCCCACCAAACACAGGTGGGGAAATAGCTACCTAAATATGATCCCCAATCAGAGGCAACGATAAACAGCTGCCTCTAATTGGGAACCGTATTAGCACCAACATAGAAATGATAAACTAGAACACCCCCTAGTCACGCCCTTACCTACTACACCATAGAGAACCAAGGGCTCTCTATGATCAGGGCGTGACAGTACCCCCGCCCCCAAAGGTGCGGACTCTGGCCGCAAATCCTGAAACCAAATGGGGAGGGTGGGGGGGTGATTAGTGTCGGTGGCGGCTCCGGTGCAGGTTGTAGCCCCCGCCCAGACCCCGGATCCGGCCATCGCGCCGGGCTGAACTCCGTGCCTGAACTGGGCATTGGTGCAAAGGAGGGCTCCGGCCATGGAGCTGGGCTGGACGCCATGCCTGGACTGGGCACCGGCGCAGAGGAAGGCTTCTGCCCTGGAGCTGAACTGGACGCCATTCCTGCACCGAGCACCGGCGCAGAAGGTTCCGGACCGTTGACCGTCGTTGGAGGTTCCGGACTGTTGACCGTCGCTGGAGGTTCCGGACCGTTGACCGTCGCTGAAGGTTCCGGACCGTTGACCGTCGCTGGAGGTTCCGGACCGTTGACCGTCGCTGGAGGTTCCGGACTGTTGACCATCTCTGGAGGTTCCGGACTGTGGACCGTCGTTGGAGGTTCTGGACTGTGGACCATTGTTGGAGGTTCCAGACTGTGGACCGTCGCCGTCCAGGCACGGCGTCCAGTCCAGCTCCAGGGCAGGAGCCTTCCTCTGCACCGGTGGCCAGTCCAGGCACAGCATCCAGTCGCTGGAGGTTCCGGACTGTTGACCATCGCTGGAGGTTCTGGACCGTTGACCGTCGCTGGAAGCTCTGGACTGTGAATGCGCACTGGAGGCCTAGTGCGTGGAGCCGGTATAGGTGGCACCAGACTGGTGACACGCACTTCAGGGCGTGTGCGGGGAGCAGGCACAAGACGTACCGGACTGGGGAGGCGCACTAGAGGCCTGATGCGTGGGGCCGGCACAGGTTTCACCGGACTGGTGACACGCTCTTCAGGGCGAGTGCGGGGAGCAGGCACAGGACGTACCGGACTGGGGACACGCACTTCAGTGCGAGTGCGAGGAGGAGAAACAGGTCGTACCAGACTGGGGAGGCGCACTGGAGGCCAGAAGCGTGGAGCCGGTCCAGGTTGCACCAGACTGCTGACACGCACTTCAGGGCTAGTGCGGGGAGCTGGCACAGGACGTATCAGACTGGGGAGGCACCCTGGAGGCCAGATGCGTGAAACCAGTGCAGACGGCACCGGACTGGTGTCATGCGCTTCAGCACGCCTGTGCTGCAGCATTCTCATCGCTACCACCTCTCTCCGGAATCTTTCATCAAATTCCTCCTCCGACTCCCAAACAGGCTCTGGCACTCTCCGCTGCCCCCCCCCCCCCCAAAAAAAATCTTGGGGTTTCTGTGGCTGTGGTCCCCGGCGTCGTCGCTGTCCTTCCATTTCCTCCCATGTCCAAAACACCTTCTCCTCCATGGCACGCTGCTTGGTCCTTTGTTGGTGGGATATTCTGTCACGATTGTGTGGAGTGACGGACCAAGGCGCAGCGTGATTGGAGTTCCACATCTTTATTTTAGTGAAACTTAAAACAAACCAAGAAACAAACAACGACCGTGCAGTACTGAGGTGCTGCATGCACTCACTCAAAAACAATATCCCACCAAACACAGGTGGGGAAATAGCTACCTAAATATGATCCCCAATCAGAGACAATGATAAACAGCTGCCTCTAATTGGGAACCGTATTAGCACCAACATAGAAATGATAAACTAGAACACCCCCTAGTCACGCCCTTACCTACTACACCATAGAGAACCAAAGGCTCTCTATGGTCAGAGCGTGACAGCGTCTCTCCTATCAAATCATTTTGAGAGCATACTTCATTAACAGAAACAACTTGAGATGTTGCATCTCATTGTGTTTTTGTCCTCCGATGGCTAGCTAAAATTGTCCCTTTCTTAAATTAGCTATGGATGGGATTTGGACTTGTGGTTTTACTTAATTTTCCGTACTGTTCAGTGATTATAACGGCGACTCTGGTCCAACTATTAATTCATACATTGTTGTGCCTCTGGCCTGAGAGGATGGAAGTTCAATATGTAGCTAGTAGATGTAGAAGGCTAATGTTAACCTTTCTGGGATAGGGGGCAGTATTTTCATGTCCGGATGAAAAGCGTACCCAAAGTAAACTGCCTGTTACTCAGGCCAAGAAGTGAGAATATGCATATAATTAGTAGATTTGGATAGAAAACACTCTGAAGTTTCTAAAACTGTTAGAATAACGTCTGTGAGTATAACAGAACTGATTTGGCAGGCGAAACCCCAAGCACAATCCATCCAGGGAAATTATTTTTTGAGGTCATTGTGTTTTCCAGTGGGTTTCTATGGGAGACCTGATTTATTAGGGCCCAGATTGCAGTTCCTATGGCTTCCACTAGATGTCAACAGTCTTTAGAAATTGTTTGATGTTTTTCTTTCGAGAAATGAAGAAGTAGGGCTGTTCTTTGTAGGTGTCACTCGTGAAAGGCTTTAGTCTTTTGTTGCGCGTGAACTGGAGCGCACTTCACGTTGTTTTTATCCGGTATTAGAAACAGTTTATTCAATTTGATCATTTATTTACATTTTAGGATACCTGAGGCTGGATTAGGAATGTTGTTTGAAATGTTTGGACCAAGTTTACAGGTAACTTATTAAAAAAAAAAAAAAAATAAATAAATACTTTGTAGTCATGTTGGAACCGATGTATTTCTGAATCAAATGCGCCAAATAATTGGACATTTTGGGGATATAAAGAAGGAATTTATCGAAGAAAACGACCATTCATTGTGTCACTGAGACATTTGAGATTGCAAAAAGAAGAAGATCTTCAAAGGTAAGGCATTTATTATATGGCTATTTCTGACCTTTGTGTCGCACCTGCCTGGTTGATTTAAAAAAGAAATGGTATTTGTATGCGGGGCGCTGTCCTCAGATAATCGCATGGTCTGCTTTCGCCGTAAAGCCTTTTTGAAATCTGACACAGCGGCTGGATTAACAAGAAGTTAAGCTTTATTTTGATGTATTACACTTATATTTTCGTGAATGTTGAATGTTGATATTTCTGCAGTTTGAATTTGGCGCGCTGCAATTTCACTGGATGTTGTCAAATCAATCCCGCTAACGAGAGTCAAGCGGGATTCGCGCTTAGGGATCCCTAATTAACTAGCTAAGGTTGCCCATGTATGGAAGTTAGGCTAGCGAACAAGCATTTTAGCCAGGTAGCCTAGGACTACAAAAAATAAAAGCGTTCACTGTATGACAGAGTGATAGACCGTTTTGTCAACATGAGAGGAGGATGGCATAGATGTTTCTCTACAGGTAGGGTGAGTCAGTATGTTTTTCTACGACAGCCACATCATATTTAGCTTATGTTGATTGGACTAAATTGTTTTTGGTATCTTTTAGTTGTCACTTTATTAGACTAAGCAGAGGTGATTTGATGAGGTTGAAATGCTGAAGTTGAAATGGTGCTGGAATAGTGGAGGCAGCTCCTGTTTTCTTTGCGACTTGCGGTAACTCTCTGTGGTTCTAAATCAGTAGCTGTTTAGTGGTCCGGAAATGTGGGAAACATTAACATGCTTAACCATGCTGTAGGTCATGTAACTGTCTGTTACATGCAATATGTGTCGTGGACTTCACCTGACAGAGGTTGCTATTCTGTTTTGTGATAAAGTAAAGGTGTGGCTGAATGCACCGCTACTACATGTGACTAGACTCCAAAGAGGCCTAAGTGTGAACCATTACTGGAGCATACAGCAGGCTATAGAAAAATACTTACCTACTTCCCTTTACTGAATAGTTCAAGTTGTAAGGAGGAAGTGAATGTGCAGTTCATTTGACCTCTGTGAGAATTGTAAAGTGTCAGCTTGGTTCCCTTCTACTTGTTGGGTGTCAGCTTGGTTCCCTTCTACTTGTTGGGTGTCAGCTTGGTTCCCTTCTACTTGTTGGGTGTCAGCTTGGTTCATTCCTACTTGTTGGGTGTCAGCTTGGTTCCCTTCTACTTGTTGGGTGTCAGCTTGGTTCCCTTCTACTTGTTGGGTGTCAGCTTGGTTCATTCCTACTTGTTGGGTGTCAGCTTGGTTCCCTTCTACTTGTTGGGTGTCAGCTTGGTTCACTGCTACGAGCCTTCCCTGTGGCTCAGTTGGTAGAGCATGGTGTTTGCAATGCCAGCATGGTGTGTGCGATGCCAGGGTTGTGGGTTCAATTCCCATGGGGGGCCAGTACATAAAAATAAATATGTATGAAATGTATGCATTCACTACTGTAAGTTGCTCTGGATAAGAGCATCTGCTAAATAACTAAAATGTAATGTAAAATGTTGGGTGTCAGCTTGGTTCACTCCTACCTGTTGGGTGTCAGCTTGGTTCACTCCTACCTGTTGGGTGTCAGCTTGGTTCACTTCTACCTGTTGGGTGTCAGCTTGGTTCACTCCTACCTGTTGGGTGTCAGCTTGGTTCACTCCTACCTGTTGGGTGTCAGCTTGGTTTACTCCTACTTGTTCATTGACAGCTTTATTCACTTCTACCTGTTGGGTGTCAGCTTGGACCACTGCTACTTGTTGGGTGTCAGCTTGGACCACTGCTACTTGTTGGGTGTCAGCTTGGACCACTCCTACATGTTGAGTGTCAGCTTGGTATATCTTACCAACACACCTCGCTCCAGTCTCATATTCCAAACATTTTTGTTTTCATCGTCATATTCAGCAATCACCATTTCATTTGGTTTCATAAAGGAGACACTAAAACAACACTAATAACACTTGAGGAAATGTTGTTTGTTTTCTTTTAGCAACCAATAGGAAGGGAACACCCCTGTAAGGGAGATGATGATAATATTGGAAAGGCTGAAATAAGAACAGACTCAAAATGTCTGCTGTTTTCTCTCCTCTCTCTTCCTCAGAAGCCTCTCGCTCATGTGACCCCTGTCACCATAACTGTTCTCTTGCTTGCAATTTGCTCTCATCTGTTGCCTCAACTTATTTTTCTCCCCTCCCCCTTCCTTCAAGCCCATCTGTAAATCATTTCCAACTGGCCACATCTTCAATTGCTTCTTCTCTCTCTTTATCAGTCTCCCTCGCTCCCTCCCCTGCCCTCTCACTCTTTCACCCCCACTGAAGGGGAGGTGGGGGGTGGTCGGTATTGGGGTTGGGTCGAAGGCTCCGTTGCTGGGGCCTCCACCAGGCGTTTCAGAAGAGTCCGAAGTGTTTCCTGAAAATAACGTAGAACCGTGAAGATCTAGTATAGAATGAACAGCAGAAACTCCCTTTTTGTTGAAGGAGCATTCCATCTACAGTATGCTGTACCTATTTGGAATTTGTTTCCAGCATTGCATATTTAGCAACATATTTATTCCATAGTCATGAGAAAACTATCAGAAAACTCTTCCCTCCCTCTTTCACCTGGACTGTCACCACACTGAGATGCATCAGCTCCATCTTCCATTTGACACACTCTCTCTCTCTCCACTCCCCTGCACTACTCCTAAGAGAAAGGGAGGGAAGGATGTCAACTCCCATACTGTTCAAGGTCTTTTCTTTTCAGTTGTACTGTTGATTCTTCTCATGTTTACTTGACGCTTGGTAAAACTGGCTGTTTGATTTCCCAACTTGTAATTGTTATATCGATGTATATTTTGCTTGTTTCTTCTTATGTCCCACAGACAGCCCACCCAGTGGGCACAAATTGATTGAATCAATGTTGTTTCAATGTCATTTGTCAGCGTATTGGGACGTGGAATCTACGTGGAAAATACATTGGATTTGAAAAAAGTAATCAACTGTTATTTTGAGGGTGAAATTTCAACCACAGGATTATGTCATCATTGTAACCAATTTTCAACAAAGATAAACCTTGCATAAAATGTTGAATTTGCACCTTTGAAACAACGTCAGATCGTCAACGTTATATCCAATATCAGAACAAAAAAATAGGCTGGGCAGCACCTCCTACTAGTTGATCAATATACAGCTATTCTGTCACCTTTATATTGTCGCCGACTACTACCAATGTGCTATCGTGAGATTGATTGTTGAGAGAGCTTATATTCACTGATGCTCTCAAAGTCATGCCAAAGGGTAGGTTTAACAGAGCAAATGAAATGTAACCGTAGTTTATGTTGTCCCTGTACTGTATCAACTATACTATTTAGGCCTATGTAGCATTTGCAAAGTCATCAGCTATTGTTTCAATAAAATAAACAATAAAATAGGCAATACAATAGGCCTCGGGATTCAAGCTTTGGTTGATTTAACATTTTATGTTTGATTCACGTCTTCATCTCAACCTAAAAGCTAAATTAAAGATTAGGACTGAATCAAATGAAACTTTATTTAAAGAGCATTTCAAGTTTGGTTCGATTTAGTCCTGTTCTTTAACTTGGATATTGTGTTGAGATGGAGATGTGAATCCAACATATCAATTGTTTATAAATGTTTAGACAAACTGGATATTGAATTGTGTTTGGTTGTCAACACAACTGTAACGTAGATTCACGGAGTCAGGAAGCAAGTGCAGTTAGTGAGTTTAATGACGAAGAACATTGAACGATACAAAACAAGAAGTGTCTAAACATGGAAACAAACAAAATTGCCTGGTGGTTGATAACAATGGAGCGCTACATAAAGGGGAAGTAGTCAGGGAGGTGATGAAGTCCAGGTGTGCGTAATGAGGCGCAGGTGTGCGTAATGAAGGTTGCCAGGTCTGCAAAAGATGGGTTGCCGGGACCGGTGGTCAGTAGACCGGTGATGTCAAACGCTGGATAGGGGTAGCGGTCTTCTGCTTGGATAATTCCATCTGTGCCACTGAATCCAACATATTCATGATTCATCTGTAGATAAACTGGGATTAAGACAGAATAAGTCAATCGCCCAAAATACAACAAACACAATTCAATATGACTTTTGCAACACAGTAAATAGCCAATTAACAAGTTAACCAAAAATAGGTTAAATAAGGTTAAATAAGTTAAAGAATAGCTTTAAATCAGTGGCTCAGATGAAGCTATCCAAGCATTAGATATCTGCGGTGGCCATTTTATTTCGGCGAACAAAAACACATGGCACTAAGAACACCACACACAATATGGGTTGACATAACCCAGCGGAAACCAGTCTAGGGGGGGACATACACGAAACAACAAACAATTCCACACACAGACATGGGGGAACAGAGGGTTATATACACATCTAATACTGGGGGAATTGAAACCAGATGTGTAGGAAAACAAGACAAATGGAAAAATGAAAGGTGGATCGGTGATGGCTAGAAAACCGGTGACGTCGACCGCCGAACGCCGCCCGAACAGGGAGAGGAACCGACTTTGGCGGAAGTCGTGACAGCTATCTTACAAACTAATGTAACAGTATTTATTCAACCTAGCATGCAAAGGTCTCAGGTCTGTGGAAATCTTCACAATTGCTATTATAATCTGTGCAGAATCTCAAACAGCATTGATCTCCTGCACTATATAATTTTAATGTAATCTCATTCACATCGACAGGGCTAGAGTGGAGAAGATCGAGAGCTTCAAGTTCCTCAGTGTCCACATCACTAAAGATCTATCATGGTCCAAACACACCAACACAGTCATGAAGAGGGCCTACAATGCTTATTTCCCCTCAGAAAGCTGAAAAGATTTGGCATGGGCCCTCAGATCCTCAAAAACTTCTACAGCTGCACCATTGAAAGCATCTTGAATGGCTGCATCACCGCTTGATATGGCAACTGCTTGGCATCCGACCGCAAGGGGCTACAGAGGGTGGTGCGAACGGCCAAGTACATCACTGGGGCCGAGCTCCCTGCCATCCAGGACCTCTATACCAGGCGTTGTCAGAGGAAGGCCCTAAAAATTGTCAAAGACTCCAGCCACCCAAGTCATAGACGGTTTTCTCTGCTACTGCACAGCAAGCAGTACCAATGCACCAAGTCTGGAACCAACAGGACCCTGAATAGCTTAAGACTGCTAAATAGTTAGTTAAATAGTTAACCAAATAGCTACCCGGACATTGACCCTTTTTGCACTAACTTTTTTGACTCACATACGCTGCTGCTACTGTTTACTATCTGTGACTTTATTCCTAGTTATATGTACATATCTACATCATTATACATGTTACCCCTTGTATATAGTCAAGTTATCGTTACTCATTATGTATCTATTCTTGCTTTTATTATTACGTGTTTTACTTATTATGTCTCTATTTTCTTTCACTCTGCGTTGTTGGGAAGGGACCGTAATTAAGCATTTTACTATTAGTCCACACCTTTCACTTACGAAGCATGTGATGAATAACAATTGATTTGATTTCATCTGAACTGAAATCCAGGTCATTTGGTTCTGCTATTTGATGAAGCACAGTGGTAACACGTTAACTTGTTGTATAAATACAAAATACCTGACATGGTATTCCCATTTGAACTTTCTTGTGCTTTTAATTGGTTGAAAGCGCAGTGATAACACATTTAGATGACAACTAAACCAAATATCAGACATCGTTTTTCCACTGTAATTTGTTTGTGCTTTCGGATAGTTGTGATAACACATTAGAAATTCAGCAAACTTCTAGCTATCTTTTTGAGTGCGTGATTAATGGTTGAAATCTTATTGATCAACATCTCAACCAAATATGACCCAAGTTTCCATGTTGAATGGATGTGGTGTGCCCAGCGGGCAATTTGCTCTTGCTCACTAAGGATGGTGTCTGGTTGCAGTGTCTTCATTTCAGGAATGTTTTCTGAGACAAACCTGGCAAGATGCCAGCACTAGGAACTGAAAGAGGAGTTAGTAGAGAACACACATCTCCAAATGATCATAACTCTGTCTGCATTTTGTTGAGGTTAAAAGTATCAACATTTGCTCTGTTTCTTCTTGTCAGTTGTTGTTCATTGTTTAACCAGACAGAGTTAAAATAGTATTTGTTGTCTTTCAAAAACATGATCTGCGCTCTATTGAGTTTTCCTGGCATAATAGAACCAATGAAATAGTCCCGAAAAGTGCAAAACACGGTCATCTGACACTCCAGACAGGCTCTATCAAACAAAGCATTTGAAAAACAAAATACTACTTGAACCCAATGTCTGGTTTGCAACCCAGTTCATACAGACAGTGGTTGATCTCAGAGGGAACCAGTCTCTTGGGTAAACTATGGATCTCCTGCAAGGACAAAAGCCAAAGAAAATACAAAACACTGTCAGAAACAAACAAGACATAAGTTTATTATAACGCTGCTTCCTCTTAAGCCAGAGGAACAACAAGGGTATTCAAAGGCCTTGGCATATCAACTAGAAACATTTTCCACTTCCTGTGTCGTGGCTTTGAGCACAGCCTTTAGGTTCCTTTGCAAATGTAAAAACACAATTGCTTCAAACCAGAAGTAGCGCATTCAAACAACCCAAACCCTTTGGTTGATTCTATAATGACAAAAGTGGATTCTCTTTAAGTGCTTTTACAAGGGACTCATTGAATAACATCGAATGGAGGTAACTCGTGTTGTCCCCACCAACCCCAAACATCAGTTCTTCAATGTCTGTGTTCTTCAATGTCTGTACCTGCAGGTATGGGGATGGGCTCTCAGTGGAGGTCCCCTTCACATCCTGACTCTTCTTCTTCTTCTTCTTATTATTATTATTATTATTATTTTTATGTGCTTTGGGCATTACCACCACCGACCCTTCTTCCTCCTCCTCCTCCTCCTCCTCCTCCTCCTCCTCCTCCTCCTCCTCCTCCTCCTCATAGATGGACTGGAGGGACTCCTAATTCTCGTCATTCTCAAGGTGTGTGGGCTCACTGGTGCTGTCCATCACGTCCTGCCAGTTCTCCTCATAATCTGCCCATACACTCTTTTTCCCCATCCCTGAACTTACCCTCCCCGCCAGCGGGAAGCGCTCTGTCCTCCAGGGAGAGCTGGCTGCTGTGGGAGCTCCTGGGGTTCAGGGTGGTGTCGCTGGTAGGCTGGAGCTCCACTCTGGAGTCTGACAGAGCAGTGGAAAAGGGAAAGGCAAAGGTAGGTACATTTGGTGTTGTTCAGCACACACTTGGTGTTGTTCAGGACTGGAGTTGTCCACCTTGATTTAAGTTTCAAATGACACCCTATTACTCGTGTAGTAGTGGACTAATTTTAAGACCAGAGGATCTGTACTGGTCCAAGAGTAGTGTATATGGGGAATAGGATTCAATTGGAGATGGTTGAAAGTTTAAGCCAAGGTGGACAACTTCAAACCTGAAGTGTTGCACTGTGCTACACAGCATATGAGGAACTGGGAAATATTAGCAGAAACATGACATGGATATAGGCATACGCCAGGTTGATCCTATTTCACCAGGATTAAGTGTTGTTGATTTACGCACACATACAACTGACTGGAATAAGATAACACCAGAGGAGCCTGCTGAGGTGAGGACGGCTCATAATATTGGCTGGAACGAAGCAAATGGAATGGCATCAAACACGTTTGATTTATTTGATACCATTCCATCCATTCCGCTCCAGCCATTACCACAAATCAACTGTTAGATTTTTTTGTTAAATTTATGGAAGTGTTTAATCTTGCCAAGCATCAAATGTTATGTTTCCCCCCCACCAACACCCTTCTACAATGCACTGCTCTCCTCTGTGACTCACTTACATAGTAAACAAGTCTAGAACCAATAGAACCCTGAACAGTTTCTACCCCCAAGTCATAAGACTGCCAAATAGTTAGTTAAATAGTTAACCAAATAGGTTTTTCGGACAATCTGCATTGACCCTTTTTGCACAAACCTTTTTGACTCATCACATACGCTGCTGCTACTGTTAATTATCTGTCACTTTATATTTACATATAACTAGGAATAAAGTTACAGTATGTTACTAGCCGGCTGCCACCTGCAATTCTACCCTGCACCTTAGAGACTGCTGTCCTATGTACACTAAGTATGTGGACATCCCTTCAAATTTGTGGATTTGGCTATTTCAGCCACACCTGCTGCCGATAGGTGTATAAAATCGAGCAAACAGCCATGGACTCTCCATCGAAAAACATTGGTAATAGAATGGTCTTGTGAAGAGCTCAGTGACTGTCAACGTGGCACCGTCATAGGATGCCACCATTCCAACAAGTCAGTTTGTAAAATTTCTGCCCTCATAGAGGTCAACTGTAAGTGCTGTTATTGTGAAGTGGAAACGTCTAACTGCGAAGTGATAGGCCACACAGAAGGGGACTGCTGAGTGCTCAAGCTCGTAGAGCATAAAAATAACTATTCATCAGGAGCTTAATGAAAAGGGTTTCCGTAGCCAAGCAGCCACACACAAGCCTAAGATCACCATGTGCAATGCCAAGCGTCAGCTAGAGTGGTGTAAAGCTCACCTCCATTGGAGTATGGAACAATGGAAACGCGTTCTCTGGAGTGATGAATCATCATCTGTCAGTCCGACGGACATATGTAGGTTTGGCGGATGCCAGGAGAACGCTACTGTACCTGCCCCAATAAAGTTAGGTGGAGGAAGAATAATCATGGTTCGGGCTAGGCCCCTTAGTTCCAGTGAAGGGAAATCTTAAAGCTACAACATACAATGATATTCTAGACAATTCTGTGCTTCAAACTTTGTGGCAACAGTTTGGGGACGGCCCTTTCCGGTTTCAGCATGACAATGCTCCTGTGCACAAAGCGAGGTCCATACAGAAATGGTTTGTTGAGATTGGTGTGGAAGAACTTGACTGGCCTGCACAGAGCCCTGACATCAACCCCATCAAACACCTTTGGGATGAATTGGAACGCCGACTGTGAGTCAGGCCTAATCGGCCAACATCAGTGCCCGGCTTCACTAATGCTCTTGTGGCTGAATGGAAGCAGGTCTCGCAGCAATGTTCCAACATCTAGTGGAAAGCCTTCGCAGAAGAGTGGAGGCTGTTATCGGTGGGACCAACTCCATATTAATGCCCATGATTTTGGCATGAGATATTTTACAAGCTGCTGTCCACCTACTTTTGGCCATGTAATGTCCATAGTCATTGAGCACTGGTCACATTAATAATGTTTACATACTGTTTAACCCACTTCATATATACAGTTGAAGTCGAAAGTTTACATACACTTATGTTGGAGTCTTAAAACTACTTTTTCAACCACTCCACAAATTTCTTGTTAACAAACTATAGTTTTGGCAAGTCGGTTAGGACATCTACTTTGTGCGTGACACAAGTAATTTTTCCAACAATTGTTTACAGACAGATTATTTCACTTATACACTATCACAATCCCAGTGGGTCAGAAGTTTACATACACTAAGTTGACTGTGCCTTTAAACAGCTTGGAAAATTCCAGAAAATGATGTCATGCTTTAGAAGCTTCCGTTAGGCTAATTGACATCATTTGAGTCAATTGGAGGTGTACCTGTGGATGTATTTCAAGGCCTACCTTCAAACTCAGCACCTCTTTGCTTGACATCATGGGAAAATCAAAAGAAATCAGTCAAGACCTTTGAAAAAATTGTAGACCTCCACAAGTCTGGTTCATCCTTGGGAGCACCTGAAGGTACCACGTTCATCTGTACAAACAATAGTACGCAAGTATAAACACCATGGGACCACGCAGCCGTCATACCGCTCAGGAAGGAGACGCGTTCTGTCTCCTAGAGATGAACGTACTTTGGTATGAAAAGTGCAAATCAATCCCAGAACAACAGCAAAGGACCTTGTGAAGAAGCTGGTGAAAACAGATACAAAAGTATCTATATCCACAGTAAAACGAGTCCTATATCGACCTATACATAACCTGAAAGGCCGCTCAGCAAGGAAGAAGCCACTGCTCCAAAACCGCCATAAAAAAGCCATACTACGATTTGCAACTGCATATGGGGACAAAGATCATACTTTTTGGAGAAATGTCCTCTGGTCTGATGAAACAATAATTAAACTGTTTGGCCATAATGACCATCGTTATGTTTGGAGGAAAAAGGGGGAGGCTTGCAAGCCGAAGAACACCATCCCAACCGTGAAGCACGGGGTGGCCGCGTCATGTTGTGAGGGTGCTTTGCTGCAGGAGGGACTGGTGCACTTCACAAAATAGATGGCATCATGAGGGTGGAAAATTATGTGTATATATTTAAGCAACATCTTAAGACATCAGTCAGGAAGTTAAAGTTTGGTCTCAAATGGGTCTTCCAAATGGACAATGACCCCAAGCATACTTCCAAAGTTGTGGCAAAATGGCATAAGGACAACAAAGTCAAGGTATTTGTGGCCATCACAAAGCCCTGACCTCAACCCTATAGAAAATATTTGGGCAGAACTGAAAAAGCGTGTACGAGAAAGGAGGCCTACAAACCTGACTCAGTTACACCAGCTCTGTCAGGAGGAATGGGCCAAAATTCACCCAATTTATTGTGGGAAGCTTGTGGAAGGCTACCCAAAACATTTGACCCAAGTTAAACAATTTAAAGGCAGTGCTACCAAATACTAATTGAGTATATGTAAACTTCTGACCCACTGGGAATGTGATGAAAGAAATAAAAGCTGAATTTCTTTTTCTCTTTACTATTATTCGGACATTTCACATTCTTAAAATAAAGTTGTGATCCTAACTGACCTAAGACAGGGAATTTTTACTAGGATTAAATGTCAGGAATTGTGAAAAACTGAGTTTAAATGTATTTGGCTAAGGTGTATGTAAACTTCTGACTTCAACTGTATATAGTGTATTATAGTCGAGGTTCATCCTATATAACTACTGCTGAACACACCTTTTCTATTTATATACTGTCTATCTATACACACCATCATATACAGTGCCTTTGGAAAGTTTTCAGACCCCTTGATTTTGTTAGGTTACAGCCCTATTCTAAAACTGATTAAATTGTTTATTTTCCTTCATCAATCTACACGCAATAACCCATCATGAAAAAGCAAAACAGGTTTTTAGAAACATTACATTTACATAAGTATTCAGACCCTTTACTCAGTGCATTGTTGAAACACATTTGGCAGCAATTACAGCCTTGAATCTTCTTGGGTATGACGCTACAGGCTTGGCACATCTGTATTTGGGGAATTTCTCCCATTCTTCTCAGCAGGTCCTCTCAAGCTCTGTCAGGTTGGATGGGTAGCATTGCTGCACAGCTATTTTCAGCTCTCTCCAGAGATGTTCAATCATGTTCAAATCTGGGCTTTGGCTGGGCCACAAGGAAATTCAGAGGCTTGTCCCAAAGCCACTTATGCATTGTCTTGGCTGTGTGCTTAGGGTTGTTGTCCTGTTGGAAGTTGAACCTTGCCCCAGTCTGATGTCCTGAGCGCTCTGGAGTAGGTTTTCATCAAGGATCTCTCTGTACTTTGCTCCGTTCATCTTTGCCTCGACCCTGACTAGTCTCCCAGTCCCTGTCGCTGAAAAACACACCCACAGTATGATGCTGCCACCACCTTCAATGCTGCAGTAACTTTTTGGTACCCTTCCCCAGATCTGTGCCTCGACACAATCCTGTCTCTGAGCTCTATGGACAATTATTTTGACCTCAAGGCTTGGTTTTGCTATGACATGCACTGTCAACAATGGGACCTTACATAGACAGGTGTGTGCCTTTCCAAATCATGTCCAATCAATTGAATTTACCACAGGTGGACTCCAATCAAGTTGTGGAAACATCTCAAGGATGATCAATGGAAACAGGATGCACCTGAGCTAAAATTTGAGTCTCATAGCAAAGGGTCTTAATACTTATTAAAAATAAAAAACTGAAAAACTTTATTTACATATACTAGCAAAAATTTCAAAAACACTATTTTCGCTTTCTCGTTAGGGGGTATTGTGTGTAGATTGCAGATTTTTTATTTATTTAATCAATTTTAGAATAAGGCTTTAACGTAACAAAATGTAGAAAAAGGGGTCTGAATGCTTTCCGAAGGCACTGTACATGTATATTTATGGCTCTGACATTCCTCGTTGTAAAATTTATATTATTCTTAATTCCTTTCTTTTTAGTTTTTGGATTTGCGTGTATTGTTTTGTATTGTTAAGTATTACAGTTGGAGCTAGGAACTTAAGCATTCCGCAACACACTCGATAACATCTACAAAATATGTGTACGCGACAAATAATATTTGATTTTGATTTGATATCTACCTCAATTACCTCGTACCCATGCACATCGACTCGGTACTGGTGCCCCGTGTATATTGCTAAGTTATCATATCATTCTAGTCCTAGTCAATGCCACTCCGACGTTGCTCGTCCTGATATTTATATATTTCTTAATTCCATTCTTCTACTATAGATTTGTGTGTATTATTGGGACTTGTTAGATACTACTGCACTGGAACACAGGCATTTTACTACACCCACAATAACATCGGCTAAATATGTGTATGTGACCTCATTATACTATTATTACTTTTATTATTACGTGTTTTACTTTTCCATTATTTCTCCATTTTCTTTCTCTCTGCATTGTTGGGAAGGGCCAGTAAGCATTTCACTGTTAGCCTACACGTGTTGTTTACAAAGCATGTGACAAATACAATTTGATTTGATTTGAACTTTTCATGTGAGCAGATATGGGAGATTTTATTTAACAGCCATCTCCTGTTTACTTCATTAGTGCTCTGTATACACCCTAACATCATTATGGGGACATTAGACCATTTGTAACACACACACACACACACACACACATGCACTTAGGCAGACACACACACACACACACACACACACATGCACACACACACAAAGGCTCAAGGGGTTTGAATTTGAGTGCACTTGTAAAAGTACTTAACCCCTTCCTCTCCCATTTCCTGTGTAGTTTGTGTAAAATGGGTGTGTTGTATCGTTGACTTTCCTTTCTCTTGAAATTAGTATGTGCTTAGAGAAAGTGGGGGAAGGGAAAGCCGGAAAGAGGGGGAGGGAGAGAGCGAGAGCGAGAGAGAGAAACGACTCTGAGGAGACAGGAAGGGAGTGTCCCATAATGTTATGCAGGGTTAAGGTGAAAGGATTGGTGAGTGTAAGAAACTGGTCATCCATCCACAGAAAGCAGTAAAGAAGATGAAAGCCACTCAAGGACATTCACATGAGAGAGAGAGACCCCAGGATGAGTAGCTGCTGCATTAGCAACAGCTAATGGGGACCCTAATAAAATACACCCCAGAAATAATGAGAGTGAGAGAGAGAGAGAGAGAGAGAGAGACAGAGGGAGAGACAGAGACAAAGAGAATAGAAATCCATGGCTAGGTGCTTGGTGAGTGTAGCAATAGCACCCCCTCCAGGCTGTCTAGGGAAAGTGCACTGTGTGCGGACTGCGGCTGAGAATTGCTGAGAAGGTCCGTGGAGGTGAAGGAGCGGCAGATTCCCAAACTCCAATGGTGCGACTGTATTTGACCAATTCTGAAATATACACACAGCAGACAGCCCAAAGAGAAAGGAGAGAGATTGAAGGAATCATCAAATTAATAATCTTGGTAAATGTTTAGCTATCAGTCATCTTCCTATCAATAGGCTAGGTTACAAGTAGGACTAATAAGGCCTGGATGCCAAGGTATGCACTTGATGGAGATTAAATATTATCACAGATAATCAGAATATTATTGGACCTATAAAATACAAATTCGTAGCAAAGAGATGATAGTGATTTATGGTCTTGAAAGCGTGTATCTTGAGCACCTGTCGAGCTTCCCAGCTAGCAATGAGGAATCGGCCCAGAAGCGGCCCTCTTCCGGGGTGCTAGAACTGATTGAATCGGCCCAGAATTGGGTGTCGGACTCGGCCCGGAATCAAAATGAATGACTGCCCAGAATTTGCCCAAGTACGTTGGGCCATTTCAGTCTACCAGATTACCAGAATCCCCCCAGAAGCGTCCCGATGAAAATTTAAATAAATGTATACAAAATTACCCAATTTAGTAATTTTAAATATTAATATTATACATTTTATACATACAAATTAATACCCATCCACAAAAAACATTTTGTGTCGGAGGAAACGACCGTGTCGGCGTGCATGCGCCAGGCCCGCCACTACTGCACGATGGGACAGGGACATCCCAGCCGGCCAAACCCTCCCCTAACTCAAGAACGCTGGGCCAATTGTGCATCGTCATGGGTCTCGAACCAGCATCTGTAGACTTCCACCCTGCTACCATACAGCGGGTAAACGCAAGTATTTCCATGACTGGTCACAACTCCTGCAGCTCTGTCGCTCGGGAGCCTCCTATCACATAGTTGTAATGCTTATCAATTGCCTTGCACAAGTATCAAAATACAACACAGGAAAGGAATTTCATTTAAATGTGAATTGTATTTTTTGATCACAGAAACAATGAGAAAATATGGAAAAATAAATAATGCAATGTTAATTATATAAAGCAGCCTGTGTAATCACCTGCCAGAGAGTAGCCCCAAAGGCCCGAGGGCTTAAGTAATGTAATGACCCGGCTGGGTCATAAAAGGAAAAGAGACGGACTCTAGGTGTGCAGGTCAGAACACAGGTTTATTCCTAAACTGGGCTATTGTTGTGGCCACAGCCCACGCCGCTAAATGCCGAACGTACACAATTATACCATGTCGAGTTAAGGGTCACTCCCATAGGAACAGATCAAGGCCCCGAACAGAAAAGAAAGAAAGATGAGACAGTAATCCCTATTTATGCATTTCCAAATTCCGCGGGATTACCCATCATACCCCCCCCAACCTTTCCCTCTGTCCTGACATATTTAACCCCTGCTAGTAGCCATGAGAACCATAACACACCCACAAACACAGAACACAATACCGGGTCGTTACAGTAATAACTCACACCGGAATCGGCCCGAGCTCAATCCCCGCATCCTAGCCATAAGTAATACTGCTGAAGGCGTCCCAGGGCCACACGACGTCGACCGAGTCTGACTCTCAGCCGAGTGCCCCGACTCTCAGCCAGCCCAGATCCACTGTGCTAGCTGGGTTGTCCCTGGCCTGTCGCAACTCCCGAGATAGAGGAGGGTACTGAGAGAGAGAGAGGAGGGTACTGAGAGAGAGAGGAGAGGTCATGAGCAGATGAGCTCCTGCATTTTTGAGCATGTTCTTAAAAAAAGATAGATTTAGAGTTAGATAAACGTAGATTTTTTTGGGCATGGACATATACAGGATGCTACCATCTACAACATAACCACTCCAAATCAAAACCTACAACCTGATTTTGAATGGAATTACGGAATCACCTGGAAGGCTTACAACTACCAAAGATTATTACTCGAAAGCTATACAGCAAATGCTTTGGAAAACAACAGAAACCTGAAAACACCATCCAACCTGGAACTGAGTGACTCATGATTAGTCTGAAGCTATATTTTATTTCCAAAAGCCAAGAAGAAAAACACATTACATTACTTTATAAGGACTGAACGCTAAATTAAGGCTGCCAAGCTTGACACAACTTCAATTAGCACTGACGTTTCAAGTGAGAGGTGTCACAGCCCTTTAGCCCAACAATGGCAGGAGAGTCGCACAGTCTACCCCAACCAAATAGAGAGGCCTTAAAAGCTGCCTCTGGCTGTTCAGAGGTAATTAAATACAGAACCTTGTGTATGTAGAGAATGATATGACACGAAACGAGAACAAAATGAATCTCCTTATGGAAAACCAAGACACACTTTTTGCTGACTATTATAAAAATGGGATGGGGGGGGGGGGGGGGCGTTACCAAGGGGTGGAAATTCAGGATACTAGACAAGAACTCTGAGTCAGCTAATATGAATTGCTATATGTCTGGAACAGTATTGGTACAGGGCAACCTCAAACAGTTTCAGCTTGACTTTCGCCTAATCAAAGAATTAGCCAGCAGGAGAAGCTCTCCCTTGAGAAAGATACCCCCACCCCGAGTGGGTCAGACCAGACCTCTTCATTATATAACCCCACAGACGAGCAACCCCAAGAGGAAAGTCAACCTCCCAGCACAGAGTACTACTCCCTCATTGAAAGAAGGGATATGTTCACCCAGCTGGAGGTAAGGCAGGTGGAGCTGGAAAAGCAGGTGATTTCACTCCAGTCAGCACAGACCCAGACAACAGTCCAGCACAACAACACCCCCTTAACCAGACCTGGAGAGCTGGAGGTGGATAGAGACATCTGCACTCTGGACTGTAGTGAGACAACTTCAACAGGAGAAAGAGCAGGAGCAGGAGAAGAACAGAGCGCTAGAGGAGAGGATCAGACTGCTGGAGGAGAGGGTGAGAGGGATGGCATGTGACAGAACAACCCACTAGAGAGGTGGCCACCCCCGTATAGAAGCCAGCAGAACAGCCCGCCTCAGCTCCTGACAAAAGTCTCGACACCACAGCAGAACAGTCCACCCCAGACCACGTCGACAGACAAATCATGAACCCCAAGCCCAGGGGATCTCACTCCTCTGAGCAACCCCCCTGTCAGCCACCCTGATAGCCCTCCTGACAACCCCCCCCACACCCACTGAGGACATACACAAGACACAGACCATACTCCTTATGGACTCAAACGGGAGTCCACTTTTTCCCAAAAAAAGTGTGTCTAAACTCTGGTGTCCAAACACCTAGCGCGCCCTAGACCTTCTGTCTGAGGACCAACTAGGTTCACCTAGCCACATAATAATACACACAGGCACAAACGATCTGAGAGCACAGCAGGAAAGGGTGGCCACAGCACTCAAGGTAGTGATTGAAAAAGCTTCTTCTACTTTCCCCAACGCACAAGTGGTTATCTCCACCCTGCTACCACGAAATACTTCTACCCTGCTACCATACAGTGGGTAAACGCAAGTATTTCCCGTGACTGGTCCTGCAGCTCTGTCACACACTGGGTATATACATAGTATGCTTCGAGGGGACTCCTACGGTAGGTACACCTATAGTTCATCTCTTGGCAGTAGTACTGTAGAACCCAGAGTGTTCACAGTCAGCCCACTGACACCCCTATCAGGGACTGACACCCCTATTGAACAGAGCAATACTCAATCATGAGGCGTCAAAGCCAAAGGAACTGAGTAATATTAAGAAATGCTATAGATGGAAGGAATGTAGTGTAGAAACCTACCAAAAAACAATTAGGCAACAACAAATTCAATCCCGTTTAGACAACTTCCTGGACAAAACGTTCCACTGTAATAGTGAAGGTGTAAACTTGGCAGTAGAACATCTTAACAGTATATTTGACCTCTCAGCTTCCATATCAAATCTAAAAATTTCAAACAGAAAACTGAAGAAAATGAACAACAATGACAAATGGTTTGATGTAGAATGCAAAAACCTAAGAAATAAATTGAGAAACCTGTCCAACCAAAAACATAGAGACCCAGAAAACCTGAGTCTACACCTTCATTATGGTGAATCACTAAAACAATTCAGAAATACACTATGGAAAAAGAAGGAACAGCACGTCAGAAATCAGCTCAATGTAATTGAAGAATCCATAGGCTCTAACCACTTCTGGGAAAATTGGAAAACACTAAAACAAACAACACAAAGAATTATCTATCCAAAATTGAGATGTATGGATAACCACTTCTCCAATCTTTTTGGCTCTATAACAAAGACCAAACAGTAAAAACATATATATGATCAAATGCAAATCTTAGAATCAACAATTGAAGACTACCAGAACACACTGGATTCTCCAATCACTTTGAATGAACTACAGGACAAATTAAAAACCCTCCAACCCAAAAAGGCCTGTGGTGTTGATGGTATCCTCAGTGAAATGATAAACATTGTCACGAGCGTCATAAGGAGTGGACCAAAATGCAGCGGGTATATTGATCATCTTCTTTATTTTATTAAAGAAAAACCACTTAAGCAAAACAACCGACGAAAACAGTCCAGTAAGGTGCACATACTATACTGGCAACAACCACCCACAAAACACAAGTGAAACAAACCCCAACTAAATATGGCCTCCAATTAGAGGCAACGACAACCAGCCTCCTCAAATTGGAGGTCCTACCAAAACCCCAACATAGAAAAACTAGATAAACACATAGAAATAGAAAATGTAGAACATAAACCAAAAAACCTGAACCACACAAAACAAACACCCCCTGCCACACCCTGACCAAACTACAATAACAAATAACCCCTTTTACTGGTTAGGATGTGACAAACATACAGACAACAAATTCCAATTGGCTATACTAAAACACTTTAACATCATCCTTAGATCTGGGTTCTACCTCAATATTTGGAACCAAGGACTGATCACCCCAATCCACAAAAGTGGAGACAAATTTGATCGCATTAATTACCGTGGGATATGCGTCAACAGCAACCTTGGAAAAATCCTCTGCATTAACATCAGACTCATACATTTCTTCAGTGAAAACAATGTACTGAGCAAATGTCAAATTGCTTTTTACCAAATTATCGTATGACAGGCAAAGTATTCACCCTGCACACCCCAATTGACAAACAAACAAACCAAAACAAAGGCAAAGTCTTCTCATGCTTTGTTGATTTCAAAAAAGCCTTTGACTCAATTTGGCACGAGGGTCTGCTATACAAATTGATGGAAAGTGGTGTTGGGGAAAAACATATGACATTATAAAATCCATGTACACAAACAACAAGTGTGCGGTTAAAATAGGCAAGAAACATACACATTTCTTCCCACAAGGCCATGGGGTGAGACAGGGATGCAGCTTAAGCTCCACCCTCTTCAACATATATATCAACGAATTGGCGAGGGCACTAGAAAAGTCTGCAGCACCCGGCCTCACCCTACTAGAATCTGAAGTCAAATGTCTACTGTTTGCTGATGATCTAGTCTTCTGTCACCAACCAAGGAGGGCCTACAGCAGCACCAAGATCTTCTGCACAGATTCTGCCGGACCTGGGCCCTGACAGTAAATCTCAGTAAGACCAAAATAATGGTGTTCCATAAAAGGTCCAGTCGCCAGGACCACAAATACAAATTCCGTCTAGGCACCGTTTCCCTAGTCCACACAAAAAACGATACATACCTTGGCCTAAACATTAGCGCCAAAGGTAACTTCCACAAAGCTCTGAACGATCTGAGAGACAAGGCAAGAAGGGTATTCTATGCCATCAAAAGGAACATAAATTTCGACATACAAATTAGGATCTGACTAAAAATACTTGAATCAGTTATAGAACCCATTGCCCTTTATGGTTGTGAGGTCTGCTCGCCAACCAAGAATTCACAAAATAGGACAAACACCAAATTGAGACTGCATGCAGAATTCTGCAAAAATATCCTCAGTGTACAACTTAAAACACCAAATAATGCATGCAGAGCAGAATTAGGCCGATACCCGCTAATGATCAAAATCCAGAAAAGAGCTGTTAAATTCTACAACCACCTAAAAGGAAGCGATTCCCTAACCTTCCATGACAAAGCCATCACCTACAGAGAGATGAACCTGGAGAAAAGTCCCCTAAGCAAGCTGGTCCTGGGGCTCTGTTCACAAACACAAACAGACCCCACAGAGCCCCAGGACAGCAACACAATTAGACCCAACCAAATCATGAGAAAACAAAAAGATAATTACTTGACACATTGGAAAGAATTTTTAAAAAAAACTGAGCAAACTAGAACGCTATTTGGCTCTAAACAGTGAGTACACAGTGGCAGAATACCTGACCACTGTGACTGACCCAAACTTAAGGAAAGCTTTGACTATGTACAGACTCAGTGAGCATAGCCTTGCTATTGAGAAAGGCCGCCATAGGCAGACCTGGCTCTCAAGAGAAGACAGGCTATGTGCACACTACCCACAAAATGAGGTGGAAACTGAGCTGCACTTCCTAACCTCTTGCCAAATGTATGACCATATTAGAGACACATATTTCCCTCAGATTACACAGATCCACAAAGAATTTGAAAACAAAGGCGATTTTGATAAACTCCCATATCTACTGAGTGAAATACCACAGTGTGCCATCACAGCAACTAGATTTGTGACCTGTTGCCACAAGAAAAGGGCAACCGGTGAAGAACAAACACCACTGTAAATACAACCCATATTTATGTTTATTTATTTTCCCTTTTGTACTTTAACCATTTGCACATCGTTACAACACTGTATGACATAATATGACATTTGTATTGTCTTTATTCTTTTGGAACTTCTGTGAGTGTGATGTTTACTGTTCATTTTTATTGTTTATTTCACTTTTGTATACTATCTATTTCACTTGCTTTGGCAATGTTAACATATGTTTCCCATGACAATAAAGCCCCTTGAATTGAATTGAATTATATAGATGGTAGTGCATTTTGAATGATCCGATATTCTCTTCCCCTTATCTCTCAGAAGATACTCTGAGGATAGAGAAGAAAAGGAAACCGGAACTAAAAATCAATCAAATAGACTTCTGAATGTATCTGTTCGCATGACAGTAACCAGCCATTCTAGAACTGTTATCACAAGACAGAGAACTTAACTTCACAATGCTATGTGATGTCATAATGTAACTTCGAGGCAACGGTGAATAGAATCACAAAACAAGGCATGACGTAGCCTAGATCAACTTTTATCAGATAAAATTAACAATTTATCACAGGGTTGACCACAAGATGGCCCTGTTGCATAAGTAAAGAACCCCTTTACCGTCCCTATAACAAGCAATTGGTTCACAGTGACATTCATCTTTTATACCTAAAACCATAGGTTATCATTGTGTATAAAAAAACATATTCTACAACAGCATGTCAATAGTTTTACCATAATTTTACAATTGCAGCGAGTTACTGCTGAAATTATTATTTTGCTTGTCATCAGTATCACAGGTGTTTCTGGGTCACAGTCTTGCTGCTGCATGTGTACGTGTCATCCGTTTCCTGCCTACGCTGTCCAAGGTGCTGCATTCGAGATTATGGTTAAAATCAACATTATGGTTAACCAACATGGTGAGCCGAGATGTCAAACTGAGCTGTGCTCACTGCTCTCATCCTGTGTAAAGTTTTAGTAGGTTATATGTGAATAGGCTACAGAACCCATAGTCTTTTTTTTTTACTAGGCAAATTAGGCTACTGGATATTGGGCCAGATAGTTCAATGTCGGACAATACTGCTTCACAAATGTTTCACTCCTGTCCTGATAGGCTATCACCACCCCCCACCCTCCCTCTTTTTTTGGTCCACTGAAACAGGAAGTTTAACGGCTGCTGCTTACCCGCGTTCTCTTTATTTCACCTCTATAGATACACACTCTCAGTCGCCTCACCCAGACACCCACGGATATTGTTACAGATATATCAGCGCAATGGAGGTATTCAAGGAGGCAGTGGATTACCTTGAGACACAGCATATCCCAGGCAAGTACATTAGTGTGTGTGTGTGTGTGTGTGTGTGTGTGTGTGTGTGTGTGTGTGTGTGTGTGTGTTTTGAATGCATGTTTTCTTTCTGTGTTAATGATGTGTGTGTTTCTACTCTACCTCAGTGGAGGCTGTCGGTGGTACAGGGTCTGATCCACTGGAGGACGATGTGTTCCCAGAGGAGGATGTGTTCTCCCCCCTCCAGACAGGCAGCATGGACCTGCCCGACACCCCCGTGAGTTATTGCACTATGGCGCCTTCCATGGCGCCTACCTCTCCTATTGGTCACACGAAACACACACACGCTCACACACACACACACATACATACACACACACATTTACAGCAGAGTGTTTTCTCTGTCTTTAAGGTCCTGCGTACCCCGGAAGATATGCTGGTCAGGAGGCTCATGGTCCTGAGAACGGTCCTGGACAGTGAGAAGATCTACCTCAATGAGCTAGAGACACTGTTAATGGTAACACACACACACACATGAACACACTGCTCAGGGGCTTTGGTGTGTTTATTTGTTTCTAAGGGTCCTTAAGCACGCGGTTATGTATTGTGGCATACAGCATCACTTGCAATAACAATTACAACACATGTTTTATATCGGCTCTGTTGTCGGGTGGCACACTGCTTCCTCCTGTAGCCACAACACTTCTGTAATTCTTTGTTGAGAGAATGACTTCTGTCTTTTGTCCAGGGCTTGATTTCATTATGAAAACCATGCTCCCTTCCCTCTCTACCTGCTGACTCCACCTCACAGTGGTGAAAGGGATAAGGTGTAATATTTATGGTAGCTCATGGTGTAATATGGTAATATCTCCACCTAAGCTTCTGGAAAGGATTGTTTTCTCCATATTGCTTACACCTAGTGAACTAGGGCTGAGGGAAGTGGGTGAGGTTTTGTATTGGAATTTGACCAGAGTATATTACAAGTAGGCAGCATTAGGAGTGAGTGAGTGTGATAGGAAGTGGTTTTGCAATAACGAGTGACCAAGTCCTTTTTTTTATCTCTTAATTTCTCTTCTCCTTTATCTCCATCTCATTATAATAGTCATGCTTCTGCTTTTGTGTCAACAAGCAACACAAATAGAGAAACAACCCCCATTTTGGTTGGTATCGTAAGGTTGGTCAGACCCACCCATGTTGAAAAGTTTGGGCTGTTCTTCCAGACGCTTGTGTTTAGTGTGAGTGCTGTATGACAGTGTGTAAAGCTTAGTGTGTAAGAGAGAATTTGTAGTTTGTGTGCGCTGTGAGAGTGGGTGTCAAAAAGGCTTTTGACAGATACATGTGTACTGTGTGTCTATATTTACCAACGTGTGAACATTTAAGCTGTGCTCGTCACTGTCTTCTCACCTCCCTCTTTCTCAACTTTTTTTCTCACACCCACTTTTTGTCTCTCTCTCTCTCCCCCCATCCCCTCCCTCACCTCCTTCCTTCCCCAGCCTATGAAGGCCTTGAAGGCCACAGCAGGGACGTCTCAGCCAGTTCTATCCAGCCAGCAGGTCCGATCTGTGTTCTATCAGGTGCCTGAGCTCAGAGACCTGCACAGAGACTTCTACACTTGCCTGAGGGACCGCCTGGGGCCGCTGGGGCCACAAATACACCCAGAGACAGACCCGGGGCAGGGGCCGGGGAAAGAGCAGGGGCAAATGGGCTTCCACCTAACTGTTGGAGACCTCTTCCTTAAGATTGTGAGTTACTCCTTCTGCTCCATCCATCCATCCTTTTATTGACCCACTATCAGCTACAGGTGTCTTATTTCACACCTATTCTCACACACACAGGTGAGCCAGCTAGGTGTGTATCGTGGTTTCATAGATAACTATGAGAGTGCTGTGGAGATCGTGAGGAGGTGTACTCAGACTGATCAGCGCTTCAGAATACTGGCTGAGGTAAGATTCAGAATACTGTCTGGGGTAAGCTTCAGAATACTGGCTGATGTAAGCTTTCAGAATACTGGCTGATGTAAGCTTCAGAATACTGGCCGATGTAAACTTCAGCATACTGGCCGGGGTAAGCTTCAGAATACTGGCCGGGGTAAGCTTCAGAATACTGGCCGGGTGTCACGTCTGTGTGTAGAATCGGACCAAGGCGCAGCGTGAGTATCGTTCCACATCTTTATTATTATGTGAAACTTAGCCAAACAAACAATAAACAAACCGTGACGACAGCGGTGCAACATGCACTAACTCAAAATAATCTCCCACAAACACAGTGGGAAAAACAACTACTTAAATATGATCCCCAATTAGAGACAACGATGACCAGCTGCCTCTAATTGGGAATTATACAAAAACCCCAACATAGAAAAAAGAAACTAGAACACAACATAGAAATAAATAAACTAGATAAATCCCCCAGTCACGCCCTGACCTACTCTACCATAGAAAATAAGAGCTCTCTATGGTCAGGACGTGACACCAGGGTAAGTTTCAGAATACTGGCCGGGGTAGTTTCAGAATACTATCCGGGTAAGTTTCAGAATACTGACCGGGGTAGTTTCAGAATACTAGCTGGGGTAAGTTTCAGAATACTTGCCGGGGTAAGCTTCAGAAAACTGGCCGGCGTAGTTTCAGAATACTAGCCGGGGTAAGTTTCAGAATACTAGCCGGGATAAGCTTCAGAATACTGGCCGGGGTAGTTTCAAAATACTAGCCGGGGTAAGCTTCAGAATACTAGCCGGGTTAAGTTTCAGAATACTAGCCGGGGTAAGTTTCAGAATACTAGCCGGGGTAAGCTTAAGAATACTGTCCGGGGTAGTTTCAAAATACTAGCCGGGGTAAGTTTCAGAATACTAGCCGGGGTAAGCTTCAGAATACTGGCCGGGGTAAGCTTCAAAATACTAGCCGGGGTAAGTTTCAGAATACTGGCCGCGGTAGTTTCAAAATACTAGCCGGGGTAAGTTTCAGAATACTAGCCGGGGTAAGATTCAGAATACTAGCCGGGGTAAGCTTCAGAATACTAGCCGGGGTAAGCTTCAGAATACTAGCCGGGGTAAGCTTCAGAATACTAGCCGGGGTAAGCTTCAGAATACTGGCCGGGGTAAACTTCAGAATACTAGCCGGGGTAAGCTTCCGAATACTGGCCGAGGTAAGCTTCAGAATACTGGCCGGGGTAAGCTTCAGAATACTGGCCGGGGTAAGCTTCAGAATACTGGCCGGGGTAAGCTTCAGAATACTGGCTGGGGTAAGCTTCAAAATACTGGCTGGGGTAAGCTTCAGAATACTAGCCGGGGTAAGCTTCAAAATACTGGCTTTGGTAAGCTTCAGAATACTGGCCGGGGTAAGCTTCAGAATACTGGCTGGGGTAAGCTTCAGAATACTGGCCGGGGTAAGAGAGACAGATATTACTGATTTGGAAATGTGTGCATTGCAACATCTCTCTCTCTCTAACTCTCTCTCTCTCTCTCTCTCTGTCTCTATGCAGTTGTTATCTCGAACAAAACACATTAATTATTCGAAAATTCATAGTTGAAGTTATGCGATATTACAACCTTCTCACACTCCCTCTCTCCTGTTTTCAGAGTATGATGTTTTATAATGGATCAGACAAATCTAAGACTGAATACACCTTTGAGGGTAAGATGAAGGTTTTACCTCTTGTTAAAGAGTCACTGCATGTTCCTCCACCCGCCACTGCATGAATCACATGTTGTTTGAATCCCTCCAGCTCTCCTGTACAAGCCTCTGGACAGAATCACCAAGACAACCTTAGTGCTGCATGTAAGAGTGTCCCCCCCCATTCCGTCCATCCATTCATTTATCTGTAACCACCGACACTCATCTCTAAACTTACCACTCTATCTCCTGTCTTCCTCCCCTTCCCACTTTCTTTCATCCTTCCTCTTTTCTCCCTCCTCTCTCTCCCGTCTCCTGTATAGGACCTGTTGAAGCACACTCCCCAGACGCATGGTGACCACCCCGTGCTGCTGGAGGCTCTGAGACTGTCCCAGAGCTTCCTGTCTGGGGTCAACGAGGGGTCACAGTGCAAACAAGAGGTCACCCTCAGCAGGGGCATGGTGAGATGGACAGAGAAGGGACACACACAGACAGACAGACAGACAGACAGACAGACAGACGTAGATCCACGCACTTGCACACACACTTACGATGCACAGTGCACACACCCTTATGATGCACACACATGGACACACACACCTACTTTAACGACACACCCTCAAATAGTTTCACACACCATATCACCATCGCTGTATGTGTGTGTGTGTTGCAGCGGCGTCAGCTGATGCGTGATGGCTTCGTGGTGGATATGTGTGAGGGGGGGCGTAACCTTTGCCATCTCTTCCTGTACACTGACCTGCTGCTGTGCACCAAACTCAAGGGCGGGGCCCAAGGGTGAGTGACAGGTCCAGAATGTGTGTGTTGAAGTTTATTAAGAGACTTTCTTTTTTTTAAATCACACAGAATGTGTGTGCATGCATTTGTCCATTTGTTTGTTCATTTGTGTGTGTGTGCGTGTGTGTGTGTGTGTGTGCGTGTGTGTGTGCGTGTGTGTGTGTGTGTGTGTGTGTGTCCTATCTCCCAGTAAGCAGGCCCAGTACAGGTTCTGTTGGTACCTGCCTCTAGCTGGACTGAAACTCCACTGGGGACCAGAGATTGAGCGCACCACAGACACACACCAGCGCATACACACCATGAGAGCTAAGATGTACGTCCTCAGACACGAACTGCGACAGATCATGGTGAGTCTTTATGTGTGTGTGTGGGGTGTGTGAGTGAGTGTGTGTGTGTGTGTGTGTGTGTGTGTGTGTGTGTGTGTGTGTGGTGAGTGAGTGAGTGAGTGAGTGTATTACCCAATAGAACCATTACTCTGTAAAGTAGTCAGATTTAAAATATTAACTTTGTGTGTGTGTGTGTGTGTGTGTGTGTGTGTGTGTGTGTGTGTGTGTGAGTGTATTACCCAATAGAACCATTACTCTGTAAAGTAATCAGATTTAAAATATTAACTTTGTGTGTGTGTGTGTGTGTGTGTGTGTCCTACAGAAGAATGTCCCACTGAAGTCCTTGGCCACTCGAACTACAGAGCGAGGCAGGAAGAAGATGGAGCAGCTTGAACTGATGTTTCTCACACACTCTCCCTTCCTCCCCCTGGAACTACACAGCCCCAGCGGCAAGGTATACACACACACACACACACACACACACACACACACACACACACACACACACACACACACACATACATTTGTTTTACGATCCTTGTGGGGACCAAACAATTGATTCCCATTCAAAATACTATTTTCTCTAACACTTAACCCTAACCATAACCCTAAATTTAACCCCTAACCCTAATTCTAACCCTAATTCTAACCCTAACCCCTAAGCCTAAAATAGCCTTTTTGGTTGTGGGGGACCAGCGAAATGTCTCCACTTGTTTGAATTTTCCGTGTTTTACTATCCTTGTGAGGACTTCTGGTCCCCACAAGGATAGTAAAACCAAAAAGACACACACACACACACACACACACACACACACACACACACACACCTAAACCCTCATACACATACATCCCCCTCTGTGTGCGTTATTTTTCAGAGCCACACTCTGGTGATGTCATCTCTGTATGAACTAGAGGAGTGGAGAGAGGCCATCCACAAACTCACCGGAGATAGTGAGTGAGAGGGTAGTGTGTGTAGGTGTGGGAGTGAGTGAGTGAGCGAGTGAGTGAGTGAGTGAGTGAATTAGTTAATGAGGGAGTGAGGGAGTGAGTGAGTGAATGGTGTATGAGTGATTAAGTGGGTACTGTATGTGAGTGAGTGAGTGAGTGAGTGAGTGAGTGAGTGAGTGAGTGAGTGAGTGAGTGAGTGAGAAATTGTGTAAGTATGTGAGTGTGTGAGAGAGTGAGTGATTGAGTGAATGAGTGTCTGAGTGAGTTTGTGAGTGTGTGAGTGAGTGATTGAGTGAATGAGTGAGCAGGTGTGTGAGTGAATTAGTTAATGAGTGAGTGAGGGAGTGAGTGAGTGAATGGTGTATGAGTGATTAAGTGGGTACTGTACGTGAGTGAGTTAATGAGTGAATGAGTGAGTGACTGAGTGAGTGACTGAGGGAGTGAGTGAATGGTGTGTGAGTGATTAAGTGTGTTCTGTATGTGAATAAGTGAGTTAATGAGGGAATGAGTAAGTGAGTGAGTGAGACAGGACATCAATGGTTGTAGTTTGTTGCACAGTATGTCATTCAAGTGGTCTATGATGTATGTGTGTGTGTGTGTGTGTGTGTTATTTCTCAGACATAGAAACAATTCCTCCAGATCTGCTCACCTTGACCAGCTCCTGTGTCAAACTGAGAATGACCCAACAGCCTCCCCTACACAGCATACTGCCTCGTGAGACATCGTTTCAGACACACCTTTCTCATGATCACTTCCGTTCACTTTCTCTCTCTTTATCTACCATACTCTACATTTCACCGTCTCACTTGCTCTCTGTCGCTCTCTCTCATGAAGTGCAATTGGTTTGATGACACATTCAATTCGTTTTAGCCCAATTTTTATAAGTATTTCAATTTGAATTTGTTTTTTAATGGCGCAGAATGCCCTGCGTGCTTTCTCTTTCAGTTAATTCATTGCCTCATTTAGGTGTCCAGTTGAGCTTATTTTTATTTAAATGTGCTGTGTGCAGTACTCTATATATTTTGTACCAATTGAGAACTTTAGTTTAATTCCCTGAGATTTGTATCTTCTCTGGAAAATCATTATTTTTGTATTTTTGGGTTTACTGCCAGGGCCCAGGTCTGGCTGTACTGTTCTAGCAGGTCCAGGCTCTGCTGTAAGCCATGTGCTGTGGGTGACAGCAGGCACAGGTCATCTGCGAAGAGCTGGCATTTAACCTATGAATAGTGGAAACTAAAACCAGGGGCTGAGGATTTTTTTAGAATAGTGGCCAATTCGTTGATGTAAATATTGAAGTGCAGGGCTCAGATGGCAACCCTGGCGAAGGCCCTGCCCATGGTTAAATAATTCTGTTCTTTTCTTTCCAATTTTGATGCTGCAAAGGTCATATGTTTTACCCCCTACACCACTTTCAATAACTTTGTATAACAGTCCTGTATGCCAAATAGAATCAAATGCTTTTTGGAAGTTGATAAAGCAAGCAAATATTTTGGTATTATTTTGGTGGACATGTTTGTCTATCAGGGTGTGTAGGGTGTAAATATGATCGGTCGTGCGATGTTTTGGTATAAATCCAATTAGGCTTTTACTCAAGACATTGTGCTTATTAAGGAAGTTTAGAACTCTTACATTTATAATACTACGGAAAACCTTCCCCAGGTTACTGTAAAAAAAAATGCCTCTGTAATTGTTAGGGTCAGTTTTGTCTCCGTTCTTAAAGATTGGAGTTATGAGTCCCTGATTCCAGATGTCAGGGAAATAACCTACACTCAGGATCAAATTAAACAGTTTTAATATAGCCAATTGAAATTTTGCACTAGTGAATTTGAGCATCTCATTTAGGACGCCCCATGCTTTTTTAAATCTGAGGGCCTGAAGTTTCTTATAGAGCTCCTGGTCAGTAATTGGGGAGTCCAATGGATTTTGATTGGCCTTTATAGCTTTTTGTAATCCATTCAACTTCTCATGAATTTGGCATTGTTCTGCGTTTGCAACAATTTGAACGGTGTTGTAGAGTGTTTTAAAATGGGTTTTCCATATGTGACCATTTTGTATCGCTAATTCTTCTAGTTTCGATTTATTTAGTTTTTTCCAATTTTGCCAGAAGTTGTTTGTGTTTATGGATTCCTCAATTAGTGTCAGCTGCTTGCTGTTGTACTGTGCTTTTTTGGTTCCGAGTGTACGTTTATAGAGTTTTAAAGTCTCACAATAATGAAGGCGTAATTCACCATTATTTGGGTCTCTGTGATTTTGGTTGGATAGTGTTCAAAAAAAATTCTTATCATTTTACAATCTGTATCAAAACAGTTTTTTGGGTTTGTTTTTTATCTATTTCAGTTGTGCTTATTTTGCCGTTTGCCTGAATATATTGTTGATGTTTTTTTTAGTGCTAGATTGATGCCTTCTTTACAGTGAGTGGATGTGGTATCCAGAAAGTTATCGAAGAGTGTTTAGATATTTTGGTTACTTGTTGCTTTCTGGTATTCTTATGTGCTCTTCTGAGCTCATCTGCATGAACTTCTGATTTTGTTCAGCTTACTGGGCTGTGAATGTGTGGCTGGTTGATCTGGTCCTGTAGAAGCTTTGTGTTTTTCAAAAAAAGGGGGGGGGGTCTCTCAGTCTCTGCTGCTGCTGGTGTTACAAGTACTGCCTCAGTGGCCATGTTGCTATGGTTACCGCCAGTAAACAGTTGGAGCTAGCCAGTAAAATTTGAATTGAGCTATTCTACACGATTAAGATTGCTTTTTCAACTCACACCATGTCAATCTTGTCCTCCTGTGTTGATCTTCAGTTGTACAATTTCATTACCAAGATATATTTAGCTAATTTAATTTTGTTAATCTCACTCTTAACAACCAGAAAATTATAACCAGTCAGGAGCTGTTCTTCTGCATGACTGCCTCTCTCTCTGTCTCTCTCTCTCTCCCTCTCAGAAAGTGAGGAGGAGTCTCTATGTGGGACTCTCAGTGTAGCCATTCACTCTGCCTGTGGATTACAACAGCCAGCCAGTGAGTATCCGCACACTGTATCTACCATGTATCTAACACTATCCAAATGCATACCACAGTGTCTATATCTTACCCAGACACAGTACATACATACAGTATATTCTACCCTCATACTCCACTGTAACACAAACCAGTAAGCTCTTTCAACAGACTGTCTCACTACTCCCTCCTAGGTGTGTATGTGTGTGTGGAGGTGGATGGCTTTGAGTTCTATGAGAGCCAAGCCCAGACCCATTCCTCTGTCAGCAGCCTCAGCCCTCACTGGGACCAGGTAAGATGCTGTACCCAGGCTAGATGTCTTCACGGATCCACCTGTACCTGAATACCCGAGACCCGGTCCGGGACCCAGAATTCGAAAATAATGTCACGGGTCTAGGTCGGATCTGATGTGGGAGGCTGCTACTTTATATTGTTGTTTGTAACTGTGTAGGACATGAAACAGCCTCTATCTCAAGGCCATCAGACTGTTAAACAGCCATCACTAACATAGAGAGGCTGCTGCCAACATGCAGACTCAAATCTCTGGCCACAGACTTAATAAAGGTATCCATAGTCACTTTAAATAAAGCCACTTTAATAATGTTTACATACCCTACATTATTCATCTCATATGTATATATACTGTATTCTACACCATCTACTGCATCTTGCCTATGCCGCATGCCATCGCTCATCCATAAATGTATATGTACATATTCTTATTCATCCCTTTACATTTGTGTGTATTTGTGTGTATAAGGTAGTTGTTGTGAATTTGTTAGATTACTTGTTCGATTTTACTGCATAGTCGGAACTAGAAGCACAAGCATTTCGCTACACTCACATTAACATCCGCTAACCATGTGTATGTGAACAATAACACTTGATTTGATTTGATAGCGCATATGTCAATTAGCCTAGCTAGCTTAACTAGCTTCTCCAGGTTTGATGCAGTCAAGACAGGTACTACGTAATCATATTGGATTATAAATAACCTAGTAATGGCAGTCATTAATCTACTATAGCGTGAGTTGGCTTGGTTGGTTGCTGTCTCTCTCATCTCTCCCTCGCTCCTCCGTGTTAACCATGTCACTTGCTACACATAGCAGGCCCCTCACCTCTCTCTGCCTCCTCTCCCTCGTGCTTTATCATCTCCGGGAAATAAAGTAGCTTAAAAATTGACTTTTCTGCTGCTTCCATCACTCGGATCGGACCGGGTCTGGATCAGACCAGGTCTATACGAAACGGGTCTAGTTGTCCTCGAGTCTGTTCAGAACAGGTCTCTATATGTAAAAAACAATATTTATGCAGATATTGAGTCCGGGTGGGAAAGCCCCAGGTCCAACTTTTTTGACCCATGAAGGCCTCTAACCCATGCTAGCTCTACCAGCAGCCATTTTGAAAGGGGGAATCATTATCTTACCTACATTTTTGTTACAGATGTAGGATCTTAATTTGGGCCAGTTTGTTACAGCAGGAAAATAATCCTGTAGCAGCAGGAAATGTGAATTATTATGTTGGTTATAATTAACAGCAACAGGAAATGTGAATTATTATGTTGATTATAATTAATGGACATTTTTGTAGGGGATGATACCATTTTCATACGGGAAAATGTTAAACCTCAAATACACTACAATTTTTAAATGTCCTGCATTGCATCAAAGTTCTCCTGCAACAGAGTGATCAAATTAAGATGCTACATCTGTAAATAATGATGATGCTTTTCAGTGATATTTCAGTGATGATGCTTTTTATTCAAATTTGTCTTTTAAAATACCATTTGAACTTAGTCATCAATACTCCTCTTTGACAGTGGTTTGTGTTTGTCCTCAGGAGTTCTCATTCCAGGTGGATAGGGCTCAGAACCTCAGGGTGCTGGTTGTGTTACAGCCAGAGGTAGGAGAGAGCTGTGAGGACCGAGTCCTTGGCAAGACCGCCATACAGGTGTGTGTCTGCATCTGTGCCTAGATGTGTGTATCAGTATCTGTTCTCCCATGTTTAGAAGGTGTGTGTGTGTGTGTGTGTGTGTGTGTGTGTGTGTGTGTGTGTGTGTGTGTGTGTGTGTGTGTGTGTGTGTGTGTGTGTGTACATACATGTGTGTTTCCATCTGTTTAAAGGTGTATACTGCGTGTCACAGGCAGCTGGTGGCACCTTAATTAGGGAGGACAAGCTCATAGTAATGGCTGGATTGGAATGGTATCGAACACATTAAACACATGGTTTCCTTGTGTTTGATACCATTCCATTCACTTCATTCCACTCCATTATTATGAGCCGTCCTCCCCTCATCAGCGTCCTGTGCTGTGTGTGCATGTGTGCGAACGCCTGTGTTCACCTGTTCATGTGTATGTGTTCTAGCTGGACCCAGCCCTCCTACAGAAGCGATGGAGGAGACAGACCGTATCTCTAGGCCAGGTGGTTGTGACTCTGTCTCTAAAGTACTACCCCCACCCTCTAGACCGGCCCAGTCTGGCCCCCGCCCAGCAACAGCGCATCTTCTGCATGCCTATTGGAACTGTGGCACAGTGAGTCCTGTCAATCATTACAAATAGTCCAATGAGCTTTAAGGACCTGAGATTTTGGCACACTGGGTGCATCTCAATTCTCTAAAGCGCTGTCAGGTAGCCTAGCGGTTAAGAGCGTTAGGCCAGTAACCAAAACGTGGCTGGTTCAAATCCCTGTGCAGACGGGTGCATCTCAAATCTCTAAAGCGCTGTCAGGTAGCCTAGCGGTTAAGAGCGTTAGGCCAGTAACCAAAACGTGGCTGGTTCAAATCCCTGTGCAGACGGGGTCAAAAATGCCCTTGAGCAAGGCACTTAACCCTAAATGCTCCTGTAAGTTGTTAAAATGTGTCAAACAAATTTTCCACGGTCTTCAATGAGGTCTGGGGGGGCCAAACTGAAAATTGGTTATATTTCCCCCCCATTCAAATTTGCTAAAGATAGTCCTCTATCCATAGTTTTTTGAGTTTTCGATTACTCCCTGACTGTCTATCTTTCATTTCGGTGATTATTAGCGAGCTGGACAGAGTCAAGAAACTGTTTGAATGTAGGTCCATTATCATTTCTACACAATTTCCATTTGCCTTTAGTCATTTTAAAGTATATTGAGTTCGTTCCTCCCCCCTCAAAAAAAAAATTCTATCTTTTTTTTTTATCATACCACCCGCGGGCCGGATTGGACCCCCTGCTCTAAAGTGACTTCCACTCCTTATCTCATCTCTTAACTCATTTATTTGTAAGATCATTTTCAATGACAGAGGACTTTTCAACATAGACCTCAACATGCAACACACAACACGTCTCCCTCACCTTGTCTGTTTAATAGTGTTAGTTAGGAAGTGAAATGAAACCACAATGACGGTCGTAACTTCTTGTAGTATAAGAATAGCAGATGTGGCAAGACAAGAATGGCATGAAAAGAGAAACCACACTGTGGGCTTTCCATTTCTCTGAATTGAAAGGAGTCATTGCTCTTTGTGTGCATTGCATGTTTCATGTCTCTAGGATAAAGTCAAATCATTCAAAACACCATATGAACATCCAAGACAGGTTTTTCTACGATGCCGATAGCATATAATGTGTGTATGTGCTGTATGTAGAAACACAACCCAGAGTGTGTGTCTGTGTGTGTGTCCTCTTCCAGACAGGAGGGAGTCCTGGTGCCACATGTGGTGCGTTGCTGTGTAGAGGAGGTGGAGAGGAGAGGGATGGAGGAGGTGGGCATCTACAGGCTATCAGCAGCTACCAGTGACATCAACAACCTCAAGACTGCCTTCAACACCAGTGAGTCTGTGTGTGTTTTTGGTGGGGCTGGAGGTCTGTGGTTCAAGTATGTTGTGGTCTAATGTCAACTTATACTCCCTCTATCATTCTCTCTCTCTTTCTCGCTTCCTCCCACCATCTCACCCTTTCTTTCCCCCCATCTCTCTCTCTCTCTCTCTCTCTCTCTCTCTCTCTCTCTCTCTCTCTCTCTCTCTCTCTCTCTCTCTCTCTCTCTCTCTCTCTCTCTCTCTCTCTCCTTCTAGATCTGCGTGAGGCAGTGTCCAGGTTGAGGTGTGTAGATGTGAATGCTGTCTCAGGTATACTGAAGCTCTACTTCAGGGAGCTACCGGAACCCCTTATACCTACAGAGCTGTTTCAGAGCTTCACCAAAGCGTTGGGTATGTCACGGACACACACACGGACGCACGCACACACACACACACGGACGCACGCGCACACACACGCACACACAATTCTCCACTCATACCTGTGTTGTTTCTCTCTGTTAGATATCCCAGACCTGAGCTCCAGGAGTGTGTCCATGTTGTCTCTGCTCCAGTCCTGTCCCTCCGTCAACCAAAACACCTTCCTGTTCCTCCTCCACCACCTCAAACGGTCTCTCTCACCTCTTCTCAATACTTGTTTTGCACTAAGTATGTTACTAAAAACATGATACTTTTAACATATTACATGTTACTATACTGCTCAAAAAAATAAAGGGAACACTTAAACAACACATCCTAGATCTGAATGAAAGAAATCATCTTATTAAATACTTTTTTCTTTACGTAGTTGAATGTGCTGACAACAAAATCACACAAAAATAATCAATGGAAATCCAATTTATCAACCCATGGAGGTCTGGATTTGCAGTCACACTCAAAATTAAAGTGGAAAACCACACTACAGGCTGATCCAACTTTGATGTAATGTCCTTAAAACAAGTCAAAATGAGGCTCAGTAGTGTGTGTGGCCTCCACGTGCCTGTATGACCTCCCTACAACGCCTGGGCATGCTCCTGATGAGGTGGCGCATGGTCTCCTGAGGGATCTCCTCCCAGACCTGGACTAAAGCATCCGCCAACTCCTGGACAGTCTGTGGTGCAACGTGGCGTTGGTGGATGGAGCGAGACATGATGTCCCAGATGTGCTCAATTGAATTCAGGTCTGGGGAACGGGCGGGCCAGTCCATAGCATCAATGCCTTCCTCTTGCAGGAACTGCTGACACACTCCAGCCACATGAGGTCTAGCATTGTCTTGCATTAGGAGGAACCCAGGGCCAACCGCACCAGCATATGGTCTCACAAGGGGTCTGAGGATCTCATCTCGGTACCTAATGGCAGTCAGGCTACCTCTGGTGAGCACATGGAGGGCTGTGCGGCCCCCCAAAGAAATGCCACCCCACACCATGACTGACCCACCGCCAAACCGGTCATGCTGGAGGATGTTGCAGGCAGCAGAACGTTCTCCACGGCGTCTCCAGACTCTGTCACGTCTGTCACATGTGCTCAGTGTTAACCTGCTTTCATCTGTGAAGAGCACAGGGCGCCAGTGGCGAATTTGCCAATCTTGGTGTTCTCTGGCAAATGCCAAACGTCCTGCACGGTGTTGGGCTGTAAGCACAACCCCCACCTGTGGACGTCGGGCCCTCATACCACCCTCATGGAGTCTGTTTCTGACCGTTTGAGCAGACACATGCACATTTGTGGCCTGCTGGAGGTCATTTTGCAGGGGTCTGGCAGTGCTCCTCCTGCTCCTCCTTGCACAAAGGCGGAGGTAGCGGTCCTGCTGCTGGGTTGTTGCCCTCCTACGGCCTCCTCCACATCTCCTGATGTACTGGCCTGTCTCCTGGTAGCACCTCCATGCTCTGGACACTACGCTGACAGACACAGCAAACCTTCTTGCCACAGCTCGCATTGATGTGCCATCCTGGATGAGCTGCACTACCTGAGCCACTTGTGTGGGTTGTAGACTCCGTCTCATGCTACCACTAGAGTGAAAGCACCGCCAGCATTCAAAAGTGACCCAAACATCAGCCAGGAAGCATAGGAACTGAGAAGTGGTCTGTGGTTACCACCTGCAGAACCACTCCTTTATTGGGGGTGTGGTTGCCTATAATTGCCTATAATTTCCACCTGTTGTCTATTCCATTTGCACAACAGCATGTGAAATTTATTGTCAATCAGTGTTGCTTCCTAAGTGGACAGTTTGATTCCACAGAAGTGTGATTGACTTGGAGTTACATTGTGTTGTTTAAGTGTCCCCTTTATTTTTTTGAGCAGTGTATTTACATTCGGTCATTTAGCAGACACATTTATCACAATCTTAACAAGCATCATATCCATGAAATGCCGACCTGACATTGCGTACCATTGTATTTTCCACGTGTATTTTTGCCAAAGACATCATATCCTCACATGTGTCTTTGTAAGTGACATCATACTCTCACACGTTCTCCAGAGTGTCAGATAGACAGGAAGTGAACAAGATGCCTCTGATGAACCTGGCCACTGTGTTTGGTCCCAGTCTACTGCGCCCCCCTGCGGCTGTTCAGGGGCAGAGCAGCCCGCCAGTGGACATTTCTCAGGAGGTGGTGGTGCAGGTTGGTCAAAGCATTTCAACTGGGCCTCTGTGGAGAAATAATAATGATGACCTTCATAGTACAATATGGTGAAGATACAGCCTTTGTTCTAATACACTGAAAGAACACCTGCTCTTTCCATGACATACACTGACCAGGTGAATCCAGGCGAAAGCTATGATCGCTTATTAATGTAACTTGTTAAATCCACTTCAATCAGTGTAGATGAAGGAGAGGAGACGGACTAAAGAAGGATTTTTAAGCTCTGAGACAATGGAGACATGGATTGTGTATGTGTGCCATTCAGAGGGTGAATGGGCAAGACAAAAGATGTAAGTGCCTTTGAAAGGGGTATGGTAGTAGGTGCCAGGTGCACCGGTTTGTGTCAAGAACTGCAACTCTACTGGGTTTTTCACGCTCAACAGTTTCCCGTGTGTATCAAGAATGGTCCACCACCCAAAGGACATCCAGCCAACTTGACACAACTGTGTGAAGTATTGGAGTCAACATGGGCCAGCATCCTTGTAGAATGCTTTCGACACCTTGTAGAGTCCATGCCCCGATGAATTGAGGCTTTTCTGAGGGCAAAAGGGGGTGCAACTCAATATTAGGAAGGTGTCTTTAATGTCTTGTACACTCATTGTACTTTGGCAATGCATCCTACCTCCCTTCTTATCTCTATGGCTTTAACTAACCAAGTAATGTCAAATCAGTGATTACCTGATATTAAGGAAAGAAGGATGCATAATTTTTTTGGGGTTGAAAGAGTACATTGATTTCAAACAGTCATCGAAATATTATGTTTCTCTGTCCCTCTATGTGTACAGGTCCAGGTTGTGTATTCCTACCTGCAGTGTGACAACCTGCCAGCAGCCCAGACCTGCATACCACATGACACAGCGACCACTGAGGAGGATTAGACAACAAGTGAACCAACTCCTGGAAACATCACGGTTGGCCAACAGAAATTCAGGAGAGAAAGAAAGAAGACTTGTAAACTACAGACACTGTAAAGATTAAATATATTTATTTGGGTTGACAGACCTGTCCTTTACTTTATATGACGTACTAGGTCCTAGGAGGTAGAGAAATGGACAGCGGATGCACATGGGAGGGTGTAAGGAGACAGTAGATTTGGGGGTGGGTTGTTGGGATTGGGGTGGGTCTGTGTGTCACACAGTGCAGATGTTGTAAAAAGGTTGGGGGTCACCTCCCTAGCTTGAAATCCCATCAGTTATGGTTCAAATCCAACTAGACGGAGTTCACACACACACACACACACACACACACACACACACACACACACACACACACACACACACACACACACACACACATATACACACACACACACACACTAGACTGCTAACAATTCATAAAAATTGCCACAAGACAATTTTTATTGACACTCCCTCTCTCTTGTACACTGCTGCTACTCGCTGGTTGTTTGTTACCTATGCATAGTCACTTCGCCCCCACCTACAGGTACACAACTAGCCTGTACCCCTGCACATTGACTCGGTACCGGTGCCCCCTGAAAATAACCTCGTTATTCTTATTGTGTTACTTTTTATTATTACTTTTTATTTTAGCCTACTTGGTAAATATGTTCTTCTTCTTCAACTGCACTGTCGGTTAAGGGCTTGTAAGTAAGCATTTCACGGTAAAGTCTACACTTGTTGTATTCACCGCATGTGGCAAATAAAGTTTGATTTGATTTGACATCATCACTACCGCACCCACCCCAATTGGGGAGGGGGGGTCCTTTTCAGGCCCCACTCCCACACCACCTGGACAGGGTAGGCTAATGTTACCTCTCCCCCTCAGCCTTTTGATCCCTAATCCCACCTATCCTTACCCCGGGCCCCCCAATCCTTTCTCCTCCTTCTCCCTCTCTCTCCCACCACATATTCCCACAGACTCTGAGCGTTTCGGGGAGCCCATTGCGTGGTGTCAGATGTGTGTGTGTGCCCGCCTGCCATAACAACGTCCAGACCGCGCCTGGAAACAAAGAAACGCGGAACCCTCGCTATGGCCCCTGGTGTCATAAATCACCTGTCCCCACTAACCCTGCGACTGCCAAAATAAGGTTCCCATTGCAAACTACAAACACATCATAGCACAATGGAGCTGGAGCCTGGAGAAGCTGTTTCTGAATAGTAGAGGGGAACAGACATCCATGACCAAAGGCTTCAGAGGACAGACAGGACTATATAGTATATTTAGGGTGGAAGGGTGGGAGGTCAAATGTACCATAAGCAAGGCTAAGGATAGGTAGAGGTAGTTAGACAGAGCAAAAGCGAAAGTATGTCATGCATTAACCCAGAATGAATGAACAGCACCTGTGTGTGTCACTTTGTTATAGTCAAAGGATATAACTGGGTTGTAACAGTAACAGTATAAAAATATATTGGCACTGAAAGTGAGCTGTGCTGTATTTGTAACCCCCTGTAGCTAGCTGTAGAGAGAGAGAGGGCCTGGTGGACAGAGGGGTGGGTTGGGGGGCAGAGAGAGAGAGAGGAAGCCTGGTGGACAGAGGGGTGGGTTGGGGGGCAGAGAGAGAGAGAGGAAGCCTGGTGGACAGAGGGGTGGGTTGGGGGGCAGAGAGAGAGAGAGGAAGCCTGGTGGACAGAGGGGTGGGTTGGGGGACAGAGAGAGAAAGAGGAAGCCTGGTGGACAGAGGGGTGGGTTGGGGGGCAGAGAGGGGAGGCCTGGTGGACAGAGGGGTGGGTTGGGGGGCAGAGAGAGAGAGAGGGGAAGCCTGGTGGACAGAGGGGTGGGTTGGGGGGCAGAGAGAGAGAGGGGAAGCCTGGTGGACAGAGGGGTGGGTTGGGGGCAGAGAGAGAGAGAGAGGAGGCCTGGTGGACAGAGGGTGGGTTGGGGGGCAGAGAGAGAGAGAGGGGGGGCCTGGTGGACAGAGGGGTGGGTTGGGGGGCAGAGAGAGAGAGAGAGGGGAGGTCTGGTGGACAGAGGGGTGGGTTGGGGGGCAGAGAGGGGAGGCCTGGTGGACAGAGGGGTGGGTTGGGGGGCAGAGAGAGAGAGGAGAGGCCTGGTGGACAGAGGGGGAGGCCTGGTGGACAGAGGGTGGGTTGGGGGGCAGAGAGAGAGAGGGGAGGCCTGGTGGACAGAGGGGTGAGTTGGGGGGCAGAGAGGGGAGGCCTGGTGGACAGAGGGGTGGGTTGGGGGGCAGAGAGAGAGAGGAGAGGCCTGGTGGACAGAGGGGTGGGTTGGGGGGCAGAGAGAGAGAGGGGAGGCCTGGTGGACAGAGGGGTGGGTTGGGGGGCAGAGAGAGAGAGGGGAGGCCTGGTGGACAGAGGGGTGGGTTGGGGGGCAGAGAGAGAGAGGGGAGGCCTGGTGGACAGAGGGGTGGGTTGGGGGGCAGAGAGAGAGAGAGAGGAGGCCTGGTGGACAGAGGGTGGGTTGGGGGGCAGAGAGAGAGAGAGGGGGGGGCCTGGTGGACAGAGGGGTGGGTTGGGGGGCAGAGAGAGAGAGGGGAGGTCTGGTGGACAGAGGGTGGGTTGGGGGGCAGAGAGAGAGAGAGGAGGCCTGGTGGACAGAGGGGTGGGTTGGGGGGCAGAGAGGGGGTAGTGAGGAGGGGTGGGAGAGAGAGGCGGATGGGTGCGAGGGGCAGGAGTTGGCCAAAGTCGAGGCACGCTTGATTAGTCCTAATCTGGGGGGACTCGGGTTGCCGTGGCCGCAGCATGTCCGTATGGAAAGCATGCGGGCAGCGGATCAGAAGGATTGACCTCTCCCTTTCAGGTTAACAGAAGCTGTGTGTGTGTGTGTGTGTGTGTGTGTGTGTGTGTGTGTGTGTGTGTGTGTGAGAGGGGAAGCGCAAGAGCCACACAGCTCGTTGAACTTCGACTTGGGTGTTTGATTCTGAGAATGTGTGTGTTTGTGTGTGTGAGAGAGAGAGACTGAGGGAAGAAAGAGGGAGAGAAAGGACATTTGAAGAGAGAAAGAAATAGAGGAGAGAGGGTGAGAGAGAGAGAGGAAATAAGAAGGGAAGATAGGAGAGAGTTTGCAGGAGGTCTAATTGAACTTTGGCTCTGGCTGCGGTGCAGACCTCATGCCTCGTAAAAGCCTCTATCACAGGCAGTAAACATGGCACCTCTCGACAACACACAGAGGCAGTTACAAACACCATGTAGCATCTAATCCCTCACACACACACAGCCTCCTAGTGTGTGTGTGTGTGTGTGTGTGTGTGTGTGTGTGTGCATGCATGTGTGCATTTGTGTGTGTGTATGTGTGCATTTGTGTGTGTGTGTGTATATATATACACGTGTCCATATAGTACCAGTCAAAAGTTTGGATACACATATTCATTCAAGGGTTTTTGAGAAGACATCGAAACTATGAAATAACACATATGGAATCATGTAGTAACCAAAAAAGTGTTAAACAAATATTTGGGGGGGGAGATTCTTCAAAGTAGCCACCCTTTGCCTCGATGACAGCTTTGCACACGCTTGGCAATCTCTCAACCAGCTTCACCTGGAATGCTTTTCCAACAGTCTTGAAGGAGTTCCCACATATGCTGAGCACTTGTTGGCTGCTTTTCCTTCACTCTGCGGTCCAACTCATCCCAAACCATCTCAATTAGGTTGAGGTCGGGTGATGGTGGAGGCCAGGTCATCTGATGCAGCACTCCATCACTCTCCTTCTTGGTCAAATAGCCCTTACACAGCCTGAAGGTGTGCTGGGTCATTGTCTTGTTGAAAAACAGATGATAGTCCCACTAAGCGCAAAATAGATGGGATGGCGGATCGCTGCAGAATGCTGTGGTAGCCATGCTGGTTAAGTGTGTCTTGAATTCAAAATAAATCACAGACAGTGTCACCAGTAATGCACCCCCACACCATCACCCCTCCTCCTCCATGCTTCACGGTGGGAACCAAAAATCTCAATTTTAGAGTCATAAGACCAAAGAACAGATTTCCACCAGTCTAATGTCCATTGCTTGTGTTTCTTGGCCCAAGTCTCTTCCTCTTATTAGTGTCCTTTAGTAGTGGTTTCTTTGCAGCAATTTGACCATGAATGCCTGATTCAAGCAGTATCCTCTGAACAGTTAATGTTAAGATGTGACATTTTCAGGATTGGCTGACCTTCATTGACTGACCTTTGCTTATTTGAGCTGTTCTTGCCCTAATACGGACTTGGTCTTTTACCAAATAGTGCTGCCTTCTGTATACCACCCCTACCTGGTTAAAACACAACTGATTGGCTAAAACACATTAAGAAGGAAAGAAATTCCACAAATTTACTTTTAACAAGGCACACCTGCTAATTGAAATGCATTCCAGGTGACTACCTCATGAAACTGGTTGAGAGAATGCCAAGAGTGTCCAAAGCTGTCATCAAGGCAAAGGGTGGCTACTTTGAAGAAACTGAAATATAAAACATATTTTGATTTGTTTAAAACTTTTTTGGTTACTACATATGTATTATTTCATATTTGTATTGTCTTCACTATTATTCTACAATGTAGAAAATAGTTTTTAAAAAATGAAGAAAAAGCCTTGAATAGGTAGGTGTGTCCAAACGTTTAACTGGTACTGTATGTGTGGAGGCAAAACTTACACTTGCTACCGTCCCTCATGCATGTGTGCTTTTTATTTTTTGTCAGTATTTGCATAAGGTTTACAAACTGTATTGCAAAGCTTGTCTGAATAAACCATAAGACAACTTGTATTCTGTAGGCTTACAGTAGTTGTATTCTCAGTGCTTGCAGGTCACTAGCGTGTGTGTGTGTGTGTGTGTGTGTGTAAGTGTGTGTGTGTAAGCATGTAAGCATTCAAGTATGTGTGTGTGTGTGTGTGTGTGTGTGTGTGTGTGTGTGTGTGTGTGTGTGTGTGTGTGTGTGTGTGTGTGTGTAAGCGTTCAAGTCTTTGTGTGTGTGTGTGTGCTGGGGGAGTTTTCAGATCAAACTCACTGTCGTCAGGGGGTCAACTGTGAAGACGGCTGCTGACAGGTGTTCCTGGAAAAACAGAGCAGGTGCATCTCTCTTTCTCTCTCGCTCTCTCTCCCAACCCTCTCTCTCTCGCTCTCTCTCTCTCGCTCTCTCTTCCAACCCTCTCTCTCGCTCTCTCTCTCGCAACCCTCTCTCGCTCTCTCTCTGTCTCGCTCTCTCTCCCAACCCTCTCTCTCTTTTTCTTTCTCTCTGTCTTGCATTCACACTCTCATCTTCTCCACGCACGCACACACAGCCACACACACGCAGACACTCTCCCTCCCTCTGTGTGTGGGGTACCCTAGAGAGGTCATCAGTCAGCGAGGCTATTTTTCTCCTCATTTTATTTTCAATCACAGGAAACATCACAACATGGGCCAACCAATCACAGGCTACATCACAACATGGGCCAACCAATCACAGGCTACATCACAACATAGGCCAACCAATTACAGGCTAACTCCCAACATGTGTCAACCAATCACAGGCTACAATGCAACATAGGCCAACCAATCACAGGCTGGCTACATCATAATATGGGCCAACCAATCACAGGTGACATCACAACATGGGCCAACCAATCACAGGCTACATCACAACATGGGCCAACCAATCACAGGCTACATCACAACATAGGCCAACCAATCACAGGCTACATCACAACATAGGTCAACCAATCAACCATACAAAGCTATAAGAACAACATGACACCTGACAATTGGGAGCTCCCTCATCGGTCTCCCTCCTCACACCTCTCACTCTTACTCCCTCCCCTCCTCACTCATACCCCTCACCCCCTCCCCTCCTCACTCATACCCCTCACCCCCTCCCCTCCTCATCCCTTCAACCACTTTCCCCTCCTCCCTTCCCCTCCTCACCCCTCCTCCCCTCCTCACCCTTTCCCCAGGGCTGGGGTGCTATACCTATTTTCCAGACCAAAACAGAATGCATGACATCACATTTGACCAATGCTTTTTAGATGTATATCTCTAGTTGTAAATGTCTGTGGTAGGATTCATGCTCTATCTGAGAGTCATATTCTATCTTAGAGCGACTCAACGTTCCTCTAAATGGCAGTTCGTTGGTGTCCGTTTCTTAGACTACGGTTGCATCGCTCAACCCATGGGAAATGTGCCTCAGTGAACATAAGTTTGTGTCACCTGACCCGATGTTGTGTATCTGCCACTGAAAGGAACTCTCAACTGAAGTGGTGCTACAAGCACAAAGTAGAGTAGTCAGTTGTAGACAGTAATTGTACAGTACTCTATTACATGAAAAACACCTTTATTTTCATCTGTAAGGTCATTTTGTGAGGTAGAGTGTTATAGAGTCCACGGCTATGGAGGAGTCATAGTCCGACAGGTGGGGTGGCGAGGCGTCGGTGAGATGCCTTCAGACCTACTCAATCATATGTCCCTATTATTTCATTCTTGTTTGTTTTGCTTTTTCAAGCGCTTTGAGATTATTTTAGTAATGAAAAGTTGAATCAATTAGTAGTAGTAGTAGTGTATACTTTGGGACACATATTGCCCATTCTGTATTGACGTAAATAAATATATGTATGTCACTTTACTATACATTTATTGTAATCGTGATCCATCCCAAAGCACCCTTGATCTATTCTTGCCTAAAATTTACCTAAACGTTTCTAAGCATAAATACGATTCAGATACTTTTTCAAGAAAACATTTTACTTTATGTAATTCAATAAAAACACCTATTGCCACTTTTACAGTGTTCATTCACTCTCAACAGTACTAAGCCGATTCAGTAGAAAAACATTGTAATGGCAACGTTTGAGTCCTTTTCTCCATGATTCCGTTTTTAGCTCAAGCACCTGGAGGTTTGATTTCTGAACCGATGACCAACCCGCTCCCTCTCTCATCTCCTCACTGGAAGTTGAAGGGAAAGGTAGCAGGAACAACTGATCATCCCTCCATTTCTCTGGACATTGAACACTCAGTCTGACAGAGACCACTTGCTCCCTCTCTCCCTTCTCCATTCATCACTCACCCCCCTCTCCTTACGAGAAGAACTGCAAAGGGGTATAGCCCATCTATTTGACAATATTTCTTCATTTCTTCATCCCTTGTTCTTTCTCTCTCTTCTTCCTCCTACATTTCAGACAGGGGTCTGGGTTGAACATACGAGACTGGGTGTGGAGGTGGATGGAGGCTGTTCCTGTTGCTGTTCCTGGGATTGTGATGGTCCAGGTCTGTGGTGTGAGGAGGACTGTGTATGAGTGTTTGTGTCCAACACCACAGAGTTCTCTGCCTCCTCTTTCATGTCTTTCACAGAGTCTGAGGGTGTGTGTGAATGTGAATGTTTGTGTGGGTGCACCTTGACCTCTGTCTCTTTCTCTGTCACAAGGTGAGGTGGGGTGTACTCTGAGTGATGGTGCTTCGAGTGGCCCCCATGGGGGTTCCCACCACCGGGCAATTTTGGGGGGCAGCGGCCCCTCTTGTCCTGCCCCCTGAACCCTCTCAGTTTGGGATTCCAGTGCTCCCTCCACTGGAGAGCCAGTGTGGATCTATCGGCGACCAGCCGTCGCTCCTCGGGGCCCCAGTTCCGCCTCCCCCCCTCGGCCCCGATTAGCAGGAAGGTGCGGCCCACCTGGAGGGCGGGGCAGCCGCAGCCCAGGTCGCGGACGGGAACCCACAGTGCCTGAGGGCCCTTGCGAACGCGGGAGGAAGAACCCGTACGGAACACGGTCTGGATCCAGACGGAGAACTGCCACCAGGGGCCTGAACGCTCCATCCCTCTGACCTGTAGCTTCAGGACTGGGGGAGAGAGAGAGAATTGCTTGAATTTTGTATTTTTGCATTGTATTCTGCAGCCATGCCAAAGTCATTGTACCTTACAGTTCTTACCAAAGTCCTTTAGACAGTACGTCTCCAGGTTCATCCTCACTTTAACCAGCGATGGCTGGCAATACGATACACACTCCTCATCTGAGTGAGAGAGAGAGAGAGAGAGAGAGAGAGAGAGAGAGAGAGAGAGAGAGGGGGGGGGAGGTTGAGGAGGAACAAGAGAACGAGGAGGAGAGAAAGTGAGAGGGAGAGAGAGGGAATGTATTGAATGAGAGAGAGCATCTCACTGCGACACATGTCTGTACCACTAATTACAATATGCCCTGCTTCTATTTGTCATCACAGTATCTTATGTCTAACAGATGCCTCTCTGGAGTCCAGCAACAGGTGAAACATCTCCCTACCACCACTAGAGGGAGCTAGACAGCTACCAATCCAGTAGGTCATTACAGCTGAGACTCACACAAGGTACAGTATGTATCTAATTGGAAAGCTATGAGTCACCAACTCTAGTCCAGAAGAGTTACAGTTATTTTGTTCTAAAACGCTTGAATCAGTTAATCCGTCGCTGATCAGGATTTTTGATCAGGTGTGAAAGTGCTGGGCTGAAACAAAAGCCTGTAACTCCCCAGGTCCAGCGTTGGGGGACCACTGAAATTGTGGCCCAATATTACAGTTCAAAATAGTAGATTGTGTTGAGACTTGCAATAGGGTTTTCATTCTCAACCCAAACTCACCTACACTGTACTGGGGTTGGTACACAGGTGTGGTGGGGGTTGCTTCCTCCTGGATTCCTACAGATAAAAACAAACACATAGACAGGTTGTATGTCATATAGAGGTGAAAGTTGAGAATAGACAGGGACATGGTGTGAATACAATGCCTTTTAGCTTGACCCTACTTATACAGACATGTCTTGTGTACTATAAGTGACAGGTTGTGTGTGTGCGTGCGTGCGTCGAATGTGAGAGAATGTGAACGTGTGCTATGCGTGAATGCCTGTTGGTGTGTGTGGAATTCCCATGTGGAAGATGAGTGTGTTTCTGGATGAGTTGGTGTGTGTGTGTGTGTGTGGTCCTCAAAGAGTCAGAAATCCACCCCTGTGACTAGCCACACACACACACACACACACACACACACACACACACACACACACACACACACACACACACACACACAGACACACTCACTTTGGTGCAAAATGTTTTTTTCAGAGTGTCTGTCTCCTGCTAACATTACCCATAAAGACACATCAGAGTATAGTCATAACCCAGTTCTGTCTCTCTGGTTGTCTGTCTATCTAATGTCACCTTCAGGACCCTAGAAGTGTCAGCCTACCTCATGTACACCTGGGCTATCCATATATTATCCTGGCTTTAAGTACATGTGTGGCTTTGGGGCCCACCATATACTACCCTCGCCCTCACTGTGTCATGTGTCCCTGTCCTCTCTGACACAACTGGGACAGTCAATGACACCCTACACCCCATCCCAGCTGACTGGGGTAGGAGGGCCCAGAGTTAGAGTTAGTTCTGAACTGGAGTTGGGATTAATCCTATTGGGGGTTGGAGCATGCACGTGCACATGCGTGCGTATGCTCACATACTCAAGACATGCAATGGTCCGAGTTGCGTGACCTAGGGATGAATCTTCCTCCTGTGTGTGCATGCCTGCATGTGTGAGAGTGCATTTGTGTGTGTGTGTGTGTGTGTGACCTCAATACATGGTGACCTCAATACATGTCCTAGCCTATCTGTTCAGACAACTGGTGTGGCCACCACAAAACCCAGATCAGCAACCTACTAATTATACAGCCCTGGCTCCTTTTCCCACGATGACTTTAGCTTTAAGGGCGAGTTAGCTTCCTGTGGCTGAGGTCTCAACTCATCGCCACTAACTTTGTTTTTAGCCAGTGAGCGGCTGGCTTTTGGGGAACGAGGGGAGAGAGAAGAGAGAGAGTGAAAGAGAGAGAGAGAGAGGGGAAGAGAGAGAGAGAAGAGAGAAGAGAGAGAGGCTATAGATAGCTATAAGATGGGTTCAGTAGTAAAAACAAACAAGGTTTTCTTTCACTCACTCCTTTCACCGGAAGAGTTATGAGTCTGGAGGGGGGAGCGTTTTGAGGGATGCGCGACAGGTGCGAAACCCAGACCCATGTCACCTGATTAGGGCTTAGAAAGTGTCGCCGCCCGGGCCAATCCATGTGTGGTTGTCGGCACTCCCGCGATTAGACGCAGAAACACACATGGATTAGCGCTAGCGGTTTCGGAAAAGCAAAGCCACGACTGCAGGAGTGTAGAGGATAAAGTGTTTAAAATCCCAGTCGAGCTGATCTAGGATCAGTGAGAGACAAGGTCTGCTCATTGAGGCCTTAAGGGCTCCCTACATTAGCACTGTTGTGGAAACAGTAAAACTAGCATTGTTGAAAATCAGAGGAGGGAGGATCCAGGGCGATTTGGACAAATTAATATAGATATTTGTTAGCCGAGGGTGGCTCCTTTTATACAAGTTTGATAAAGGCTTAAATTAGGTAAAAAACTAATTAGAGAGAGAGAGAGAGAGAGAGAGAGAGAGAGAGAGAGAGAGAGAGAGAGAGAGAGAGAGAGAGAGAGAGAGAGAGAGAGAGAGAGAGAGAGAGAGAGAGAGAGAGAGAGAGAGAGAGAGAGAGAGAGAGAGAGAGAGAGAGAGAGAGAGAGAGAGAGGAGAGAGAGAGAGAGAGAGAGAGAGAGAGAGAGAGAGAGAGAGAGGAGAGAGAGAGAGAGAGAGAGAGAGAGAGATAGATAGATAGATAGATAGATAGATAGATAGATAGATAGATAGATAGATAGATAGATAGATAGATAGATAGATAGATAGATAGATAGATAGATAGATAGATAAAGGGTCATTGAGTTTCACATCACGAGTTACAATGAGATTAATTTCCTATTGGAAACCAAAACCCCAAGGGACTAAGACTCAAGTGACTATGAAAGTCTGTAGTTGGGCTTAGTTGGCCAGTCCACATAAACCAAAAACTATGCAGTAAAATGTGTGCCATTTTGGTTCCAAAGCCCCAGGATAATCACATTCTTTCATGAATCCCCATTAGAATCTTATTGTCTGGCCCTACACGGAGGCCAGTTTCCAGACAGAGTAGGTAGGTACAGTTGACTTACGGATGCAGGGCCGGAGGGGGGAGCGCCCCTGTTTGTAGCCAAGGGCGCAGCGGTTGCACTTCAAACCCGTTACCCCATCCCGACACAAACACTGTCCTGATGTCTGGTTACACCAGCGACCCACAGCACCCATAGGGTGACACTGACACGCTGAGAGAGACAGAGAGGATTGAAGGATGGAAGGAGAAAGAAATAGATGAATGCTAATGCAACAACAAAAAAATTGACAGCATTGCATAATTGGTAACATTGGCTCCTTTCATGCTAATCAAGCTTTGAATTTGAGAGAGAGAGAGAGAGAGAGAGAGAGAGATGGGGTTATCCAAAGGGCACAGACAAAGAGGAAGCCGTTCTTTAGCAGGTCTGTTTTTCCTCCAGTAAAGTAGTTTAAACAAACCCTTACAGCTACTCCAAACACCTTTAAATAATTAGCTTTACAGGCAAGTCACTAAGGTTTAAATCACTAGATTTGGAAAAAGGCTGACTTGACCTGAACATTGATCAAATAAACACGGTTGATTTATCTATCATTGATTATTAAATCAAATAATATTATGACACATAAATACCACTAAGGTAACTGGCATAAGTTACCTAGCTGTACTGTAGCCTATAAATGTCTATAGCTTGGGTGCCAGTCTGTTTCTTCTCCCTTCTCAACTCCTCGTAACGCCAGACTTGGCATGACAATACCATAGAGCGATTCCTTGCTGTTTGGGGTTTTAGGCTGGGTTTCTGTGCAGCACTTTGAGATATCAGCTGATGTAAGAAGGGCTATATAAATACATTTGATTTGATTTGATTTAACTAATGGACAATGAAGTTGTATTGTATATTTATGGCATTTTGGCCTCACCCAGGCCTCCTTTAAGACTCCATAATGTTTTATCTGTTCGGTGCTACAAAGCAAAACATTGGTTCATACGAAGCTTTACCACTTGTTCTGTAATATGAGTAGTATTTTGATTTCAAGAAAAAAAGTATTAATTTCAATATTGAAAAAAATAAACATGAATATTGAAAAAACAAATGTTTTGACTTGACACATTTTTCAATCTACAGTGGTTCTTCCTTTAAAAGTTGCGTCGTACTGTAGCACAGTTTGCAGGCTGCCGCAGAATTCTATGGCACGTCATTTAAGTGTCAGCCATTGTTGCATTAATGCTAGTTAGTGCTAGTGTGACCACCAGATGGGATCTTATTTGACTGTTTTTAATATTGGCCTTTTTTTTAAGAACATAGTATATGGGATTGATTTTAAGAAATGTAACTTAATTAATTTGATTCATATTATGGTGTATTGTTGAACATAATATACTCTACGGGCTTATCAAAGTTCCAGACTGAGATCTCTGTTAGTGTTAAAGTTATGGCCCATTTTATTCAGAGAAATTGGCATAGTAGGCAATGTAACCAATCACAGCCCTCTTTTTACTTGTGTCATTGCACATCCCGACCATTTTGAATCCATTTTCACATTCACTCTGTTGGTAATGCTTACAAATTGGATCGTACCTCTAAAAGTAGCAGAGATCCCACCCACTCTGGAACTTTGATATGCCTGTATATAATATTATGTTCAATCATATATTGAGCAATTTGACAAATCTAAAATGATACATTTTCAATATTCATGTTTATATTTTTCAATATTCCTAAATTAATGTATTTTTATTATTGAAATCAAAATACTACTCATATTACAGATCAAGCTGTAAAGCCTATTTGACATTTTGTTGTTGTTGCTTTGTAGCATCTAAGAATGAAACATTCTGTAGTCTTAAAGGAGGCCTGGGTATGGCCAGAATGTCATAAATATGCCAATTTTGAATAATTCTTTCTCAATCGTGCTTTTAGATACAAATGTCAAATACACGTCAACAAGCCTTTCCCCAAAGGACCATTCTACGGATAACATTTTGAGAAATCTTTCGTGTCCTGGTTTCGTGAGGAATCACTCCATAAGGAGTTGGCAAGACCTGAAACAGACTAGCATCCAGGCTAAAATATCCAGTTCACGTTTGCTACAACACGCACACTCAATCACACACACAGACACACACCTGCATGTGTCGTGTGCATGACCTAACCGCACACCATTAACAGTGGTTATATTAGGACTTAGGTCAACCACCAAATGAGCATGCCAGAGCGTCACAGTCACTTGGGACATGTGACCAGTCAAAGGTCAAATGGCAGAGTGGATTCCAGCCAGTGGTAACAACATGGACACTAGATCCAGTCAAGCACAAAGGGAATGTTTGTAACCCTAACAGGAATAACTGTCCTCTGTCACAATGTAACCACCTCATAAACACTGTGTAGCTAGGAACACAGACACATGTAGACAAACCCCGTAGACTGGCAGATACACAAAGAGAAACAGGTATGTCAACAGACGCATATGCACACGCACTTGGACACACACATACATCTCTGCGTGGATAAGATACACAGCTGGTCAATACGACCTAATACAGATAAAACTTTAATGCTCGCACGCACACGCACACACACACGCACGCACGCACGCACACACACAAACACAAACACACACGCACACACACACACACACACACACACACTCTCTCTCTCTCTCTCTCGCTCCCTCTCTCTCTCTGACTGACATTGGCAAGCCTTGTGGTGGTTGGGTAGCTTGCCGTGGTCACGGGTGTGTCCGTTCTGGCAGTACTGGCAGTGGCGTCCCGCTGTGTGATGCCGACACTTCAGACATACCCCCCCGCTGCGCCGGCCCGACTGTTGGAACACCTCCATGCTGAACCGACACTTAGAGGAGTGGCCGTTACACTCACAAGCTGGGGGGTAGGAGAGAGGAGGGGAAGGGGAGGTGGGAGGGAGGGAGGGAATGAATTTCAGTGAAAGGTAGTAAAGTTTACATTCATGATCCAATATGCACTCACTCACACACACAGACATGCACGCACACACACAGACGCACAAGCACACACACAGTAATGGGGGGGAGTGTGACTCACGGACGCACGGGTGTGGCTGACTGGGCGTGGCTCGTTGCCAGGGCCTGTCGTAGTAGAAGTCCTCACATACGTCGCAGTCTGCCCCCGCTGTGTGGTGCTCACACACACACACCGCCCGGTCTGCGTCGTCATGACGACACCGTGAGGCATGCCCGTTACACTTACACCTGCCCCCCACCTGCAGGTCTGAGAGGGCCAGGGGGGGCCGGACAGGAGGGGCGGAGATCAATGGGGAGGGAGGAACTAGCTGGAGATTCCGATTGTTGTTTCTCCTCCTCCTCAATTCCCGCCCCTTGTTGTCCTTCCCCTGCCCCTCGATTGTCCAATCACAGACGCCGCCTTCCAGGCACGGACTCCAATGGTGGCCCCCCTCCCTTTTGCGGCCGCGCCCTTTTCCTTTACCGTTCCCTCTCTTGGAGGTGTCCATTGCCTGAGTGTCTCGTTCTAAATCCTTCCGGGTCACATTGTGTCCGTCCTCTCCCTGACCCCCCGACCCTTTGTTGTGACCCTTCCGCCAGGATTTGTCCATTTTCTTTCCTCTGCTCCTCCCTCGTTTTTCTGTCTTTTTCATCTCCTTCTCCACAAACCCCCAAGCATTGTTGTCCCCATTCACCTGACCCACCCCAGCTTTATTCTTCGACCCCACCCTCCACCTCAGAACCCCAGCACCTGCTCCCAATCCCACACCCACCCCCCTATCCTCCGAACTTCCCAACTTGGTCTGCTGGGACTGGGTCACCTGGTGGAAGACCACCCGTATGTCCGTGGCCGTCACCCAGTCCTGCAGGGTGGGGCTGTAGTCAAAGTCTGGAGAGGAGGGCCTTCCATCCAGGGTGGAGAAGGCCAGCACCATGCCTCCCCGGTGCCTCTGCAGGGGCCGGGGATCCGAGCACAGAGGCTCTGTCTCCTGGTGCCTGGTCTTGGCCACCGTCTGGGCCTGGAGCCCAAACTTCCCGGGGCAGTCGCTGGAGTAATGCTGCATGGGCCTCCAGGTGCGCCCGTGGTCCATGGATTTGAGCAAAGAGACGGAGACCGGATCCGACGGCTCCCCCTGCTGGCAGAACTGCAGGCTGATGTAAGTGACCTCAAAGCGCCGGCCCAGGGGGAGGGTGAGTACCCAGTCCCCGCCGTCGGAGTCTCCCACCTGGGCTGTCCAGCAGGTCAGGTTGTAGGGGTTGTGGAGGTCCGTGACGGAGCTGACGTTAACAGCGTTTTGGTCAGGAGGTCCTCGGAGGGAGTTGGCGGCACTGACTGGGACACCGTAGGCGGCATTGATGAATTCCGACAGGCAGTGTCGCGGACGCCCATCCAGGTGGTAGCAGGGGTCATGGGGAGAAGTCCAGCTCAGAGGGGAGTGAGAGAGAGAACGGGAAGGGAGGGAAGGAGGGAGAAAAGGGAGGACTAGTAGGAGAAAAGAGAGGGAGAAGGAGGGGGGAGGGGAGACGGGCAGGAACATCATGTCATCGAGCCTGTGGGAGAAAAGGATCAAGTAAAAGATTTTAGGGGATAAAGCGACAGTGAAATCATAAAAGGAAAAGCTACTGATGGATTTATATGACTTGTGGTTGGAGCCAAAGGGAGAGGCCTTCTGAGGTAGAGAGACCACCTGTGCCTTTATAGAAAAAACACCGGTTCGCACTACCACCGTGAACATTTAACGTTTAACCCTCATATAATCCAGCCAAATCTATCTTCTCCATTAACCAGGCCTCTTTCTGTGATTTGTACCAGTGCGTTTTAGATGACTGTGTGGATGAAAGCTTATAAAGAGTGGATGAATGTATGGATGAGAGCGTATAGAAAACTAGCGGGTCTGTCCAGGATGACAAAAAACAGCTGGGTCTGAAAGCACAAGCTGGGCCGCATCCATCATCTTTATGGTCCTCCTTTCAAATTCTTCTACCGCTGCTCTGCTCCACTCCGCTCTACTCAACGCACATGGGCAACAGCCCGAGTTTTGGAGAACCCAATGTGTGGAGAGAAATGGAAGGAGAGAGAGAGGATGCGAGAAAGGAAGACAGGAGTGGAAGACTGAGGGAAAGATTTATAGAAGAGAACGCGAGAAATGTGTGTTCGGCTTAAAGCCCCTGTACAGCCACTTCCTGGGAGAAGACAAACACACTTATGTACGTCCACGGTGTGAACAGATTTTTCCCCCCTCGTAAGACGGCTGGTGATGTGCTAAATGTATTCGTCTGTCAAGAATTGATAGTGATACCAGAGAAGGTTACTTCATTTACGCCTGCAGACATTTGCGAACAATGCGTCTACTTTTCCTGACAACATGATCTACGACAACAAACTTTGCAGTTTTATATGCGCTCACACGGATGAGTTGAGGGAAAGCGAGCAAGGATCCCACCCAACACTTCGCTTCACACCAAGCAACTTACAAAGACGCACATTGTTAGGATCCATCTCTTCTCCAGACCCTCCCTCTCTCTTTCTTCTTTCTTTCTTTCTTTCTTTCTTTCTTTCTTTCTTTCTTTCTTTCTTTCTTTCTTTCTTTCTTTCTTTCTTTCTTTCTTTGTTTCTTTCTTTCTTTCTCCTCTTTTCTTTCTCTGTCTACTGTGCAGTGCTTCTCTCTCTCCTTCTATCCTCCCCTTTCTCTCATTCTCTCTCTTTCTTTAGAGTATCTTTCTCCTCTCTCTTATTCCCTCTCCCCTTCCCTCCTTCTCTACCCTTTCTGTCCTCTCTCCTTCTCTCTCTCTATCACCTGCCCCCTTCGTTCTGTTCTGGGAATATCTCTAACTGTGTCTAGATTGATGATGTCCTAACAAGCGTTTGACACTGACAGCACAGCCAGCAGGCGTGTATAAACCAACCCCATAGGAGAGGAGAGAGGAGAGGAGAAGAGTTGGGAGCCTCCCAGGGCTAGTCATCCCACTCAATTAGACCACAGCCGGAAACTTGAGGCTTCCCTTAGGACCACAGCACTATAAGTGGGTCTAGGGGGGGTTACAATGAGAGTCGGCAACTAAAACAACCTATATTACTCAACTGATCCCCCAAAATGAGTTATGATTCTTCCGTGCCCAAAAAGTGGTCCGTCCCAACCTAGCTCTGTGAAATCGGGCAGATGAGGCGTATCAGGCGTATGTTTCGGGTGTCGTTATTGGAAACGCCACGGCCCGGCGGCTGAGGTGATGAGCGGTCCGACTGCGGCCCCTGTCCCGCCGCACCGCATTCCGGGGGTCCGGTGTGCGCCCCCTGAGCATTCCACACGTGTTGCGACATATCCAGCTGGGAACCCAGACGTCCCTCTAAAAACTGAGCCTCATTAATTGATCGACTGATTAATTGAGTCTCAGGTTTCATAACGGCGTCAGAGTTTCACTGGAGGGGGAGGGGGTGTCTGGTAGGTGATGTATAGTCAGGGCTGGGGGGGGGGGGGGTGATGGTATATAACAGTGGTTCCCAAACTTTTTTGGTTCGTGACCCACCAATTGAGTCGCGACCCACCATAAGGGTTGAGTGTTGAAGAAGCATACACAGACCAAAGAATTATTTAAAAATATCATCTTGGCAGTGGAAAGAAAATGCTGTAGTTTTAAAGCTAATTTACTGCAATTCTAGGCATTTTGACATGGCTAGTACTGTGTTATTATGCTCAAACATTATAACAAAATCAATGGGTACCTGACTGCATAGCTTTTATTTTGCTGATTGTAAATTCTCAAAGATTATAGGAGTTTATTTTTATATAGGTCCATTATTGCTTCTACATACTTTCTATTTGGTTTTTGTTGTTTAAGTTTACACTGAATAAGTATTTTCCAAAAATTAAATGCACAAAAAATGTAATCCCACCGCGGGTTCCGACCCACAGTTTGGCAACCACATGTATATAATGAGAGTAAAGTGAGGGTTAGGGGAATTTGTGGAAGGGGGGTTGTGTGGTGATGGGGGATGTCTGAAATTCAGACTAGATGTGGTTGGTGGGTAAGGGGGGAAAGAGGGATAAAAGGGGTAAGAGGGGTAAGGATACAGGCCATAGCGGCGAGGGGGTTGTTTGCCATTCCCCATGGCGTGATTTGCACTTGTCTCGGTCACATTACCTCGTCGCTAATGAAACATACTGTAGCCCTCATTACAAACTACATGATAAATGGAAGCTCTTCAGAGAAGATCACAGTGCTCTTTAAAGTGCTACTCACCCCCAACCGTCCCCCCAGGCCAAATGCAGACCCCCTCACCCCCCTCTGCTCCGAAACCAGATCGCCAGTCTCGCACCAGGGATGTAACCCAACCACCGGATACCGTTTCAACGGTTTTCCTCCGCCGCTTTCCATAAATTCACACGCCTGGCATGCCAGAAGAACATGGTGGATGAGTGGCATTTCTATTTAATTGACCCCCTTCAGTTTTTAAGACAAATAGAAGAGAGGAAGAACACTCATATCCCACATGCTGGACAACATGCATATCCATCCACTACAATAACCTTTAACGGAGAATCACAGGAATAACGCTGTTCCAGAGTGAATATGAACCAATCATGGACAGAATTCAAAACCTGAATTCAAAACGGATCAAAAAATGTTTTTCTGTCATGGATCTACAAACAATACCCATAATGACAAAGTGAAAACATGTATTTAGAAATGTAAGCAAATGTATTGACAATTAAATACAGAAATATCTTATTTACATAAGTATTCACACCCCAGAGTCAACACATGTTAAAATCACCTTTGGCAGAATTTACAGCTGGGAGTCCTTCTCGTTAAGTCTCTAAGAGCTTTACAGACCTGGATTGTACAATATTTGCACATTATTCTTTTAAACATTCTTCAAGCTCTGTCAAGTTGGTTGTTGATCATTGCTAGACAGCCATTTTCAAGTCTTGCCATAGATTGTCATGCTGATTTAAGTCCAAACTGTTATTAGGCCACTCAGGAACATTCAATGTCGTCTTGGTAAGCAACTATATTTGGCCTTGTGTTTTAGGTTATTGTCTTGCTGAAAGGTGAATTTGTCTCCCCTGTCTGTTGGAAAGCAGACTTAATCAGGCTTTCCTCTAGGATTGTTCCTGTACTTTGCTCTATAAAAAAAACTCCCTAGTCCTTTCCGATAACAAGCATAGCCATAACATGATGCAGCCACCACCATGCTTGAAACTATGAAGAGTGGTACTCAGTGATGTGTTGCGTTGGATTTGCCCCAAACATAACGCTTTGTATTCAGGACGTAAAGTATATTTCTTTCCCACATTTTTTGGCAGTTTTACTTTAGTGCCTTATTGCAAACATGCATGATTTGGAATATTTGTATTTTGTTCGGGCTTCCGTCTATTCACTCTGCCATTTAGGTTAGTATTGTGTAGAACTACACTGTTGTCGATCCATCCTCAGTTATCTCCTATCACAGCCATTAAACTCTTTAACTGTTTTAAAGTCACCATTGGCCCCATAGTGAAATCCCTGTTTCCTCCCTCTCTGGTAACTGAGTTAGGAAGGACGCCTGTTTCTTTGTAGTGATACACCATCCTTTGTGTAACTATTAACTTCACCATGCTTAAAGGGATTACTTAATGTCTACTATTTTTTACCCATCTACCAATAGGTGCCCTTCTTTGCGAGGCATTGGAAAACCTTCCTGGTCTTTGTGGTTGAATCTGGGTTTGAAATTCACTGCTCGACTGAAGGACCTTGCAGATAATTGTATGTGTGGGGTACAGAGATGAGCTAGTCGTTCACAAATCATGTTAAACACTATTATCGCACTCAGAGTTCATGCAACTTATTATCTGAGTTGTTAAACACATTTTTACTCCTGAACGTATCTAGGCTTGTCATAACAAAGGGGTTAAATACTTATTGATTCAAGACATTTCAGCTTTTCACTTTGTTTTTGATTTGTAGAAATGTCTAAAAACATAATTCCACTTTGACATTATGGGGTATTGTGTGCAGGCCAGTGACACAAAATTGAAATGTAGTCGATTTTAAGTTCAGGCTGTAACACAACAAAATGTGGAAAAGGTCAAGGGGTGTACTTTGCAAAGGCACTGTACATACTTAAGTATCAAAACCATTTGTCAAAAAGGTTTTGATACCTATGATCTAACTTTTCAAAAAGCTTACATAAGCAAATAGCGTTTAAGTGAGGTCAATGATATCTCTAGAGGGAAGCAGTAGGCTATGCATGGTCTTTAAAAGCAGCAGCAGTCAGTGGGCCCAGCTATGTTTGGCTTGAGAAGGTCTGGAAAAATACTTGATGACAACCTGGGCCATGTTTACAGCATAGTCTAACACGGTGGGAGCTAGCTAACAGGAGAGCCTTCTGCTCATGTTCTCACAATAAGCCTCCCGTAGCAATCGACTCTAAGACTGCTTTGTATAATCTTTCATTCCTTCGGATTTAGGTGTGAGGAGTTTAAAAAGTAGCGCTTTGGGGTCGAACAGTCTGCTCTGTAAAATCCCACTGCTGCCGCCAATAGTTAAAATGCTTTCCTACTGTGTATTCTCTCAACATGTAGGAAGGGGGTGTTTTGGGGTTCGGAAGATAAGAAGATACTAGGGGTGTTAAGAGAGCGATAAGACTGGATACCCGGGTGTTGTAAGAGGGGCCTATGAGGGTGGCAATGGGGGTAAAAGAAGTGGAGTAAGACACAGTGTGTATGTGGGCGCTCAGACGGAGATAACATTCATTTTATAGGGTGGTAAGTGGGGAGTAAGACACAGCATGTATGTGGGCGCTCAGACGGAGATAACATTCATTTTATAGGGTGGTAAGTGGGGAGTAAGACACAGCATGTATGTGGGCGCTCAGACGGAGATAACATTCATTTTATAGGGTGGTAAGTGGGGAGTAAGACAGAGATAACATTCATTTTATAGGATGGTAAGTGGGGAGTAAGACACGGGTAAGAAGGCGATGAAAGTAGGGGAAAATAGGACGATACAAGTGTAAGATTGTGACATGTATTTTATTTGTTTATTTTATTGAACCTTTATTTAACTAGCAAGTCAGTTAAGAACAAATTCTTATTTACAATTGTGCACCGCCCTATGGGACTCCCAATCACGGCCGGATGTGATACAGCCTGGATATATTCATGAGAATAAGATAAGAGACAGGAGGTGGATAGGATGGCGCTTTGGAGAGGGTCAAAGTAGTACTAGAAAGGGTGAAGGGAGAATGGCTAATAACGGGAGGATATGACGTTATTAAGAGGGGTCACGGGTTGAAGTGTGAAAAGAGGATGACGCCTTCCGTTACCTGTCAGCTCCCCTTGCCACCGTTCCACTCTGCGGTCTAAATCTGTGTCTTTCGGGGCTGTGTATCAGGAGCAGATGAGCTGGATTTGGCCTTTCTCACACGTTTTAAAATTCCTCGTCATGGTTAGCAGTGTAGAGCACTGTTCAGCCACAGCCGAACAACACAGATCTCAACAATACCACGGAATTCAACATGCAATACGAAGGCAGAGGAGATGGCGTGCTTTGTAAACAGTATGTTATGAAATAATGTAGTTATTGTGCAGTATTTGATATTGTTGTCTGATACACGTACATTAGACTGGCTAAGTAGCTATAGCAAAGGAGGAAAGAAAGTGACGTAAAATAGCACGAGGACGTGCAAAGAACAGAGTAGGTCTAGGCTAAGAAGTATAGGCCTGCTATGTTCAGCTCAAACAACACTGGTCCACAGTGGATTACTTCTTTCAAGAGCCCATAACAATATGCATCCTGTGTTTTAAGCCTCCGCCATGCATTAATGACCTCTAAATACAGTCTATCTGATGAATTACACGTCCTACCACTCTCCCACTGTGAAACTGAACCGGACACCTGTTTGGGCATGTTATCACAGCTGACAAGTAACGCATTTGTTAATTTCCAATTGTCCTTAGCCCGTCCGAAACATAACACTGGGCATAGAGACCGGGGAAGAGGAGAAGAGAGCGAAACGCTATGTACACCGCCCTGTATTCCCCAACGGCATTCCTGCCTGCTCCCGCTGCAACCCAGCGTGATATTTCCACACGGAGCGGATTCCAAGAGCTCTGTTTTAGGTGTAATAATCTAATTTTAGTGGGACGGTGAGGGAGGTGCAACTGACAGACTGCACAGAATGGATTATCCCCGCTGCCGCTCGTATCATTAGCTAAAGGCCCCTGTCCTGTACCTCTGGTTCGCACCTCCAACGCGCAGCTAAGGCCTGCTATGTGACCCCCTCTGTCTGAAGTCAGGAAGAGAAATGGAGCGACACACAGAGATGACTTACATTGAAAAGCCTTTTCATACAGGCCAGACACCTCAGCTTGGACATATGTAGGGGTTGAATAAGAAAACACGTGCCCTAAAGGAAGCAAGGCTAATTCTCCAAATGTCTCTGTTTTCTTTTCCCACGCTATTTCATAAGCTATCACACAAGTTGGCAATGGAGGCTAACCCATGGAGGTTTCGCTTCAATGTCGATATTCAAAAACAGATGGACATGACATTCTTGTCCGTGGTTTCGTCTTCAAGTAACGCCAAAAACAACCCTGGGTGAAATGAAAGTGAAGCCCCTTTTACTAAGTGGAAGACATCATTTTGGAATTCATGGTAATTAATTGCAAGTCACAGAGAAACGAGATACAGAATCCTAGAAAAGTAGATTTTGACCACCCATTGACTCTGAACATACCTAAATAAATCAAGTCAAAGCACGCAGAAGAAGAATTGGACGTACGCAATTTAGTTTGATTTAAATTCAACTGACCGAATATTATGACAAGATAATATGAACATGTTAATTAAATCCCACTCGAAGCATTTGTTCATGGAGTCTGGAACTGAGATAAAATCTCTTCAGATATGGGCAGCCTGTGTTGGCCTTGAACTCGCTAAACGAAAAATATTGGAGACAATTCGAGAGCGTTTGGAATGACCGTTTTTCTCATTAGAAAACAATAACATAGAAACCTAATGGAGTATTTTCTTGTTGCAAAAAATGTATTAATAATTACTATGAATAAACGTATTGTTATGAATATTCTGATTTTTATATTACTACATTGCAACCTAGGCAATTGAGATAAGTTTAGGAAAATAGTATTTTGTCTATATCCTTAAATGTTCCCCTATCTTAATTCAATAATTTGAAACAGAGTTTTATCCTGGGGTGCACACTGGTTTAGACAAAATGGTGTATAAATGACACGCCCTTCAAAGAAAATTTGTTGGATTGGTTCATTTAAAACAAATTGTTTTGGCAAGAGTCTCTTTATGTGCGGGGCCAAATTGTCTATAATTGCCCACTCCAGAAATGTACTCAATTAGCCGCATCTTGAAGAGACGAACCCTGCAACACCCGGATGTATTCTATACTCTAAACATTCTGGGTTGTTTGGATGATCATATACGCATTTAAGTGTTATCATGTTTCTGGTCATTTTCGTTTCATTTTCTAGAAATAAGTATATTTATCATTGCTGTTGTCGCTCGTCCTGAAATTGGCTGTAAGAAATACACAGGCCCATAGGCCTATGCGATATTCCCTATACCTACAGGCATATTAATAATAATAACAATAATACAAATAATTGGATTGAATTATGTTCAATGTAATAGTAACATAAATAAATGAGAGCCCAATTGCATGTGCCAATGATGGCTTGTGTTTGTCTTAAAAAGTGGCGCTGGACGGCTTAATACAATTCCAATCATCCACTTGATTACATAGATATCAGATAGTCCTAAAGATATTATTGTCAAATCTCTTTAAATGATTCTCTATCTAATACTTCCAAAATATTTGTTTTCATAAATAAACTCTCTCTACTAACTGAACAGTGTTTTTAAAGAATTGTAACATTTACTAAACGCAAAATATGTATTACCTTAGGTTAGGATATTCAGATTTTAAATTAACAAAATAGACTTCAATCATAAAATAATATTCACAGGCTAATTTAATTCACAATTTTGAGCAATACCACTATCCTATTCAGATATAAACCTAGGCTATATTCCCATGAAGAGAACAGGTGTATATCAAATCAATCTTCAATAACAAATGTTTAAATAATCAGTTTGATACAAAACGCTGACTGTAAAGCTTACCTACCCATGGAGAGTGAATATTGAGCACTTGAAGCGCGAACTTTGGCACGCTCACCGGGTCCAACTAATCAACTTGTCAATGCCTGTAGTCCTTCCATTCTAAATTTAAAACAGGTCCACCAACATCGTGAGAAAGAAGCCACAGCAAGAAAGAAATATACACATAAAAATATAAAATATGACAACACTCACTATGTGCGTCTCAATGCTTGATCTCCCTTCGCTCGCCGTGGCTCATGCGGTATTTAGTAATATAGGGGATGCGGTCTTTATTAATTAATATAGGGGCGCAACAAGTTGACAGTTATCCGGCGGTGCTGTGCTGTGCCCATGGTGTGGAGATCCAACTCGCTGCAGTCCGCCTCGGTAGGGGGCGTCCCGTCCAGTCCTGACGTCAAGACGCTGCCGCCTCTCAGCTTCAACTCACATCTGCACAGTGCTACAGTGCAGGGGGAGTCCGTTTGGCGTTTCAAGTTCATTACTGGCAGGCAATTTGAAGACACAGACAATTGAGACAAAGTGGCCTCAATTACCGATAAGTTCATCTTGCTTTCGAAGACTTCAATCCACTGTAACAATGTTTGTTCTCGTTTTCCAAACGTGCAATGGAAAAACATTTGAACCACATAGGCTAGTAGGGGAAAGCTCTTACATGCGGTAGTTAGTAGTAACTTAGCAGATGAACTAAAGCAGATACAGATGGGAAGCATGAAATAAAAGAAAATGGATGGATGGTGTCGGGATGGAGGGAGAGTGCCTGAGGGAGGAGAGGAACTTTCCCAGAGAAGCCCATAAAACAGATTGATGACTTCCCTCAAGGAATGTTTCCCTGGGTCTGTGTAATGTGTGTTCAAGTAGTTACTCGAGAGTAGTTTAGAAATGCTATCCTTGGAAGGGTGACAAGATCAATAAAATAAATTGAGGGGAGAAATCACTATTACATGTTGGCAGAGTTTATGTATCCTAATACACCGCCAAGCTCTCGGTTAGCTGGAGGAACATTGTTTTCCTTTGAAAGCTTAGTCGATTAAGCAAAGCAAGTCTATGAGACCAGAAGCTGTTAAGACAGTTAAAGGCGACATGTACTAGGGCCATAAAACACAACTGTGTGAGTGTGTCCGACATACTGTGAGAGGGTAGTAGCAGGTGCATTTGTCCTGCCAAAAATCTGTACCCTGCAGCAAGATGTAACTAATAAAGTGGGCCTAAACAAGGCATTGATATTTGTCAGACTTCCCCCTTTGTCATAACAGTAAACATGAGGTTTGTTCTTCACAGAATCAGAACAGACTTCACAAGTTATTGACTTCCATTATGAGGGGTTTGGCTGCACTGTGAAATCTTGACATCCAAAGTGTTATAATAAGCATACACAAACCCAGCTGCGGACAGAATTGTTTTTAATTCAAGTTTTGCCTACAGGTGATTCTCCTCGTGTTTCCTGAACCTTCATGTTGTTGCCAGCTTGCCAATCGATGACACCAGTACACCTGCAGACGCTGCCAGTCCCATTGTCACCGCTGAAAGAACCAGGAACTGGGAGGAAGAGTACGACCCTGGCTCCCTCATGTCACCTTCTTCCCCAGGCTGCTCCCATATGGACACAGGACCCATGACCCCATAGGACAGGCCACCAGTGCTCCCCCTAGTGTCTGGGGGCGGTTATGACCACCTCCCCCCCACTGGAGACCACAGTCGTCTCCCCAAAGTAGGACACACACAAGGTACTGTAATAAACCTAGGCAATTTGGTTACAATTTCTTGCAAGCAGCTTCACCACAGTACGGTAAGGCAGTATTCACCAAACCTAGTATTGGAGGGTTCACTGTATGCAGGCTTTTGATCCAGTCCGGCAGTATTAAAACAATTGTATTGAATCATCAAGTCTCGTCATTTTAAACATGTATTTTAGATCGAGAACAAAAGGCCGCAGGTCTTGAAAAGCCTGCAGGGTTGGCAACCAATGTTCTGAAGACAAATCCCAAAGCCCCATATGTTATTTTCTATTGAAGTAGTGCTAGAGTACTGCAACATCAACACTCAGTAGTGCTAGAGTACTGCAACATCAACACTCAGTAGTGCTAGAGTACTGCAACATCAACACTCAGTAGTGCTAGAGTACTGCAACATCAACACTCAGTAGTGCTAGAGTACTGCAACATCAACACTCAGTAGTGCTAGAGTACTGCAACATCAACACTCAGTAGTGCTAGAGTACTGCAACATCAACACTCAGTAGTGCTAGAGTACTGCAACATCAACACTCAGTAGTGCTAGAGTACTGCAACATCAACACTCAGTAGTGCTAGAGTACTGCAACATCAACACTCAGTAGTGCTAGAGTACTGCAACATCAACACTCAGTAGTGCTAGAGTACTGCAACATCAACACTCAGTAGTGCTAGAGTACTGCAATATCAACACTCAGTAGTGCTAGAGTACTGCAATATCAACACTCAGTAGTGCTAGAGTACTGCAATATCAACACTCCGTAGTGCTAGAGTACTGCAATATCAACACTCAGCCACCCACTCTGTCAGTGACAGTTCCATTGTTGGAAGCAGTCGGGTAGCATACCGAACATGCTGCAATGGAAGACCTGGAAAAACATAAGCACAACAATACCAAATTCATATTCACGTAGGCGTAACCATAGAACCGGAACACTGGAATGGACATGAATCTTTGTATGACGGTGCAAAGGTCAGTCATGTCGATGTTGGTCAGGGAGTTGATCATCCATGGTTAGCCAGTGCTGTGATAACAGATTTTGTGAAACAATGAAAGTGAAGAATTTATCTGCACTGTATGCGTGTTAACTAGCTAGCCAGTTTTAGAGGATCTGATTCAATACATTTTTCTAATTAACTGCCAATATGGCAACATTCCATTCAAACAACGCAGTCTATCCACAGCCAGACACTGGCTCAAAATCAGATGATGATAGGACTTAGACAAGTTGTAAATGCAACAAGTACTGATATTGTATCATATAATAGCACTCAGAGCTTTCTAAGAAAACCAAATCAGAAATGTATGGTTTGTTTACATATATTTTAGAGGCTATTTATCCAGAAAATTTGTGTAAAGCCCAAGTTGTATTATTTTTACCTTTATTTAACTCGGCAAGTCAATTAAGAACAACTTCTTATTTACAATGACGGCCTATCCCGGCCAATTGTGCGACACCCTATGGGACTCCCAATCACAGCCAGATGTGATGCAGCCTGGATTCAAACCAGAGACTACAGGGACACCTTTGCACTGAGATGCAGTGCCTTAGACCGCTACGCCACTCGGGAGCCCTTAAATTGTATTTATATTGATATGGTAGTATAATGCCATTACACAATTTCTGATACATCACACCTTAACTTTTGTTTTCCTGCATAAGTAAAAGCAGGAAATGCATCAGCTATGTTTCTACTGCCATTAATTAGACTGGTTTCCCTGACAGATGGTTGCCATTTTCACCCCATTATGGAACTTTGAGGGTTCATGACATAGCCCCTCTAGTAATCTTTATTGACGTAACATTAAATCAGATAGAAACATACCGTCTATATGTTATATTTCCATCTTCAGCATTCTAAATATTGAGGCACATTGAATTGACTCAGGCTCAACGGTCAAGGTGGGAGGTCAAAGGTTAAAGTTCAGAGTAAATATCGTCAGAGGGGAAGAGGTGAAGCAAGAAGTTTCACTTACTCATTTGTGTATGGAGGTCAATGAGAGTGTCAAACTTGGTCAATAAAAATGGAATTGCTAATTTGCAAAGTGAGGCTTATTTGATCGAACAGAAGTTTCGTAATGGTTAGGTTGTAACACATTCACTGAGATAAGTAGATGCACATGGCATTTCGGCAACTTAAAAAAAAAATGACTGTTTTAATAGGGGATGGGGATCAGCTTTAATGTTGCAGATAGATTTTGGGTTCTATCAACGTAATTATCTGCATAATTTCCAATCCAGGAATGTCCAACCGAAGCTGTTGCCAGATAATTAAATTGTAATTTCTCGACATAATTACTATACCATACAGAATTTGGCAGTACGTCCAACTGGGCTCACAACCACAGAAAACGTGTAACCATGCCAGCCCAAGTCCTCCACATTCAGCTTCTTCACCTGCGGGATCGTCTGAGACCAGCCACTTAGACAGCTGATAAAACTGGGTTTGCACAACCAAAGAATTTCTGCTGTCAGAACTGTCAGAAACAGCCTCATGGAAGCTCATCTGCGTGCTTGTCGTCCTCACCAGGGTATTAACCTGACTGCAGTTCCCGCGTCGTAACTGACTTAAGTGGGCAAATGCTGACCTTCAATGGCCACTGGGTCCCTGGAGAAGTGTTCTCTTCACGGATGAATTCTGGTTTCAACGGTATAGGGCAGATGGCAGACAGCGTGTTTGGCGTTGTGAGGGCGAGTGGTTTGCGTTGTGAACAGAGTGCCCTATGGAGGCGGTGGGGTTTATGGGCAGGCATAAACTATAGACAATGAACACAATTGCATTTTTTTGATGGCAATTTGAATACAGAGATAACTTGACGAGATCCTGTGTCCCATTGTCGTGCCATTCATCCGCTGCAATCACCTCATGTTTCAGCCAGATGATGCACAGCCCCATGTCGCAAGGATCCATACACAATTCCTGGATGATGAAAATGTCCCAGTTCTTCCATGGCCTGCATACTCACCAGACATGTCCTCCATTGAGCATGGTTGGGATGCTCTGGATCAACGTGTACGACAGCATTCCAGTTCCTGCCAATATCCAGCAACTTGGCACAGGCCACAATCAACAGCCTGGTCACACCAGATACTAACTGGTTTTCTGATCCACGCCCCTACTTTTTTTTAAGGTATCTGTGACCAACTGATTCATATCTGTATTCCCAGTCATGTAAAATCCATAGATAAGAGCCTAATTAATTAATTTAAATTGACTGATTTCCATATATGCAAACAGTTGGATATTCACACAGCAGGAATATATACATAGCCGGAGAGAGAAATAGAAGGGTTAGGCACTTAAACTGTATGGCCCTCTCTCAGGCCTGGTTACAGATCGTGTCTGATCTAAGAAGGCACCGTTACAAGGCTGTAAATCAAAATGCACAAGCACAAACCTCTAGAAACTTGTCAATTGTGCCCTGTAATTCAGGAGTACAATTTAAGGCTATACATTGCAGCGGTAATAAACAAACAATATAAACCTTGCTGATACACATACGGAGTATACAGCAACGATAATTACCTTAATTCTTATTACAAATATGCTAATGATAACCACACTAAACCCGAGGTAGCATGCACTGCATACACACAAACAATGCAAGCATTAGCTGGAAGATAGCAAAACATGACTTATCTACAAAGACATAGCGCAGGTATATAAAAAAAAACTAATATCACACCAAATATCCCACAGAGAAAATCCCCAAACGTACATGCTAAGAGGCGCACACAACACTTTAGTAAGGAAACCGCATGTTAAATATGGTGTCAGTTCCAGTTTCAAAAGTCTAACCGGCGCGAGATGGCGCGCACCTGTGATCCAGCGAGCAGAAGCTCTCAAGTTTAAATTGCGCTCAACTGACCTGTGCACACGCTGGAACCGTCCTCTGCTCACTCGACCACATTTTTTCTCTCATATCTCAGCGTTTGTTCTCACAATTATGTTTCATCTTGCTCGTGCACATTTTACTTTTTAGTTGGATTTGACACCATAGGGAAATTATCAATGAACCTACCAGGTACAATCCCAAATCCGTAAACACGGGCACCCTCATAGATATCATCCTAACCAACCTGCCCTTCAAATACACCTCTGCTGTCTTCAACCAGGATCTCAGCGATCACTGCCTCATTGCCTGCGTCCATAATGGGTCTGCGGTCAAACAACCACCCCTCATCACTGTCAAACGCTCCCTAAAACACTTCAGTGAGCAGGCCTTTCTAAATCAACCTGGCCCGGGTATCCTGGAAGGATATTGACCTCATTCCGTCAGTAGAAGATGCCTGATTATTCTTTAAAAGTGCTTTCCTCACCATCTTAAATAAGCATGCACCATTACTAAAAATATAGAACCAGGAACAGATATAGCCCTTGGTTCACTCCAGACCTGACTGCTCTTGACCAGCACAAAAACGTCCTGTGGCGTACTGCATTAGCATCGAGTAGTCCCCGCGGTATGCAACTTTTCAGGGAAGTTAGAAACCAATATACACAGGCAAATGGGAACGCAAAGGCTAGCTTTTTCAAACAGAAATTTGCATCCTGTAGCACAAACTCCAAAAAGTTCTGAGACACTGTAAAGTCCATGGAGAATAGGAGCACCTGCTCCCAGCTGCCCACTGCACTGAGGCTAGGAAACACTGTAAGCACCGATAATTGAGAATTTCAATAAGCATTTTTCTACGGCTGGCCATGCTTTCCACCTGCCTACCACTTCCCCGGTCAACTGCCCTGCACCCCCCACAGCAACTTGCCCAAGCCTCCCCCATTTCTCCTTTACCCAAATCCAGATAGCTGATGTTCTGAAAGAGCTGCAAAATCTGGACCCCTACAAATCAGCCGGGCTAGAGAATCTGGACCCTCTCTTTCTAAAATTATCCGCCAAAATTGTTGCAACCCCTATTACTAGCCTGTTCAACCTCTCTTTTGTATCGTCTGAGATCCCCAAAGATTGAAAAGCTGCCGCGGTCATCCCCCTCTTCAAAGGGGGAGACACTTTAACAAACAGATCACCGACCATTTTGAATCCCACCGTACCTTCTCCGCTATGCAATCTGGTTTCCGAGCTGGTCATGGGTGCACCTCAGCCACGCTCAAGGTCCTAAATGATATAATAACCACCATCGATGAGAGACAATACTGTGCAGCTGTATTCATCGACCTGGCCAAGGCTTTCGACTCTGTCAATCACCACATTCTTATCGGCAGACTTAACAGCCTTAGTTTCTCAAATGACTGCCTCGCCTGGTTCACCAACTACTTCTCAGACAGAGTTCAGTGTGTCAAATCGGAGGGCCTGTTGTCCGGACCTCTGGCAGTCTCTCTGGGGGTGCCACAGGGTTCAATCCTCGGGCCGACTCTTTTCTCTGTATACATCAATGATGTCGCTCTCTTGCTGCTGGTGATTCTCTGATCTACCTCTACGCAGATGACACCATTCTGTATACTTTTGGCCCCTCTTTAGATACTGTGTTAACTAACCTCCAGTTGAGCTTCAATGCCATACAACTCTCCTTCCGTGGCCTCCAACTGCTCTTAAATGCAAGTAAAACTAAACGCATGCTCTTCAACCAATCGCTGCCCACACCTGCCCGCCCGTCCAGCATCACTACTCTGGACGGTTCTGACTTAGAATATGTGGACAACTACAAATACCTAGGTATCTGGTTAGACAGTAAACTCTCCTTCCAGACTCACATTAAGCATCTCCACTCATGCTGCCAAACATACCCTCGTAAAACTGACTATCCTACTGATCCTTGACTTCGGTGATGTCATTTACAAAATAGCCTCCAACACCCTACTCAGCAAATTGGATGCAGTCTATCACAGTGCCATCCGTTTTGTCTCCAAAGCCCCATATACTACCCACCACTGCGACCTGTATGCTCTTGTTGGCTGGCCCTTGCTTCATATTCGTCGCCAAACCCACTGGCTCCAGGTCATCTATAAGTCTTTGCTAGGTAAAGCCCCACCTTATCTCAGCTCACTGGTCACCATAGCAGCACCCACCCGCAGCACGCGCTCCAGCAGGTATATTTCACTGGTCACCCCCAAAGCCAATTCCTCCTTCGGCTGCCTTTCCTTCCAGTTCTCTGCTGCCAATGACTGGAACGAACTGCAAAAATAACTGAAGCTGGAGACTCATATCTCCCTCACTAGCTTTAAGCACCAGCTGTCAGAGCAGCTCACAGATCACTGCACCTGTACATAGCCCATCTGTAAACAGCCCATCCAACTATCTCATCCCCATACTGTTATTTATTTTGCTCCTTTGCACCCCAGTTTCTCTACTTGCACACCCATCTTCTGCACATCTATCACGCCAGTGTTTAATTGCTATATTGTAATTATTTCGTCACTATGGCCTATTTATTGCCTTACCTCCCTTATCCTACCTCATTTGCACACACTGTATATAGACCTTTTCTATTGTATTATTGACTGTATGTTTGTTTTATTCCATGTGTAACTCTGTGTTGTTGTTTGTGTCGCACTGCTTTGCTTTTTCTTGGCCAGGTCGCAGTTGTAAATGAGAACTTGTTCTCAACTAGCCTACCTGGTTAAATAAAGGTGAAATAAAAAAAATAAAAAGAAAGAAAGAAATTGGAGGAGAAGAAAAAGTTAAGAGAGTAAGAAGAGTGACAAGGAGAGTGAAGAAGAGCAGACAGAGGAGGTACAATGGCTCTTTCCAAGAAACGGAAATGCACTTTTTATGACAACATGAGGAGAGAATTTCCATTTATACGCTCAGGTCAAGACAATAGAATGGTTCACTTTGGGGCGGCAGGTAGCCTAGTGGTTAGAGCTTTGGACTAGTAACCGAATGGTTGCAAGATTGAATCCCTGAGCTGACAAGGTAAAAATCTGTCGTTCTGCCCCTGAACAAGGCAGTTAACCCACTGTTCCTTGGCCATCATTGAAAATAAGAATCTGTTCTTAACTGACTTGCCTAGTTAAATAAAGGTAAAATAAATACAATTAAACAATTCCTCTCTTTCAATTGGCAGCCAGGGAAGAACAGCAGTGGTAGACCATCAACAGATGAAAAAGCATAAAGCTTGCAACCATTCGATTGGCTGTGTTGGTATGCCCTCTGTCACCACATTCTTCAAGAAGGTAGAGCCTTCCTGAGAAGAATATGATTTAGCTGTGCAGGAGGGTGTCTTTGCATACCACACTATGCGACACAATCATAGTTACAGATCTATGGACTGCCCAGCACAACTGACACGGAAGCTTTATGAGCCAGTTTACATGTGCTAGGACAAAATGTGAAGCCATAGTGAGTAACGTGTTGAATTTGTGTCCCTGTCCATTGATGCGTCCAATCATGGACATGCAAAGCTGCTGCCAATAGTAGTCAGATATTGTAAGATGTATGATGGCAGCACATCTGGAAACAAAACTGCTTGATTTTGTTGAATTGAAAGGAGAAACAGCAGAGGAAATTGCAGTTGAGGTCCTGGTGGTCATCCAAAAATGTAACCTGGAAAACAAAGTCGTGGCATTCTCTGCTGACAACACAAATACCAACTTTGGAGGACTGAATAGGCTGGGGAGGGTCAATGTCCATACCAAAGTTTAAAATGCTCTGCAGCGGGAGGTGATTGGCTTAGGTTGTCCTGCCCACATCATTCATAACACGGCCAGAACAGCTTTGGATACGATTCCCCTTGATGTTGAGTACCTGGTCACAAAGATATTTTCATATTTTCACCGTCAGAGTAGACAGACTGATGGGCTTTTGTGAGTTTGTTGGCCAGGAGTACCAAAACATTTTAGGACACAGCAATGTTCGCTGGCTGTCCATGCTCCCTGCTCTAGAAAGAGTGCTGAAAATGTATGTGCCATTGAAATCCTTTTTTCTTTCTGAAGACAAATGCCCTGTTGTCCTGCGAACAATGTTCGAAGATCCACTGACTGAACTTTGGCTGGCCTTTGTCCATGGAAACCTGACCGTATTCAGTGACACGATCAAGATGCTTGAAGGCCAGGACCGCTGTGCTGTGGAGTCAGCTGCAATTCTGAGAAACGTTGAGGCAAAATTGACTGCAAGACGTGATGACAACTTCATTCCAGTTTTGGTCAGAGGACTTCTGAGAGAGTTAGAGGAAAATGGAGCAATGTCTAAAGAGAGCTTTCTCAAAACATCCCAATCATTCTTCACTATGGCTCTGAACTACTTGCAAGCATGGGGAAAGCACACAGATAATCTAAAAGATTTACATTGTCTCCTTTTAAAAAGGCAACCTCAACCTCTCCCCTACCTACACTACTATTTATTGTTTTGCAATTACTATCACATACATTCAGAATAGAACCGTCTTTCTAACCAATAGGCAGCAGCTTTGGCTGTTATTTAGCTAGTTAGCTTCCTAGCTAGCTGACAATCACCTAGTTTGCCTTGTCAATAGCCTGCTTTAATAACAGAATACCAAATAACTACCTACTTCAATTTCAATATGGAAATCATAGTTATTAGCCAGTTTCTCTACAGAAAAACGTACCTCTATTTTTGTCAGCCATCATTCACCATCCCTTTTCATCTCTTTTGCGTCCCCTTTCATATCTATGGTCAACAATCCAGTTAGAAGAGCAGTCAAGCTGTGATTGGTCAAAAACCTGACCAATTGTGTTTCAGCAGAATGCTACAGGCTATGTTCACTGGCTGTAATTTCTCCATTAAATTATAGTAAGCAGTTGCGAGAGCAAAATAGATTTTTAAGGACAAACTGGAAAATTGGTGTGAGGGAGAAAAGACATCCGTGTGAGGAGGCAGCGTATTTGTGAGTGCAGTAATTTCTGAGTCTTGACATGTAATAAGTATTTCTTAAGGCGAACAAAAATAACTGTTCCCAAATTAATTTATTGTGTGTGGAAATGCAGTTATGCTTGCTCAAAGTCACACTTGCAAGCTCAAGTTTAATTTGCACACACCACATTGGCCTGCGCTTGCAGCACCAGTCTTCTGCTCGCTCAACCACAGTTCTTATTTCTCAACTGAAGTGTTTGCTCGTGCACTGATGTTTCATCTTGCCATCTCATGCCCTTTCGACTATGGAATCAGAATTGACACCATTGTTAAAACCTCAAAGTCTAAGCCGTGATCAAATATTGAATTTGGCTTTACAGCCCATACAAACGCCCATAGAAACACATTGAATAACATTCATAAATGATAACAACAAAATAGCATGATAATTACACAGGTGCACCTTGTGCTGGGGACAATAAAAGGTCACTCTAAAATGTGCAGTTTTGTCACAACACAAGTTGAGTTGAGGGAGCATGTAATTGGCATGCTGACTGTCGGAATGTCCACCAGAGCTGTTGCCAGAGAACTGAATGTTAATTTCTCTACCATAAGCATCGTTTTAGAGAATTTGGCAGTATGTCCAACCGGCCTCACAACTGCAGCCCAGGACCTCCACATCATTCTGATTAGCTGGGCCTGGATCCCCAGTGGGTGGGCCTAGCTCCCAAGTGGGTGGGCCTATACCCTCCCAGGCCCACTGGGAGGGTATAGGCAATCATGCGAGGGTATAGGCAATCATGCGAAATCCATAGATTATGGCCTAAATAATTTCAATTTAAAATCTTTGAAATTGTTGTGTTGATATTTTTGTTCAGTATAACTACATTTTGCATTCTCTCTCTGTGTTTTCATAATTTTCCTGTCAATTCACAAGCAGTGGTGGAAAAAGTACTAAATTGTCATACTTGATACTTTAATAGAAAATGTCTCAAGTAAAAGTCACCCAGTAAAATACTACTCGAGTAAAAGTCTGAAAGTATTTTGTTTTAAATATACTTAAGTTTCAAAAGTCAATGGAATTGCTAAAATGTACTTAAGTATCAAAAGTAAAAGTATAAACCATTTCAAATTCCTTATATTAAGCAAACCAGACAGATAGCCAGGGGCGGATAGCCAGGGGCACACTCCTACACTTAGACATAATTTACAAACTATGCATTTGTGTTTAGTGAGTCCGCCAGATCAGAGGCAGTAGGGATGACCAGGGATGTTCTCTTGATAAGTGTGTGAATTGGATCATTTTCCTGTCAAAATGTAAGAAGAACTTTTGGGTGTCAGGGAAAATGTATAGAGTAAAAAGTACATAATGTTCTATAGGAATGTAATGAAGTACAAATTGGCAAAAATAGAAGTAGTATTTTTACTTATTAAGTACTTTACACCACTGTTTTAACAGGTGTGCCTTGTTAAAAGTTAATTTGTGGAATTTCTTTCCTTTCTAATGCGTTTGAGTCAATCAGTGCTGTTATGACAAGGTTGGATTAGTATACAGAAGATGGCCCTATTTGGTAAAAGACCAAGTCCATATTATGGCAAGAACAGCACAAATAAGCAAAGAGAAACAACAGTCCATCATTACTTTAAGACATGAAGGTCAGTCAATCCGTAACATTTCAAGAACTTTGAAAGTTTCTTCAAGTGCAGTCGCAAAAACCATGAAGCGCTATGATGAAACTGGCTCTCATGTGGATCGCCACAGGAATGGAAGACCCAGAGTTACCTCTGCTGCAGAGGATACGTTCATTAGTTCAAGTAACAGACACATCTCAACATCAACTGTTCAGATGAGACTGTGTGAATAAGGCCTTCACGGTCAAATTGCTGCAAAGATACAAAAACATTTTTTATGTTCAAGCAGCTCTCCTGTGAAGTCGTGACTTGCGACATATGCCTAGTTTCCTGAATCAGGTCACATTTGGAGTGACTGTCAACCATTACCAACATATATTTTTTCATTTTACAGGCCCTCTGTCACCACATTAATTCAAGAAGGTAGAGCCTTCCTGAGAAGAATATGATTTAGCTGTGCAGGAGGGTGTCTTTGCATACCACACTATGCGACACAATCATAGTTACAGATCTATGGACTGCACAGGACAACTGACACGGAAGCTTTATGAGCCAGTTTACATGTGCTATAAATCAGTTTGCATATTTACCAAAGGGCCCCAAGGGACCGGTAATTCCCCCTTTGGACACATGACTCACGTCGTGATTCATGCATCCAAAAAACAACAACACTGCCGGTTAAATAAAAAAAAAATACGAATTAGAATAACAAATCAAATTTGATTTACAATTCTTGATAACTCCATAAGGAAATAATTGTTTCCCATAAGTTAATAGTAAAATAGACTAGAGACAGATGTCCCTCATTCAGGGGCAGCGCTCTCACTCTCTCCTTCTCGTGTTCCGAAGCACACATAGGACTGTTGATCAATTATAAACTTCTTCCTAAAAGTCAGTGTTTACATATTACATTTAAATGTCACCCAATGTCTCTAGCCTTTCTAGTGAGGGTGATCAGGCCTCACCAGAAAGTCATAAAAGGTCAGAGGTCATTCAACCCCATTAAGTGAGTGTTTCTATCCCTGTACCTCATACTCATTATTTGAAGACATTTCAAACATTCCAAACATTTTGTGTACCAGGTTTACATTGGGTTTTCCAGTACATTTCATATCAAGTGAATTTACATGTGTGCAACCAAAACTCGTACAATAGATACTTCAGAAAATGTCATATGTGTGCCCTTTAAGGTGTATCCTAACCCACGAAAATAAAAAATAAAAAGACCCCTCACAATGAATCAGTATTAACACCACATACAAATATTCAATAACAGGTGGGTCATGTGTGTGTGGTAAAAAGTAGGGTAAAAACAAACAAAATGGTCAGGCCTTACTTAATTTGGGAGCTCCCTTAACAGCAGGATCCGGGTACCTTTATACTGTATAGTACACGGTCTCAATAACTGCTCTCCTAAGGGACCTGCCTCAGGAAGCCTTTCAAAGGGAGAGACACAAACATGTAAAAAACATGTCTTAATCTTAATCGAGTTTACTGCATCTTGGGCAGTCTTGATAAAACCATGCATATACACCTACTCATTCAAGGGTTTCTCTTTATTTTTACTATTTTCTACATTGTAGAATAATAGTGAAGACATCAAAACTATGAAATAACACATTTGGAATCATGCAGTAACCAAAAAAGTGTTAAACAAATCAAAATATATTTTATATATGAGATTCTTCAAAGTAGCCACCCTTTGCCTTGATGACAGCAATATTTGGTACTAAAAACATTTACTTGGATCTACTTCAATTCTCTACACAGTTCCACGTAATAGAAACAGATGATTGTTTTAGATTACATTACTTTCTTACTTAAATCACTGGTGTTACCAAAACTATACAATTGAGTAATAATCATTGGAAATTGTCAAACATTTCTCTTATTCAATTATTCATACCTCTGTCCCAAATTTTCCCACTGTGTCCCTTACAGCCTGTTTGAGTTCAGTGAGTACTACTTATTTTCCACAGGAAGCTTATCTCTAACCCAAACACCAGATGGCAGCCTCTAATATAATGTCCCAAGGCTCAAGCCCTCTGTTCATCATGTGACCTTGTATTGAAACATTTACTTCTTCAAATTACTAAAACATTGCATTATTATTGATAGACAGGGCTCTAATTCCTCTAGCTCCACATTGAGATTGCCAAGCGTAATACCCTAGATGCAGTTGCACCCCTAAAAGCAAAAAACATTTGTCATAAGAAACTAGCTCCTTGGTATACAGAAAATACCCGAGCCCTGAAGCAAGCTTCCAGAAAATTGGAACATAAAACCAAACTGGAAGTCGGTACAATATCGAAGAGCCCTTACTGCTGCTCGATCATCCTATTTTTCCAACTTAATTTAGGAGAATAAGAACAATCCAAAATGTATTTTTGATACTGTTGCAAAGCTAACTAAAAAGCATTCCCCAAGAGAGGATGGCTTTCACTTCAGCAGTGATAAATTAATGAACTTCTTTGAAGAAAAGATCATGATCATTAGACTCCTCTTTAAATCTGCGTATTTCTCCAAAGCTCAGTTGTCCTGAGTCTGCACAACACTGCCAGGACCTAGGATCAAGGTAGCCACTCATGTTTTTTAATCCTATATCTCTTGACACATTCATGAAAATAGTAATGGCCTATAAACCTTAAAGCTGCATACTGGACCCTATTCCAACTGAACTACTGAAAGAGCTGCTTCCTGTGCTTGGCCCTCCTATGTTGAACATAATAAACATCCACCGGATGTGTACCAAACTCACTAAAAGTGGCAGCAATAAAGCCTCTCTTGAAAAAGCCAAACCTTGACCCAGAAAATATAAAAAACTATTGGCTTATATCGTATCTCCCATTCCTCTCCAAAAAAAATGAAAATGCTGTTGTGCAGAAACTCACTGCTTTCCTGAAGACAATGTATACGAAACACTTCAGTCTGGTTTTAGACCCGATCATAGCACTGAGACTGCACACTTGAAGGTAGTAAATTACCTTTTAATGGCATCAGACCAAGGTTCTGCATCTGTCCTAGTGCTCCTAGGCCTTAGTGCTGCTTTTGACACCATTGACCATGACATTCTTTTGGAGAGATTGGAAACCAAAATTGGCCTACACGGACAAGTTCTGGCCTGGTTAGATCTTATTTGTCGGAAAGATATGTTTGTCTCTGTGGATGGTTTGTCCTCTGACAAATCAACTGTAAGTTTCGGTGTTCCTCAAGGTTCCGTTTTAGGACCACTATTGTTTTCCACTATATTATTTTACCTCTTGTTGATGTCATTCTGAAACAATGTTAACTTTCACTGCTATGCGGACGATACAAAGCTGGACTATTTCAAGGACATCTTTTTCATAACATTGCAAAAATCTGAAACTTTCTGTCCAAAAATGATGCAGATAAGTTAATCCATGCTTTTGTCACTTCTAAACCACTAAATAAACTTCAGTTAGTGCTAAACACGGCTGCTAGAATCTTGACCCAAAAATCTGATCGTATTACTTCAGTGATAGCCTCTCTACACTGGCTTCCTGTAAAGGCTAGGGCTGATTTAAGGTTTTACTGCTAACCTACAAAGCATTACATGGGCTTGCTCCTACCTATCTCTCCAATTTGGTCCTGCCGTACATACCTACACATAAACTATGGTCACAAGACGCAGGCCTCCTTATCGTTCCTATAATTTCTAAGCAAACAGCTGGAGGCAGGGCTTTAGAGCTCAATTTTGATGGATTAGTCTACCTATCCATGTGGGAGACGCAGACTCATCTCGACCTTTAAGTCTGTATTGAAGACTCGTCTCTTCAGTAAGTCCTATGATTGAGTGTAGTCTGGCCCAAGGGTGTGAAGGTGAACGGAAAGGCACTGGAGCAACGAACCGCCCTTGCTGTCTTTGCCTGGCCTGGTTCCCCTCTCCACCGGGATTCTCTGCCTCTAAGCCTACTACAGGGGATTAGTCACTGGCTTACTGGTGCTCTTCCATCCCGTCCCTAGGAGTGGGTTGAGTCACTGACGTGATCTTTCTGTCCGGGTTTGGCACCCCCCTCAGGTTCGTGCCGTGGGGGAGATCTTCGTGGGCTATACTCAGCCTTGTCTCAGGGTAGTAAGTTGGTGGTTTGAAGATATCCCTCTAGCGGTGTGGGGGCTGTGCTTTGGCAAAGTGGGTGGGGTTATATCTTGCCTGGTTGGCCCTGTCCGGAGGTATCGTCAGACAGGGCCACAGTGTCTCCCTACCCCTCCTGTCTCAGCCTCCAGTATTTATGCTGCAATAGTTTGTGTTGGGGGGGGCTAGGGTCAGTCTGTTATGCCTGGAGTATTTCTCCTGTCTTATCCGGTGTCCTGTGTGAATTTAAGTATGCTCCCTCTAATTCTCTCTCTCCCTCCCCTTCTGGAGGACCTGAGCCCTGGGACCATGTCTCAGGACTACCTGGCCTGATGACTCCTTGCTGTCCCCAGTCCACCTGGTCGTGCTGCTGCTCCAGTTTCAACTGTTCTGCCTGCTGCTATGGAACCCTGACCTGTTTACTCTTTCTCTACCGCACCTGCTGTCTCTAACTCTGAATGCTCAGCTATGAAAAGCCAACTGAGGTGCTGACCTGTTGCACTCTCTACAACCACTGTGATTATTGTTATTATTTGACCCTGCTGGTCATCTATGAACGTTTGAACATCTTGGCCACGTACTGTTATAATCTCAACCCGGCACAGCCAGAAGAGGACTGTCCACTCCTCAGACCCTGGTTCCACTCTAGGTTTCTTCCTAGGTTCCTGCCTTTCTAGGGAGTTTTTCCTAGTGTCGTGACGTTGTATTAGTTAATGTGACGATTGTTGCTCATCGAATGATTAACTGTTTATAATTGCGTGATTAAATTAATCAAGCAATTATTAACTCATTCACCTGGGGCACCATGGGAAAATTAGTTTTATTGAGTTTCCATTTCCCAAATTAACTCAAAGAATATCAGAATATCGATTTTACAACAGTCGCTAAATTAATCAACCTCTAGTCTCATGTCTGAACGTCGCATAATCCAGGAATCTGCACGAACCCGTGCTACACCAATGAGTTTACCACACCAATCTTAGTTGATTATTTATTTACTAGCAAGCTAAAATGATGATTACATACACAAAACACAGTCTAGGCTATTGATTAGGACTTAGTATAACGGGCCAACACACTATGGCGCATGTTACCCAAAATGGGGATTTAAAAGAGAGAGAAACAAAGAAAGGACACGAGAGAAATATACATTTGGGTTCATTTGTCAGCTATGCTTATTTAAACCTAGCCTTGCCCCGAACTGCCGCTCTTATGGGTCAGAATATAATGATGAAATTACGTGTTGGAGATCTCAGAGGGGCGTCCCGCGTGGCTCGTTTAGGCTTCTCAAGGGCGCACTGCTCCGACGCAACTCTCTGATTGTCCTCACGATGTCAGTGTCCTTCTTGGCTTGGTGGTCTGATTTCTTCCCTTTTCTCTGTGGTGTCGTCTGAGGACAGACAGCTCTGTAGCTCAGAGCATATGAATGAAATAGCGTAGATACCACGATTCGATGAAGAGTGGAGGCTAGGTGGTTCGGCTTGAATTCACCCGCTTAGACACAGCTACTCATCTGTAGCTTGGGTAGAAAAAGATTTCTTTGTCTTCAAACTTTGTGTAGCGTTTTGGGGTTCGTTGACCATTTAGACCTTCGCTGCAGCTTGGTGTCTCTTTTAGTCTACAGTTCATTCTTCAGTCACATGTCTTATACCCTCGGGTCAGAAGTGGACGTATCCGCCTTTAGGGCAATTCTCTGGGCATACCAAGTTAAGGGACAAGGCCTAGATTTTACTCAAATTCAATTTTAGACACTAACTTCACATCTCATCTTTACCAAAACATTCTCTTTGATTTGGATATTTTCCACACAACGTACAATGTATAAACATCAGGCATATACTGGGAAAACTCTTAAAGGTACAATGTTTTCATAATAACGTCATCTGTTAACCTTTAATAATAAAACAAAAATGACATACATTTTCATATTCCATTTCTCTTCATGACCACCATTGTGGCTGACGGAAACCATTGTTCCAAAGTCCCTTTATTGCATGTTTAATGTTCTGAGGCCAGTTCTCCATAGTGAGGTCAAAGGAATTTCTCTGTGTCCTAAGATTTATCCTGGGCGTGAGGGGTCATAAAACCCCCACATCCTCATACCCCTAGATCTCTCCTCCTCTGTTGGGGGTTGAGAGAGACCCTGTAGGATTGTGGTCTCCTGTAACCTGACCTGATCAGGACAGTCATGACACTAGCCACCGTGCTTCTACGTCTGCATTGCTTGTTGTTTGGGGTTTTAGGCTAGGTTTCTGTATAGCACTTTGTGACATCGGCTGATGTAAAAAGGGCTTTATAAATACATTTGATTGATATCTGAAAGCCACTAATATTACCATTCACTTTGTTACTTTCACTAGTCTCCATATCTGTTTCCTTCAACTAGGACTCTCAAGACCCTCCCAATCACTACTGCTAATACACACGGATCACTCTCAAACAATGTTCTGCTTTTACCCCTATTGTAAGTTTTAAAACAAAACAAACATGATAACTTTCTCAATATTACAAGGCATTGTTTTCATTGTAGTCTACCCTAACAATGTTACTCTTAATATTTATTACCAATTTCAGCTGGATATAAATTAACCTGTAATGCGATTCATTTATAAAATATATCAGCCAATTCAGAAGGGATGTGATAAACTTCCTGGGATCAACATGTATTAAAACTGGGCTGGCACTGTCTATCAGTCCCCTGTAGATGGTCTCCTCTGTCCATAATAAGTCTCTACCTAGCAAGTTAAACTTTAGTAACCCATTATGCATTCACACATTGTTGCTTTATCAAATATAGTAACACATTATATTATTAATTTCTCTTAATACTTTTTACACCACTTACATACGTCTGCGTGTGGGTGTGCAAGTTGTATATTATTATATTTTTTTCCATTGTTACTTCATCAAATCTCTAGTAACCGATTATACACATACAATTTCATCTCTATTTTCATATTCTTCCCCCACACACACACACACACATACACGTGTTGTGAATACATAAATCAACTTATGTATTCACATCCACACCACCAGCAAACACACACAGTAATCTCCCTTATTACTCCTTATGCATCTTCCACGATTATCTTGTCATTACCTCCTATGCATACGTGTGTCTTCTGCGGTTCCTCTATAGTCTTTACAGTCGCCATAATCTCTACAGTATCTATAGTCCCTGAACATCCATCTCCATATAGCATCACAGTCCCATTAGCATCCATAGTATATACTGGAACGAACTACAAAAATCTCTGAAACTGGAAACACTTATCTCCCTCACTAGCTTTAAGCACCAGCTGTCAGAGCAGCTCACAGATCACTGCACCTGTACATAGCCCATCTATAATTTAGCCCAAACTACTACCTCTTCCCCTACTGTATTTATTTATTTTATTTATTTTGCTCCTTTGCACCATATTATTTGAACTTTGAACTTTCTTCAAACTACAAATCTACCATTCCAGTGTTTTTCTTGCTATACTTTATTTACTTTGCCACCATGGCATTTTTTTTGCCTTTACCTCCCTTATCTCACATCATTTGCTCACATTGTATATAGTCTTATTTTTTTCTACTGTATTATTGACTGTATGTTGTTTACTCCATGTGTAACTCTGTGTTGTTGTATGTTGTCGAACTGCTTTGCTTTATCTTGGCCAGGTCGCAATTGTAAATGAGAACTTGTTCTCAACTTGCCTACCTGGTTAAATAAATGTGAAATAAAAAATAAAAATATATGGTCCCTATAGCATCATAGTCCCTCAGCATCCATACTATCAATAGTTTATATAGTCATAAATGCTATGGTCTCTATAGACTCCATTGTCTTGCCGCTTCCCATACATACAGTTGTCGTGGTTCTCCGACCACGTAGACAGTTCTCATAAATGCCTACAATAACACCTTGTGCTATTTTCAGTGGTTCTCAGACCACGTAGACACTTCTCACATAAATTCCTACAGACTATTTTCAGTGGGGCCTCTACTGCCCTCACTCTAGCTTTTTTCTAAGACTAGTGGTACCCTTCGTCTTTATATTTCGTTTTATTGGTTTTATGATTCTTTTTATTGTATTTTTTACTTACTGAAATTAGTTGTCGTGTCCCTCAATTGATCGAGGATGATGTGTCTCCTGGGCAGCTCATAGTAAGGGTCTGGTCTGGTCGAGTCCTCGTCGTCTTTTGGTCAGACGGGAATTTCCCTAATGCTTCATAAAATGAACCACCGGTTTTCCTCACAGACCCTCACTGGAAAGCTCCGCAGGCAGATTTTGTGATGCCAAATTGTCGTGGAAATTCTTCACATGGACACTCAAAGTCAATCTTAAATGAATCATTGTTTATTAACAGCATGCTGGAGAGGTAACAGTCAAACTTAGATGCATAAAGTACCGGTCTGAAGTGAACTCCGCTGGGGCAGTCCCGTAGGTTCTCTTATATACTGCTTACACAGACAAGTTATATTTGCATGATTTAGCTTATTCATTATTCATAATTAATTCATCATTAACATTTGGTTCATGCATGTGATCGACCAACACTGGTTCATGCATGTGACAGACCAATCTCTCCAAGCTGGGACCTTGAAACTGAGATACCCCTTTCTGTTCTCAAAACAAGGTTCTGGGCGTACTGCCAAATTGCAGATACGATAGTGAGGATTCCTCCCAGGCACGTTCATTCAGTGACTTGCATGAACACAGAAATTGGTTATTAGAAAAGCACAAACATAACATTTTCCATCACACTCTGCCAAAACGTCATTCCATCACCTCGTATGAAGATGACATAACATTACCATACAACAGAGTCATCTTCAACCCGAGAGGAAAGGGAATTGCAACAGTGAATTGATTAGAACATCAGGGGTAACAATCTTACCGTGTCTGTCAGTGCCTGTGAGATTCCCCCCCTCATTTTTTATATTCTGTTTCATACATTTAATGTGAGACTCACCTGTATCCAAGTGCCACAGGCTTTGACAGGGAACTGGTAGATGGCAAAGGCTGCTGTGGTGTCAACAGGGCTGCAGATGTTATCATCGTCTCCTCCAAGTAGACTGACAGTGGACAAGTCCAGATGAGGTTCAGTGATGGCCACCACAACCACAAACTGACCAACCCTGGTGCAGTGGAGAGTCTGAGCGTGAGAGATACTAGCAACTTTATGTGATAGGTAGGCCTAGTTCAGATCTCTGACAAATTCAATTGGACATCCAAACAGCCAACACAAATCCATATAGCCCTAAACATTCACTAAAACAAGATGTCAAGTTCTACCATCAGATCACAATTGAATGTAAACAGCATATTAGGACTACCAGCCTTCCCATAATAAAACAGCTCCCTGTCAAAACAACAGCTCAGACTCACAGTCAGTCAAATGTACAGTGCCTTCTGAAAGAATTCAGATCCCCTGACTTTCTCCACATTTTGTTAAATTACAGCCTTATTCCACACCTCAATGGGTCAATGGCTGCTTTCGCAACTGGCTGCGTGATTATTGCAGCACAATGGGTGTAACTTTTGTTCACTATTTCGATACCTTTTGGAAACAAAACACATTTTATAAGGAGGATGGGATCCACCCAAATCATTTGGGTTTCTAGATTTTTTCACAGCATTATAAAGCTGCGTTGAGACAATGACTTATCAATGACCCAAGCCCAGCTCAGTTAATCCCTACCATTGTGATGCTGAGTTGTCATAATGCTTCAGCAAATGTAGATTATCCCAGGGGCGTTGGTAGACACAATGTAAGTAATCTAATTTCTGTTCCTCTAACTGCCCTGAAGGCCTCTGCTGATCCTACAGCTATTGTATACAGTAATCATGTGCCTATGAACCAGATTTATACTATTAACACTGAGGCGGTGTGCCCTAGTAGGAAATCCACCGTGTGTAGCTCACCCTGCACTAAACTAAATAACATGAGTATATTTACTTCTGCTAAGCTTCCCAGTAAAGCAATGAAAACAAGCAAGCATCCCAGAAAAGTGCTCAAAATAAACTACATATGCTGACATGGGCTAAGAAACAAGGTTCATGAAATCAATAATTTGCTATTAACAGATGACATTCATATTATATCTATCTCTAAAACACACTTAGATAATACATTTGATGATACAGTAGTAGCAATACAACGTTATAACATGTATAGAAAATACAGAAATGCCACTGGTGGAGGTGTTGCTGTTTATATTCAGAACCACATTCCTGTAAAGCTTAGAGAGGAGCTAATTTTAAATACTGTTGAAGTAATATGTCTACAGGTTCATCTGCCTCACCTAAAGCCCATTCTTGTGTGATGCTGCTATAGACCACCAAGTGCTAACAGTCAGTTTCTGGATAACATGTGAAATGCTTGATAGTGTATTGTGATATCAACAGAGAGATATATTTTCTGGGTGATTTAAATATTGACAGGTTTTCAACAAGCTGCCCACTCAAGAAAAAGCTTCAAACTTTTAACCAGTGCCTGCAACCTGGTTCAGGTTATCAGTCAACCTACCAGGGTAGTTACAAACAGCACAGGAATGAAATCATCAACCTGTATTGATCACATCTTTACTAATGCTACAGAAATTAGCTTGAAAGCTAATTTCATCCATCGGATGTAGTGATCACAATATAGTAGCCATATCTAGGAAAACCAAAGTTCCAAAGGCTGGGCCTAATATAGTGTATAAGAAGTCATACAATAATTTTTGTTGTGATTCCTATGTTGATGGAAATAATATTTTTTGGTCCGTGGTGTGTAATGAGGAGCAAACAGATGCTTGCACTTGACACATTTATGAAATTGCTTATTCCAGTTACTAATAAGCATGCGCCCATTATGAAAATGACTGTAAACACTGAAATCCCTGTGGCTTGATGATGAATTTAACAATTGTATGGTTGAGTGGGACGAGGCTAAAGGAATGGCAAATAAGTCTGGCTGCACAACCGATTGGCAAACGTATTGCAAATTGAGAAATTCATGTGACTAATCTGAATAAAAAGAAGAAACTACACTATGAAACAAAGTTAAGTGATATAAAAAGCTTTGGAGCACCTAAAATGAAAATTTGGAAAACAGGCAAACTCAGCTCCATCATTCATTGAATCAGCTCATTCATCACAAAACCGACTGATATTGCCAACTATTTTAATGTTTTTTTTAATTGGCAAGATTAGCAAATTTAGGCATGACATGCCAGCAACAAACGGTGACACTATACGTCCAAGTATATCTGACCAAATTATGAAAGACAAGCACTGTTATTTTGAATTCCGTAAAGTGAGTGTGGAAGAGGTGAAAAAAGTATTGTCTATCAACAATGACAAGCTTGGATGGAAAATTACTGAGGATAATAGTGGATGATATTGCCTCTCCTATTTGCTATATTTTCAATTTAAGCCTACTAGAAAGTGTGTGCCCCCAGGCCTGGAGGGAAGAAAAAATAATTCCGCTAACCAAGAACAGTGAAGCCCCCTTTACTGGCTCAAATAGCCAACCAATCAGCCTGTTACCAACCCTTAGTAAACATATGGGGGGAAAAAATTGTTTGACCAGATACAGTGCTATTTTACAGTAAACAAATTGACAAGACTTTCAGCAGGCTTATATGGAAGGACATTCAACAAGCACAGCACTTACACAAATGACTGATGATTGGCTGAGAGAAATTGATGATAAAAATATTGTTGGTGCTGTTTTGTTAGACTTCAGTGCAGCTTTTGACATTATCAATCAGTCTGCTGCTGGAAAAATATGTGTTATGGCTTTACACCCCCTTCTATACTGTGGATAAAGAGTTACCTGTCTAAAATAACACAGAGGGTATTATTTAATGGAAGTCTCCAACATAATCCAGGTAGAATCAGGACTCTTTACTAACGACATGCCACTGCCTTTGAGTAAAGCCAGTGTGTCTATGTATGCTGATGACTCAACACTATACACGTCAGCTACTACAGCGACTGAAATGACTACAACACTTAAAGAGCTGCAGTTCATTTTGGAATGGGTGGCAAGGAATAAGTTTGTCCAAATTTTTCAAATCTAAAAGCATTGCATTTGGGACAAATCGTTCACTAAACCCTAAACCTCAACTAAATCTTAACAGCAGTTAATGGGGATCCATAATAAATACAAATTGTGGTTAACTGAACTACTGACATAATTTTGCCAAAACTTGAAGGACCATCAGCACCAAGAGCCAAACGCTGAGCCAACAGGGTGCACTTTGCATCATCAAATAACTTGGTGAAAAGTTAGTGCTTCTTCTTCAAAGTTTAATTGGCGGAATACATCCAAAAAAGGTGTTTCGCTGCCACCTACTAAAAATAAATCATTATTTGCAGAATAAAATAACTAAAGTAAATATACTCCTTCAGTCAAATGTACTCAGATCCCTACACAGGTTCTGGGGCCTGAGAGGAGAAAGCATTGTCAAACAGTATTCCCTGCCGTGTGTCAGCAGTGAAATCCTGGATATCTAAGAATGTTTTACCTGCTTTCACAATGATTTCCAGTTTCTTCAAAAACAAATTGTTAGCTTGTCCTGTACAATTAATCACCTTTGCAATAAACGCAACAAAATCAACCTTCACAATGAAGTGTTTCAGGATCTCTCAACTGACTGACATCCACATAATGTTGGGCATCACCCACTGCCATAGCTTCATCATCTACTCGCTGCTTCAACCATTTTCACTGCCTCTGCATAGGAGAGCTTCTCAACAGCCCTGATCCTTCCTACTTTGACCTCCTTCACCCTAACAGGACACTCAGGGAACTCTGCAACAATATTGAGTTTGCAAACACTTGAGAAGTGGGCAAATGGTTTACATTTATGACATTGAAGTGGCTTTTGTACATAAGTTTGCACTGCATATCTAATATAGTCCTGCTTTACATGGGTCGGGAGAAATTCATCATCAAACATAAATAACACAGGCTGTCCTCCTTTCCATTCACAGTGCAGGTTAAGCGATGTGAATAAACTATTCCTGGCATGTTCATCTTAAACCATGAAGCCTCAATATCCATCGAGACGCCAGATATGACACCTTTTATCGGTGCCCTACTCCGATAATCATAGCATTCCACTTCACGCGTCGATCATTTGTGCATCCACAGTGCTTTCTATTTTTCCCCTTTTGACACACATGAAATCAACACCATACCACTCCTGGTCACTTTGACTCTACTTCTCCCAATGCATCCTTCACATTCTTTGTGACTACAAACGGGTTTCCCACCAAAAACATCCTTGCTCATGAATCGCACTCCAACAAGGAATGAGGCACTATTATACCGAAGCTTATCTTGATTTACAAATAGTCCTTTTAGCTCCATTCTTAGATGTTACAGTATTCCACTAATTTCCTTGATCTATACTCGCGCCAACAGAATCAAGCATCGCTTCTGCTTCCTCCATTGCTCTCAAACCAAAGTTACAGCTTCTTCTTTAGGTTTTATGGCAAAAAAGTCAGTGCTTCAGCAATAAAACCTTCCATAGAGATAGCAATTAGTTCTGATTATTAATCAACTAATCAGAATTTTTGGAGATAATGAGTTGACCAATCAGGTGTAGTCTTCTGGCAGGTGCATATGGGACCGATTAGAACGGGGCTGATGTCACTTTCCATAAGGCAAAAATATTTTTTACCACATGGAAAATACTTTCCTACATTTGTGAAATAAGAATGATCAATGATGTAGCACAAAAGTAGTCAACTTTGTCAAAGGCCAATAAACAATTGTGCAGGTAAAGTTATGTGATCACAATTTGCCCTAGTTGAACTACTCGAATGTTTGCTGTAAAAAATATATATATATATTTTTTTTCATTTGAACAGTGACTAAGTTGTTGAGAATGGAATTGTTGATTCTGGGTTGAGAAGTTAGAGAGAGCCAGGTTCCAACCTTATGAAGATCACTATTTGAATTCTGGCAACACCTTAGTGTTGCCTTAGTGTTGTTTCTTAATATGCTTGGCTGTATCTGCTGAGTTCACATACTTTTGGTTGATTTGCAGTACATCCTCAGGGCCAAATGCCTGTATAAACACAGGGACAGAAACAACAGGAGAATACACTATTTCAATATAGCTCATTTCCTTCAAAAAGGAAAGGCATATGTTAAATCATAAATGTTTTCATCATCAAAGACACCTAAACAGAGCTGAATGTTGGATATTTGTGCCGCATAATATTATGGCAGTAAGACTCTTGTAATAGCGCAACTTCCACAAAAAAACTAAACACTTGTTGCGCTGGTCTAGGCCAGGGACCCTCTGACAGATCAATGCTGTTCTAGAGACAATTTCAAAGACATACCACAAGATGGCAGCACATTACAAGTTCTCACATCTCCAGCCAGGTAGCTACACTGATTTTCATTGGATATGCATTTGTACCATTTTCTTATAATCCAATATTCTTGCTCCCTATACAGTAGAAGGCCTGTGAGACGCAAAATTATATTCAGACAAATTTCAAGATTCACATGTGCACAATGTGATAAGTTTATTCAAATTTAAAAACGGTATATTTTGGAAACATACCATACACGAATACAAAACATGGGCACACATCGAGAGGGTAAAAAGGCTTCCCCATCTTAGATAATGCAGTTGGTTTTCAATTGACTTTCATATTGTAGTGTTCTGTTGCATTCTCAGTTTCAATTTACCTACTGAAAAGGGACAGGTGTGTGTAAATTGATGATATTGATTTGATGTAAACAATGATGACACATCTATGACTATTCAAATGTTGGACACAACTAGATTGCCTCTTGCTCCATAGATACACTACATGAACCAAAAGTATGTGGACACCTGCTCGGCGAACATCTCATTCCAACATCATGTTCATTAATATCGAGTTGGTCCCCCCTTTTCTGCTACAACAGCCTCCACTCTTCTGGGAAGGCTTTCCACTAGATGTTGGAACATTGCTGCAGGGACTTGCTTCCATTCAGCCACAAGAGCATTAGTGAGGTCGGGCACTGATGTTGGGCGATTAGGCCTGGCTCGCACTCGGCATTCCAAGTCATCCCAAAGCTGATCAATGGGGTTGAGGTCAGGGCTCTGCGAAAGCCAGTCAAGTTCTTCCACACCGATCTCAACAAACCATTTCTGTATCGACCTTGCTTTGTGCACAGGCGCATTGTCATGCTGAAACAGGAAAGGGCCTTCCCCAAACTGCAGCCACAAAGTTGGAAGCACAGAATCTTCTACAATGTCATTGTATGCTGTAGTGTTAAGATTTCCCTTCACTGGATCTAAAGGGCCTAGCCCGAACCAAGAAAAACAGCCCCAGACCATTATTCCTCCTCCATAAAACTTTATAGTTGACACTATGCATTCGGGCAGGTAGTGTTATTCTGGCATCCGCCAAACCCAGATTCGACTGTCGGACTGCCAGATGGTAAAGCGTGATTCATCACTCCAGAGAATGTCTTTCCACTGCTCCAGAATTGAATAGCGGCGAGCGTTACACCACCCCAGCCAACGCTTAGCATTGCGCATGGTGATCTTAGGCTTGTGTGAGGCTGCTCGGGCCATGGAAACCCATTTCATGAAGCTCCCAACAAACAGTTATTTGACTGATGTTGCTTCCAGAGGTAGTTTGGAACTCGGTAGTGTGTTGAAACAGAAGACAAATAATTTTTACTTCAGCACTTTGCGTTCCCGTTTTGTGAGCTTGTGTGGCCTAACACGTCGTGGCTGAGCCGTTGTTGCTCCTAGAAATTTGACGAACTGACTTGTTAGAAAGGTGGCAACCTATGACGATGCCATATTGAAAGTCACTGAGCTCTTCAGTAAGGCCATTCTACTGCCAATGTTTGTCTATGGCGATTGCATGACTGTGTGCCCGATTTTACTCACCTGTCAACAACGGGTGTGGCTGAAATTGCCGAATCCACTAATTTGAAGGGATGTCCACATACTTTTGTATATATAGTGTATGATAATAGAGTGGTGAAGAACTAAGGTTTGGGAGACTTGACTTAGGACACTTTTGGCTTTCAGAGGAGCAAGACAGGAGGCTGATAGTCGATGCAGAGATAGGAAATGTAATGTTCAGTTGGTTGGTCTGCTACATACAGTATTATTGATGTTGCATGTAACTTTGTAACTACGCTCCATGCATTCTAACTACGTTCCACTCCAAATATCTTACGAACATTTGGGAAGGAGGGAGGGGTAGTTCTGTTAAGGAGACTCTCACTCCGCCATTTTGGATGATTTCACAGTTCTCCTGCGTCGTGAGTCTTCCCTCCTCCCTCTCCTTCACTTGCTACCTCCACTTTGGATCCCTTCTTTCCCATGTCACCCTTCCAAACCTCCTGTAGACATTCTGAGGGAGAGAGAGAGGGGAAACCCAGGTAAGTGTTTAACTCTATGTGAACACGTGTATGTTGCGTTTGCCACTATTCAAGTGTCTTGAGTAAGTGTGTGCTTTAGGTATACGTTTGCAAGTGTGTATGCTACAGTGTGTGTGTCCTACCTTGCTCGGAGGTCTTGAGGATGTGCGTCTCACACAGGAATCGTTCCAGCCTCTCCTCCTGATGGTGGAAGTACCAGTCCTCCACAACCTCCTCGTACTGCTCTAGCATCGTCTCACACTGAAACAACCCGACACCCACTTATTGTCATGAACACGCACAACACTGCCTGTAAAGCTGCATGTTGATGTGTAAACACACACGGGTATGCACCTGTTTCTTCATGTCGGACACCTCCACTGAGGGTTCGTCCCAGAGTTCATAGGGCAGCCCCAACTCCACCTTCACCCCCTTATGGACCAGGTTCTTCAGAGTGGCCATGGTCTGACTGGTACCCTAAAACACACAAAGGGGATTAGTTGACTCAGGTGTGTTAGTACCGGGCTGGAACAAAATCCTGCATGCCACGTGGGTCCACAGGACCAGGATTGAAGGAACACTGTTCTAAAGCATGACCATTGGTTAAACTGCGAAGATGGAGAGGTGTGAGGACCTTGGCGTATCGGAGGCTGCCTGGTCTCTCAGCATGGACGCTGTACTGTAGGATCCCCTCGCAGATGTTATCCACTGCCTCCGTCAGACGGGTCTCACTGAAAACAGTTATTTCAAAAAATCACAACTACAAAATGAGTGGTCAAATCACTTCAGTCTATGACAAGAGAGCAGAGCTCAATGAGAGGCTTGCCTCCCCTTCTCCATAACATAAAGTGGCTTCCTCTGCATTTATCCTTCCCTTCGTCGATCTTAAAAAGGCCAGTTGACCCATCCTGTTTTATCACATCAACACGGTTGAAGGAGAGGAGGGACACTTTAAAGTAGTCGTCCTGGGGTTACTTACGAGGTATTGTATTTGATCTTGCGTCTGCGTTTACCCGTGTCCAGCACTGCTCCTAGCTCCAGAACCTCCTTGGACCGACCAGTCTTCTCCAAGGCTGCTTGGAGCTCCACCGTCAGGAACTTACACACTGTAGGGTTCAGACAGACGGATGTTGTTCAAATGCATGTTCATTTAGATTTATAAACACGTCCCATCTAAGTAAGAAAATGCATTCAGACACTGAATCTCCCTAGTTAGTTATCTAGCAAGCTAAGTATACAAAAAAAGCTAACAAGACATCGTAACAATCCATTTGTAACTACTGTAGCTAACCTTCGCATCGATTGGGCAGTCTTTCGTCCTCGGCTGATATAGCGAAGCTGCACACCCAAAAAAAGCACAAGAGAAAAAGTTCCATTGCAACTTTTCGCCAACTTGTTTCCCTAAATCCGTTTACAGAAGCCACATCGGCATTTTTCCGAGAGACTCACAGCACGTAAATGGCAAGGCGCAGGCGCAGTGTAGTAGTTGAAGATACCCAAAAAGGTATTCACTTAACACAGCCAGAAAGTCATACATATGGCTAAACCCCGCTATTTTCTACAGTTTATTTTCATTCATCTTATTTTAGCCCTAACCTTAACCACACTGATAACCGTATGACTAAACTTAAATTACGGCCAAAAAGCGATTATTTGTTTTCATACAATTTTACGATGCAGCTCATTGTGACTTTGTGGCTGTGTTATCTAGTGGAAAACACAAAAAGGGAAAGGCGGATCGTGCGAATCCGATTAAGGAAATCTAGTCGAGCGTTGAAAAATTCAAACTGAAGGTGGGGAAAGATATTTAGAGTGGACATTTGTAAAATGTAAACAATACAAAAAAAGATGACCGTGCATTTATTTTATCTCATAGGGATTGTATTAAGTGAGTTCAGAGCTTTGGCGTCTCAAGCCCCCACACCCCAGTTAGCAATGAGCACTCTGGCCAGAGGATAGAGTGCTGTGGCTTTTCAGCCGATTTATCACGCCGCTGCAGTGCTCCTGAAGTTCACGTGCCGTTTTCCACGCACAGCCTTTGCTTGTCAGTGCTATAATTCAGAGCTAGAGCCTACTATTTATTGACCCCCATGATGAAATCTGGAGGGGCCTGTGGATCTGTCTTCATCAGTTCGTTCGCACATTAGTCACACAGGATATCTCAGACAGCAATGGCTTAATTTTGACGAAATGTGGGTAAATGATGCATCTTGCCATTAAGATCTGGCATTTACAAAATTACACTAATTGGCCAGATGGTGGCGCTGTAACAAGAGATTGAAAATGCGAACTTTGAAATGCCAAGCCCCACATCCCGTTTGACCTAAAGTCATGAAATTCGGTACATAGGTCCCTCTCCTCACAAGGAATACATTTGCCTAGGGACCCATTAGGCCTGTCATGGTGGATCTGCCATTTAGAATTTTGTGAAAAACATTACTCTGTCATCGAATGACTGATCTGCACAAAACTTGATATGTGGCATCGATGGACAAAGGTCTCTCAACAATATTTTCCAGACAAGTACCGAAAACAACATTGACCAATAAACATTCATGTGGGCGTGGTCTGGCACATATTTGTATTGTACCGAAATTTGGTACACATTTTGCAAACACTGTCAAGACTCAACAGATGCAAGAACATTTTGACCTCACAGTGGCACTATAACGGGCACATGTTTATATCTCTTGATCTGTTTGACTCACAGCGATGACATTTGGCACACATGCTCAGGGACACGAGTCTAGCTAATCCATGCGATATCTCAGACACCACTGGCCCGATTTTGACAAAACTTGGGTGAATGATGCATCTTGCCATAGAGATTCCAGCATTTACATAACACACTGATTGGCCGAAGGGGGGCTCTATAGTACTCAACTGTACGTACTTTAGTCACACGCAACATCTCAGACACCACTGGCCCCATTCTGATGAAACGTAGGTGAATGATACATCTTGCCATAGAGATCTGTCATTTACAAAATTACACTGACTGGCCCAAGGGGGGCGCTGCATCATTTGTGGTGGACAACATGTTTACTGTTGCCGTGTTTATAAATAGTATTTATAAATAGGCAGTGTTTATATGATAAATTTTGACACAGCAGGATTTGTAGGGTTCATATCATTGCGGTGGTATTCTTGTTGACAGTGTTGGGTACGAGAGAGGAATATACTTCGGCTAGGTAGAGAGGGAGAAGAAGTTCAGGTATGAAGAAGTGAATAGATGAATAATCAAAGGTGGGGTTTATAAATAGATGACTGATGTAATGTGATTCCGACGAGCAGATACAGTAATATTTCATCCAATGCTTCAATGCCATCCAACTCTAAATCTCTCCTAAATGGTGCCCTTGTCACAAAATGACCTGGATGTTCAGGAAACAACAGACATATACAGTATCTCAAATATTTGATAGACAAGTGGTAGATATAAGTTATGTTCATTGGCATCACATCCATAGTCATATCTACAACTTGTTCTTATGAGCATACGTTTCCAGTCTGCAGTAGTATCTAGACAAAAGTGATGGTGCCAGAGGGTAGGGCTGCCGTCTTATCGGTTCTCAACCAATCATGTTATTTTGTTTGTTTTTCCGCGTTCTTCGCAACTTGTTTTGTACATAATGTTGCTGCTACCGTCTCTTATGTCCGAAAGAGCTTCTGGACATCAGAACTGGGATTGCTCACCTCAAATTGGACAAGGAGTTCTTCAATGAGTCGGCCGCGGGGATATACTGCAGACACCCAACAAGTCCCCGATCCCCGTGATTTGCTGGAGAAGGAAAACAAAGATTTCGAGGCAAAACAATCTGGATGCCTTGCGAGGTTCAGGTGAAGAGTGGCTAATCTTCCCTTGCCTTCCATTCTGTTAGCTAACGTTCAATCGCTGGAAAATAAATGGGATGAACTGAAAGCACATATATCCTACCAACGGGACATTAAAAACTGTAATATCTCATGATAAACTGTAGACCACACTATCTACCTAGAGAGTTTTTATCTGTATTTTTGGTAGTTGTCTACATACCATCACAGAGTGAAGTTGGCACTAAAACTGCACTCAAAGAACTGTATTCCACCATTAGCAAACAGAAAAATCGTCACCCAGAGGAGGCGCTCCTGGTGGCCGGTGACTTTAATGCAGGGGAAAAAATCAGTTTTACCAAATTTCTATCAGCATGTTAAATGTGTAACCAAAGGGAAAAACATTCTAGACCACCTTTACTCCACACACAGAGACGCGTACAAAGCTCTCCCTCGCCCTACATTTGGCAAATCTGACCATAACTCTATCCTCCTGATTCCTGCTTACAAGCAAAACTTTTAGCAGGAAGCACCAATGACACGGGCTATAAAAAAGTGGTCAGATGAAGCAGATGCTAAACTACAGGACTGTTTTGCAAGCACAGACGGGAATATGTTCCGGGATTAGTCACTGGTTTTATCAATAAGTGCATCGAGGATGTCGTCCCCACTGTGACTGTACATACATACCCCAACCAGAAGTCATGGATTACAGGTAACATTCACACCGAGCTAAAGGGCAGAGCTGCCACTTTCAAGGAGCGGGATTCTAACCCAGATGCTTATAAGAAATCCCGCTATGCCCTCCAACGAACCATCAAACAGGTAAAGCATCAATACAGGACTAAGATCAAATCGTACTACACGGGCTCCGACGCTCTTTCGGATGTGGCAGGGCTTGCAAACTATTACAGACTACAAAGGGAAGCACAACCGAGAGCTGCCCAGTGACACGAGCCTACCAGACGAGCTAAATAACTTCAATGCTCACTTCGAGGCTGTCACGACTTCCTCCGAAGTCGGTCTCTCTCCTTGTTTGGGCGACATTCGGCGGTCGACATCACCGGTCTTCTAGCCATCGCCGATCCACCTTTCATTTTCCATTTGTTTTGTCTTGTCTTCCCACACACCTGGTTTCAATTCCGTCATTACATGTTGTGTATTTAACCCTCTGTTCCCCCCATGTCCTTGTCCAGAATTGTTTGTTGTAAGTGCTTGTGCACGTTATGCTTGTGGTTGACGGGTTTTGTACCCATTGATTTATTGTTCTGTTAAAGGTGGTTTTTATTATTAACCTCCCTGGGCAAGGTGGGACGTTTGCATTGAATCGCGTGGCGCGAAATACAAATACCTAAAAAATGCTATAACTTCAATTTCTCAAACATATGACTATTTTACACCATTTTAAAGACAAGACTCTCCTTTATCTAACCACATTGTCCGATTTCAAAAAGGCTTTACAGTGAAAGCAAAACATTAGATTATGTCAGGAGAGTACCCTGCCAAAAATAATCACACAGCATTTTCAAAGCAAGCATATATGTCACAAAAACCAAAACCACAGCTAAATGCAGCACTAACCTTTGATGATCTTCATCAGATGACACTCCTAGGACATTATGTTATACAATACATGCATGTTTTGTTCAATCAAGTTCATATTTATATAAAAAACCAGCTTTTTACATTAGCATGTGATGTTCAGAACTAGCATACCCACCGCAAACTTCCGGTGAATTTACTAAATTACTCACGATTAACGTCTACAAAATACATAACAATCAGATTTTAAAATAGCTTTTCGGCGAAAGCACATTTTGCAATATTCTGAGTACATAGCCCGGCCATCACGGCTAGCTAATTTGACACCCACCAAGTTTGGCCCTCACCAAACTCAGATTTACTATAAGAAAAATTGGATTACCTTTGCTGTTCTTCGTCAGAATGCACTCCCAGGACTTCTACTTCAACAACAAATGTTGTTTTGGTTCCAAATAATCCATAGTTATATTGAAATACCTCCGTTTTGTTCGTGCGTTCAGGTCAGTATCCGAAGGGTGACGCGCGAGTGCATTTCGTGACAAAAAATGTCAAAATATTCCATTACCGTACTTCGAAGCATGTCAAACGCTGTTTAAAATACATTTTTATGCTATTTTTCTCGTAAAATAGCGATAATATTCCAACCGGGCGATGTTGTATTCATTCAAAGGCTGAAAGAAAAAAATTGAGAATTCACATGAACGCGCTGTTCTCAGCTGTTCTCAGCCTGACCACTCACAAAATCTCCTGCTGTTTTTCGCCCAGAGACTGGAGAGACGTCATTCCACTTTCTGACGCCTTCTGAGAGCCAATGGAAGCCTTAGAAAATGTCACGTTACAGCAGAGATGCTGTATTTTTGATAGAGCTGCCACAGAAGGAGAACAAATTGTCAGACAGGGCACTTCCTGTATGGAATCTTCTCAGGTTTTGGCCTGCCATATGAGTTCTGTTATACCCACAGACACCATTCAAACAGTTTTAGAAACTTTAGAGTGTTTTCTATCAGTATCTACTAATTATATGCATATTCTCGTTTCTGGGCAAGAGTAGTAACCAGTTTAAATCGGGTACGTTTTTTATCCGGCCGTGCAAATACTGCCCTCTAGCCCCAACAGGTTAAACTGCGCCGTTGTAAATCAGTTTTTGCTCTCCTGCGCCTGACTTCTCTACCGCCAGTACACACCCTTTACCCTGAAACATGCATTAGAGCATCAGCTGTTCCGGATGACTGTGTGATCATGCTCTCTGCAGCCGATATGAGTAAGACCTTTAAACAGGTCAACATTCACAAGGCCGCTGGGCCAGACGGAATACCAGGACATGTACTCCAAGCATGCGCTGACCAACTGGCAAGTGTCGTTACTGACATTTTCAAACTCTCCCTGTCAGTGTCCTTAATACCAACATGTTTCAAGCAGAGCGCCATAGTCCCTGTGCCCAAGAACACTAAAGTAACCTGCCTAAATGACTACCGACCCGTAGCACTCACATCTGTAGCCATGAAATGCTTTGAAAGGCTGGTCAAGGCTCACATCAACACCATTATCCCAGAAACCCTAGAACCACTTCAATTTGCATACCACACCAACAGATCCACAGATGATGCAATCTCTATTGCACTCCACACTTCCCTTTCCCACCTGGACAAAAGAAACACCTATATGAGAATGCTGTTCATTGACTACAGCTCAGCGTTCAACACCATAGTGCCCTCAAATCTCATCACTAAGCTAAGGACCCCTGGGACTAACACCTCCCTCTGCAACTGGATCTTGAACTTCCTGACGGGCTGCCCCCAGGTGGTAAGGGTAGGTAACAACACATCCACCACGCTGATCCTCAACATGGGGGCCCCTCAAGGGTGAGTGCTCAGTCCCCTCCTGTACTCCCTGTTCACTCATGACTGCACGGCCAGGCACAACTCCAACACCATCATTAAGTTTGCTGATGACACAACAGTGGTAGGCCTGATCACCGACAACGATGAGACAGCCTATAGGGAGGAGGTCAGAGACCTGACCGTGTGGTGCAAGGACAACAACCTCTCACTCAACGTGATCAAGACAAAGGAGATGATTGTGGACTACAGGAAAAGGAGGACCTAGCACGCCCCCATTCTCATCGACGGGGCTGTAGTGGAGCGGGTTGAGACCTTCAAGTTCCTTGGCGTCCACATCACCACAAAACTAACATGTTCCAAGCACATCAAGACAGTCATAAAGAGGGCACGACAAAACCTATTCCCCCTCAGGAAACTGAAAAGATTTGGCATGGGTCCTCAGATCCTCAAAAGGTTTTATTGCTGCACCATCGAGAGCATCCTGACAGGTTGCATCACTGCCTGGTATGGCAACTGCTTGGCCTCCGACCGCAAGGCACTACAGAGGGTAGTGCGAACGGCCTAGTACATCACTGGGGCCAAGCTTCCTGCCATCCAGGACCTCGATACCAGGTGGTGTCAGAGGAAGGCCCTAAAAATTGTCACAGACTCCAGCCACCCTAGTCATAGACTGCTCTCTCTGCTACCGCACGGCAAGCGGTACCGGAGCGCCAAGTCTAGGTCCAAGAGGCTTCTAAACAGCTTCTACCCCCAAGCCAAAAGACTCATGAACAGCGAATCAAATGGCTACCCAGACTATTTGCACCCCCCCCCCCCCACGCTGCTGCTACTCTCTGTTATCATCTATGCATAGCCACTTTAATAACCCTACCTGCATGTACATAATTACCTCAATTACTTCTATACCGTTTCCCCCGCACATTGACACATTGACTCGGAACCGGTACCGCCTGTATATAGCCCCACTGTTGTTATTTACTGCTGCTCCTTAGTTTATTTGTTTTTCTTATCTCTTACATTTTTTTAGGTGTTTTCTTAAAACTGCATTGTTGGTTAAGGGCTTGTACGTAAGCATTTATCTCTAAGGTCTACACCTGTTGTATTCGGCGCATGTGACAAATAAAATTTGATTTGATAATGTTGTCCTGTCCCACTCTTGTCTGTGTACACTGCAATCCAGCTTTAAGCTGCAAATGTATACAACATGTTTATACATCGATACATAGCTATTTTTAATTGAAATGAAATCATCAGTTTTGAGTCTGGTGATGGAGGGGTTAAGTGAGGGGGATGGGGAAGAAGGGGGGGTGCCCCCTGCGGACTCAGGAGACACGGGACACACGCTTAATGACAACCTGAGAGAGAGGGGGAGCAGAGAGAGAGAGAGATGACGGAAGGAAAGACCAAAAATAGGAGAGAACGAGAGGTAAAGTGTGAATGAAGATTTATGTGAATGTGTAAATGACAAGTATAAAGTGTGAGAGAGAGACGGAGGGGGAGGGGGAGGAGAAAGAGAGAGCGAGCAAGGGAGAGGAGGGAGAGTGAGAGGAACGAGAGGGGTCTTGCATAGATAAAGTTGCTGGGGGAGTATGGAGTTCAGGGAGAGGACAGAACACTATCCAGAGGAGCTGAAGAGAGGAGCAGAACCAGAAGTAAGAGAGACGTCCTCTGCTACACACACACACACACACACACACACACACACACCTCTCCCTGTTTGTGAAGTATCAGCAGCAGCTCGCAGGCCTCAGCTACACACACACACACACACACACACACACACACACACGAGAAACAGAGTGAGAGAAGTCAGTAAGTTGCTCAATGAAGAGATAACCAAACAGCACCTTAACGTGTGCACTGTGTGTCTTTGCATGGAATGGCCTTCACAATAACAGTAATAGCCTTGGATGGTCTCAGATCTCAAGTACTTTTGATTGGTTTGTTTGTGTGGGCTCCCCGTGTCCTATGGTCCTTGGACAGCTTGCTAACACACTTGGTCCAGAGGACGAAGTGTTCTTGATGTAATGCACTGAAACAGCATGTCTGAAGTAACCGTGTGGTTTTCCCATACCTCTATGGGTTATCCCCAGTGTGTGAGGCACTGTTGCTAATTGTGTGTTATCGCAAAGAGCGATGGAAGGAGTATCCATTGTCTGTCAAGGGATACGGTTACAGCAGCACACAGCTACACAGGTCTACTGATGTTACCGATGCCCTGTCAATCAAGCCCACTTTAGCTGGACTTAATTGAATAGACACAAAAGAGCAATCCCCGCCCATCTGGCACTCCAGGCAGGCTTAAGCAAACACTGAAAGTATTTAAGAGATTTTAAATAGTATTTTAACCCAGGTGTGACACACACACGCATCAGATTAAGTCGTAGGGAAGGCACACATTTTGACACACCCCATCAAGGGTCGTCACAGGTAGAAAATGGACATTATACATACAGAGTGACTCAACTACACTCTGTCACGCATGAACAAACACACTTATATGCTATAAAAAGTCACAAGCGACGTCGCTCGTGTCAAGACTACATACACAAAGCGGTCAGACAGAGGCGGACACACACAGATACACACACACACACACACGGAGAATTAAACTAAATCAAATGAGAACAGCCAGATATTAATAGTCGTCAATCCATCCTGTAATAACAATATGCTGACTAACTGAAATAATCTTTTAATTCACCGATTTCTTTTAATTTAACTTTTATTTCTCTCCTTCTGGAAACAAATTGGATTATCTGACAAGCCATCTAGAACAGGTATGCCTTATAGTTACAGTGCCGTTGGAAAGTATTCAGACTGGTTCCAAATTTTGTTACGTTACAGCCTTATTCTAAAATTTAGTAAATATTTTTTTTCCTCAATCTACACACAATACCCCATAATGATGAAGCAAAAACAGGTGTTGGGAATTTTTTGCTAATTTATTACAAATCAAATTTATATAAATAGTCAGACACTTTTACTCAGTACTTTGTTGAAGCACCTTTTGCAGCGATTACAGCCTCGAGTCTCATTGGGTATGACGCTACAAGCTTGGCACACCTGCATTTGGGGAGTTTCTCCCATTGTTCTCCGCAGATCCTCTCAAGCTCTGTCAGGTTGGATGGGGAGCGTCGCTGCACAGCTATTTTCAGGTCTCTCCAGAGATGTTTCGATCGGGTTCAAGTACAGGCTCTGGCTGGGCCACTCAAGGACATTCAGAGACTTGTCTCGAAGCCACTCCTGCGTTGTCTTGGCTCTGTGCTTAGGGTCATTGTCCTGTTGGAAGGTGAATCTTTTCCCCAGTCTGAGGTCCTCCTGAGTGCTCTGGAGCAGGTTTTCATCAAGGATCTTTCTGTACTTTGCTTCGTTCATTTTCCTCTTAGTCCTGCATAGTCTTCCAGTCCCTGCCGCTGAAAAACATCCCCACAGCATGATGCTGCCACCACCATGCTTCACCATAGGTGTAGGTTCTCCCATCTCCACAGAGGTACTCTGGAGCTCTGTCACCATCGGTTTCTTGTTCACCTCCCTGACCAAGGCCCTTCTCCCCCGATTGCTCTTGGTGGTTCCAAACTTCTACCATTTAAAAATGATGGAGGCCGCTGTGTTCTTGGGGACCTTCAATGCTACAGAAATGTTTTGGTACCCTTCCCCAGATCTGTGCCTCGACACAATCCTGTCTCGGAGCTTTACAGACAATTCCTTCAAACTCATGGCTTGGTTTTTGCTCTGACATGCACTGTCAACTGTGTGACCTTAGGTAGACAGGTGTGTGTCTTTCCAAATCATGTCCAATCAATTGAATTTACCACAGGTGAACTCCAATCAAGTTGTAGGAACATCTCAAGGATGATCAATGGAAACAGGATGCACCTGAGCTTAATTTCAAGTCTCACAGCAAAGGGTCTGAATACTTATGTAAATAAAGTATTTCTGTTTCTATTTTTAATACATTTACAAAAATGTCTATAAACCTGTTTTTGCGTTGTCATTATGGGGTATTATGTGTAGATTGATGAGGAAAAACATTTATTTAATCAATTTTACAATAAGGCTGTAATGTAACATAATGTGAAAAAAGAAATACTGTCAAAAGGCTTATCTCACTCTTACCTTTGTCATGCACAGAGAATATTTTCAGTTCACAGTCATACTCTCACAGACAGAACCCATGTTAGATCATTTTAGAGCTGTTAATGTGAAGGAGCGCATAGTTCCCCTTAAGATAGGCGTCCCGCTAGCGGGACACCAGTCGACAACATCCGGTGAAATTGGAGGGCGTGCAATTCAAATAAATAATCGTAATATTAAACATTCATGAACATACAAGTATCTTATATCATTTAAAAGCTTAAATTCTTGTTAATCTAACTGTGTTGTCCGATTCACAATAGGCTTTACAGCGAAAGCATACAATTGTCTGAGGACGGCGCACCACATCAACATATTTTTCAACCAGCACAGGCTTCATAAAATCACAAATAGCAATTATATAAATCACTTACTTTTGAAGATCTTCCTCTGTTTGCAATCCCAAGGGTCCCAGCTACAACATGAATGGTTGTTTTGTTGGATAAAATCCTTCTTTATATCCCAAAAAGTCTGTTTAGTTGGCGCCATCGATTTCAGTAATCCACTCGTTCAACATGCAGACAAAGGAGTCCAAAAAGCTACCGCTAAACTTCATCCAAACAAGTCAAACGAAGTTTCTATTTAATCCTCAAGTACTCTAAAATGTAACTAAACTATAATATTTCATACGGAAAATAGTATGTTCAATAGTTAAGTAAAATTATTAAGCGCACGCCCTCTTCCTTGCGCTCCGAAAGACTGATATTGTTCCGGTGCTCTCTTCACCAAAACTCCAAATTCTTGCTAGTTTTTCAAGAAAAAAGCCTGAAACCTTGAATAAAGACTGTTGACATCTAGTGGAAGCCATAGGAATTGCAATCTGGGAGCTGGAATTACATAGGACCCATAGCTTTCCATTGTAAGAGCATGGGACCTAAAAAGAAAATCCATTCCGGTTGGTTTTTCTTCAGATTTTCGCCTGCCATATCAACTCTGTTATAGTCTCAGACGTTATTTTAACAGTTTTAGAAACTTCAAAGTGTTTCTATCCAATGCTACCAATTATATGCATATATCTGGGCCTGAGTAACAGGCAGTTTACTTTGGGTACGCTAGTCAGGTGGAAATTTAGGAAACTAGACCCTATCTTAACATGGTGGCCAGAAACGGCAAGCAAGAGGTTTAATTTACTAACGCTAGCGTGTGTGTGTGTGTGTGTGTGTGTGTGTGTGTGTGTGTGTGTGTGTGTGTGTGTGTGTGTGTGTGTGTGTGTGTGTGTGTGTGTGTGTCGGTACACAGCACCACTAGATCCCACAGCCACCTACACCACACACACACACACACACATTGGCTTCTGGCATAAACGCTGACACAGAATCGCACCTGGCTAACACACACTGATGCACACACACACACACACACACACACACACACACACACACACACACACACACACACACACACACACACACACACTGCTGGCTGGTGTCAGGGCCTCCTTGGCAGTAGCTAGGTCTAATGACCTAAACTGTGTCCCCTGACCCCTATGACCATAACGTTAACCCTTCTAGCTCCACACTTCATGAATACTATGTACAGTGCCTTCAGAAAGTATTCACTCCACTTAACTTTTTCCATATTTTTTGTCTTACAAAGTGGGATTAACATGGATCAATTGTCATGCGCAAAAAAAATCTAACATTTAAAAAATTGAAAAATACTAATATATCTTGATTAGATAAGTATTCAATCCCCTGAGTCAATACATGTTAGAATCACCTTTGGCAACGATAACAGCTATGAGTCTTTCTGTGTAAGTTTCTAAGAACTTTGCACACCTGAATTGCACAATATTTGCACCTTATTCTTAAAACAATTCGTCAAGCTCTGTCAAGTTGGTTGTTGTTCATTGCTAGACAGCCATTTTCAAATCTTGCCATAGATTAAGTGAAAACTGTAACCAGTCCAATCAGGAACATTCAATGTCGTCTTCGTAAGCAACTCCAGTGTATATTTAGGCTTGTGTTTTAGGCAATTGTCCAGCTGAAAGATACATTTGTCTCCCAGCGTCTGTTGGAAAGCAGACTGAACCAAGTTTTCCTCTAGGATTTTGCCTGTTCTTAGCTCTATTACGTTTATTTTTATCCTAAAGAAACACTCCCTAGTCCTTGCCGAAGACAAGGATACCCATAACAGTATGCAGCCACCACCATGCTTGAAACTATGAAGAGTGGTACTCAGTGATGTGTTGTGTTGGATTTGCCTCAAACACAACACTTTGCGTTCATAATTTTTTTTTCTTCAGTATTACTTTAGTGACTTATTGCGAACAGGATGCATGTTATGGAATATTTTTTATTGTGTACAGGCTTCCTTCTTTTCACTCTGTCATTTATGGCAGTATTGTGGAGTAACTACAATGTTGTTGATCCATATTCAGTTATCTCCTATCACTGCCATTCAACGCTGTAGCTGTTTTAAAATCAACTTTGGCCTCATGGTGAAATCCCTGAATGGTTTCCTTCCTCTCCGGCAACTGAGTTAGGATGAGCGCCTGTGTCTTTGTAGTGACTGGGTGTATTGATATACCATCCAAAGTGTAGTTATTAATGAAACCATGCTTTCTCTATAGACACCAATAGGATGAGAGGACTTTGTAACATCATGTTATAACTACTGAAATGAGCAGACATTCTCTTCGCTGTTCCCCCTCTCCTCTCTCAATCCCCATCTTTTTCTCTCTCTATCCCGCTCTCTTCTTCTCTCTCACTTTCAGTATGCCAGAGAGAGTGTGTTGGTTCCAGGGGCAAAGTTACCACAAGCTGAAGAGGGCATGTCTGCAGCGGGGCAAGCTCTTCAAGGACCCCCTCTTTCCCCCATCCGCACTGTCACTCTTCTACAAACGAGCCCCACCCCCTGGACTCACATGGAAGAGACCACGGGTGAGCGGATCGGGGATGGGACGGAGGGGGAAGGTGGAGGAGAGAGAGATGGGGTGAGGCAGTGAAAGAGTGGATGAGGGTGAGAGATAGGAGAAGTGGAAAACAGAGGTAAAAGAGACAAGCACACTTAGACAAAGGGAGAGAGAGAAGCGGCACCAGAACAGAATTTTCCATCAAAATCAATCACTCGCTTTCTCTCTTCCTCTACAACCACACACACACTTTTGAACCTCTGGACTCCCCTTTATGCCCTTTCCCAGGAGACACCAGTTTAAGTCCCCAGTCTAATTCTAGTCGTCCACTCAGCAGGTTTTATTCCAGATATAGTTAACTAAAGCCTTTCTAACAGACCAGAGGCGTCAGGACAGTGTAACCCGACACCAACGGGAGTGTGTGTGGCGTGTGTTGCAGATTTGGACCTGAATATGACCAGGGTTTCAGCGTGTGTTAATAAAAGCATCACCTGATGATTTAAATAGCATGTGTTTGTGATGACGAGTGGAGAAGGGCTGTATAGTGGTGTAGCTTCAAGGGTTGCTATTTATTGGACATTAGGTTGTGGTTGTAGTCTTTCTTAAGTATACATAGAAGATATACAAAAAACTAAAACAATATGAGGAACGAAATGTTCCTATAGGAGGTCAGATTTTTGTTGTTGATTGCATTGATCGATAGAATACGGGACTGCACAGGTATTCTCTTTGCTCACTGGAGTGTGGGGGGGGGCTAACCACAAAGGGTTAATGGGATTGTGTTCCTAATGCTCTGCACAGGTCATTTAAGCCTGCATCCAACAGGAGTCGAATGATAGGATGACATCTGTCACCTCACTCTGCAGTGAGACATACGCACTCGGACTCTTGTATACACACAAACACACACACACACACACAGACACACACACACACAACACACACACACAACACACACATGCACAGGACGCTTGTATACACACACACACACACACACAACACACACATGCACAGGACGCTTGGACACTCTGAACTTCCTTCCTCAGCTATCATAACTGTTATAAAATCCGGTCAGCATCATATTTCATACAGTACTTAGCTTGAACATGATGTCATCTAAGGGGAAATTGAGTTCATAACTTTTCTAGAGTTACTTGTGTACAGGTTATGACCTGTGTGTGTGTGTGTAGCAGTGCGTATGTGTTTAACTATTCTTGTGGGGACCGGAAGTCCCCACAAGATTAGGAAACAAACAAAAACTTGACCAACTGGGGACATTTTGTTAGTCACCACAAGGTCAAATGCTATTTCTAGGAGGTTTAGGGTTAAGGTTAGAATTAGTGTTAGGGTTAGAATTAGGTTAAGGGTTAGGGTTAAGGGTTAGGGTTAGGAGCTAGGGTTAGTGTTATGGTTAGGTTTCGGGTTAGGAGCTTGGGTTAGGTTTAGGGTTAAGATTAGGTTTTTGGTTTAAGGTTAGGGTTAATGTTAGGGTTAGGGTAAGAGTACGGGTTAGGTTTAGGATTAGGGGTTAGGGAAAATAGGATTTTAAATGGGACTGAATTGTGTGTGTGTGTGTGTGTGTGTGTGTGTGTGTGTGTGTGTGAATAGCAGTGTGCTTGAATGTAGTAAGGTGCGTGAATGTATGTATTAGTGTATGAGTGTATGAGCGTGTGTATCCTTATAACTCTATTGTGACCTGATACTGTCAAAACTAACATCAACAGCTCTATGTGGACAGGATCTCTCTCTTCTACACTGCTCTGACATCACAGTTTAATGAGCATAGGCTGGATTGACACTTGTCCTGACAAACACACTGGCACCATGTCAAGATAAACTAGATTGAATAGGCTTACTGTACTGTACAGTACTGTATGTTGCACCCAATTTACTGCTAATCTTAGAGTATGCATATGTTAACAGGTTATATATTTATTTCTCTTTCTCTCTCTCAGGAGCTGTGTAAGGACCCTCGTCTCTTTGTGGACAGGATCAGCACATGGGACCTGCACCAAGGCAGCTTAGGTAACTGCTGGATGGTGGCGGCCACTTCCTGTCTGGCCTCGGAGCCATCGCTGTGGAAGAAGGTGAGGGGTCAAAGGGCAGAGGCCAAATCCCTATAGGTCACCCTCAGTGATTTACTTCCTGGTCACTGATTTCATTTTCATTTCACTGAAGAGGTCTTAATGATATGTTTCTTATAGCTGAATCAGACATGTTAGTGCTGGGATGGAATAAAAGCCTGCACACTCTGTAGCTCTGAACGACCAGGAAGCTGGCCGCTTCTGTACTAACACATTCAAAGACCCCAAAACCCTTGTTCAATTTGATTGGTCTGAACCACCAGGTGATTCCTGACCATGTGGAACAGGAGTGGAAGCCCAAGCATCCGGACCTGTACGCCGGAATCTTCCACTTCCGCTTCTGGCGGCTTGGCCGCTGGACAGACGTGGTGGTGGACGACCTCCTGCCTGTCAGCGAGGACGGAACGCTGCTCTTCTGCCGCTCAGCCACGCCACGGGAGTTCTGGAGCACCCTGCTGGAGAAGGCCTACGCCAAGTGAGACTTTACACTGTACTAAAGCCAAGACACAGCTGAGAGATTAGATTTCAGGTTGGCTAGGAGGAGGCTTGTTAATCACTCAATCAGTATTAATTTATTGTCCCAATTGCACAGAGGGATTTTAGATATAATGAATACAGTATCCACCACACAGTATCCACCACACAGTATCCACCACACAGTATCCACCACACAATATCCACCATCACAGTATACACTACACAGTATAACTACACATTGTACACCACACAGTACACACCACACAGGACACACCACACAGGACACACCACACAGTACACACCACACAGTACACACCACACAGTACACACCACACAGTATACACCACACAATATACACCACACAGTATACATTACACAGTGTACACCACACAGTATACTGTACACCACACAGTATACACCGCACAGTATACACCGCACAGTATACACCGCACAGTATACACCACACAATATACACTACACAGTATACATTTACATTTACATTTAAGTAATTTAGCAGACGCTCTTATCCAGAGCGACTTACAAATTGGTGCATTCACCTTATGATATCCAGTGGAACAACCACTTTACAATAGTGCATCTAAATCTTTTAAGGGGGGGGGGGGGGTTAGAAGGATTACTTTATCCTATCCCAGGTATTCCTTAAAGAGGTGGGGTTTCAGGTGTCTCCGGAAGGTGGTGATTGACTCCGCTGTCCTGGCGGAGGGAGCTTGTTCCACCATTGTGGTGCCAGAGCAGCGAACAGTTTGGACTGGGCTGAGCGGGAACCGTGCTTCCTCAGAGGTAGGGGGGCCAGCAGGCCAGAGGTGGATGAACGCAGTGCCCTTGTTTGGGTGTAGGGCCTGATCAGAGCCTGAAGGTATGGAGGTGCCGTTCCCCTCACAGCTCCGTAGGCAAGCACAATGGTCTTGTAGCGGATGCGAGCTTCAACTGGAAGCCAGTGGAGAGAGTGGAGGAGCGGGGTGACGTGAGAGAACTTGGGAAGGTTGAACACCAGACGGGCTGCGGTGTTCTGGATGAGTTGTAGGGGTTTAATGGCACAGGCAGGGAGGCCAGCCAACAGCGAGTTGCAGTAATCCAGACGGGAGATGACAAGTGCCTGGATTAGGACCTGCGTCGCTTCCTGTGTGAGGCAGGGTCGTACTCTGCGAATGTTGTAGAGCATGAACCTACAGGATCGGGTCACCGCCTTGATGTTAGTGGAGAACGACAGGGTGTTGTCCAGGATCACGCCAAGGTTTTTAGCACTCTGGGAGGAGGACACAAGGGAGTTGTCAACCGTGATGGCGAGATCATGGAACGGGCAGTCCTTCCCCGGGAGGAAGAGCAGCTCCGTCTTGCCGAGGTTCAGCTTGAGGTGGTGATCCGTCATCCACACTGATATGTCTGCCAGACATGCAGAGATGCGATTCGCCGCCTGGTTATCAGAAGGGGGAAAGGAGAAGATTAATTGTGTGTCGTCTGCATAGCAATGATAGGAGAGACCATGTGAGGATATGACAGAGCCAAGTGACTTGGTGTATAGCGAGAATAGGAGAGGGCCTAGAACAGAGCCCTGGGGGACACCAGTGGTGAGAGCGCGTGGTGCGGAGACAGATTCTCGCCACGCCACCTGGTAGGAGCGACCTGTCAGGTAGGACGCAATCCAAGCGTGGGCCGCGCCGGAGATGCCCAACTCGGAGAGGTTGGAGAGGAGGATCTGATGGTTCACAGTATCAAAGGCAGCAGATAGGTCTAGAAGGATGAGAGCAGAGGAGAGAGAGTTAGCTTTAGCAGTGCGGAGAGCCTCCGTGACACAGAGAAGAGCAGTCTCAGTTGAATGCCCAGTCTTGAAACCTGACTGATTAGGATCAAGAAGGTCATTCTGAGAGAGATAGCAGGAGAGCTGGCCAAGGACGGCACGTTCAAGAGTTTTGGAGAGAAAAGAAAGAAGGGATACTGGTCTGTAGTTGTTGACATGGGAGGGATCGAGTGTAGGTTTTTTCAGAAGGGGTGCAACTCTCGCTCTCTTGAAGACGGAAGGGACGTAGCCAGCGGTCAAGGATGAGTTGATGAGCGAGGTGAGGTAGGGGAGAAGGTCTCCGGAAATGGTCTGGAGATGAGAGGAGGGGATAGGGTCAAGTGGGCAGGTTGTTGGGCGGCCGGCCGTCACAAGACGCGAGATTTCATCTGGAGAGAGAGGGGAGAAAGAGGTCAAAGCACAGGGTAGGGCAGTGTGAGCAGGACCAGCGGTGTCGTTTGACTTAGCAAACGAGGATCGGATATCGTCAACCTTCTTTTCAAAATGGTTGACGATGTCATCCGCAGAGAGGGAGGAGGGGGGGGGAGGGGGAGGAGGATTCAGGAGGGAGGAGAAGGTAGCAAAGAGCTTCCTAGGGTTAGAGGCAGATGCTTGGAATTTAGAGTGGTAGAAAGTGGCTTTAGCAGCAGAGACAGAAGAGGAGAATGTAGAGAGGAGGGAGTGAAAGGATGCCAGGTCCGCAGGGAGGCGAGTTTTCCGGAGCCCTGTTCTGTGAGCTCGCAGTGAGTCGTCGAGCCACGGAGCAGGAGGGGAGGACCGAGCCGGCCTGGAGGATAGGGGACAGAGAAAATCAAAGGATGCAGAAAGGGAGGAGAGGAGGGTTGAGGAGGCAGAATCAGGGGTTGGAGAAGGTTTGAGCAGAGGGAAGAGATGATAGGATGGAAGAGGAGAGAGTAGCGAGAGAGAGAGAGCGAAGGTTGGGACGGCGCAATACCATCCGAGTAGGGGCAGAGTGAGAAGTGTTGGATGAGAGCGAGAGGGAAAAGGATACAAGGTAGTGGTCGGAGATTTGGAGGGGAGTTGCAATGAGATTAGTGGAAGAACAGCATCTAGTAAAGATGAGGTCAAGCGTATTGCCTGCCTTGTGAGTAGGGGGGGAAGGTGAGAGGGTGAGGTCAAAAGAGGAGAGGAGTGGAAAGAAGGAGGCAGAGAGGAATGAGTCAAAGGTAGACGTGGGGAGGTTAAACCTCTTACATACTAGCGGAACGTCTGCTCCAATATCCAATGATGGGCGGGGCGCGAAATACAAACTCCTCTAAAATCCGAAAACTTCCATTTTTCAAACATATGACTATTTTACAGCTATTTAAAGACAAGACTCTCCTTTATCTAACCACACTGCCCGATTTCAAAAAGGCTTTACAGCGAAAGCAAAACATTAGATTATGTCAGCAGAGTACCCAGCCAGAAATAATCAGACACCCATTTTTCAAGCTAGCATATCATGTCACATAAACCCAAACCATAGCTAAATGCAGCACTAACCTTTTATGATCTTCATCAGATGACACACCTAGGACATTATATTATACAATACATGCATGTCTGTTCAATCAAGTTCATATTTATATCAAAAACCAGCTTTTTACATTAGCATGTGACGTTCAGAACTAGCATTCCCACCGAACACTTCCGGTGATTTTACTAAATTACTCACGATAAACGTTCACAAAAAGCATAACAATTATTTTAAGAATTATAGATACAGAACTCCTCTATGCACTCGATATGTCCGATTTTAAAATAGCTTTTCGGATGAAGCACATTTTGCAATAATGTAAGTACATAGCCCAGCCATCACGGGCTAGCTATTTAGACACCCAACCAGTTTAGCCTTCACCAAAATCACATTTCCTATAAGAAAAATGTTCTTACCTTGCTTGTTCTTCGTCAGAATGCAGTCCCAGGACTTCTACTTCAATAACAAATGTAGGTTTGGTCCCAAATAATCCATCGTTATGTTCCATCAAGACGTTTTGTTCGTGCGTTCTAGACACTATCCCAACGCTAAATCTCGGCCACGAGCATGACGCAGAATGTGACAAAAAATTCTAAATATTCCATTACCGTACTTCGAAGCATGTCAACCGCTGTTCAAAACCAATTTTTATGCAATTTATCTCGTAGAAAAGCGATAATATTCCGACCGGGAATCTGCCTGTCTGTATACTGAGGGAAAAACCGAAAGCCGGGGGCGGGGCGGGTCGCGAGCGTAAGGCTTAGTCCACTGAGTGACCACTTAGCTTTTGCTCTCCTTTGTTTCAGCCAGGGCTTTGAATTACGTCATTCCTGTTTTTCCCGGGCTCTGAGACTCCATTGGAGACGTGGGAAGTGTCACGTAACAGCAGAGATCCTTAGTTTTTGGGAGAGATGTCAAACAAAGAAAATAAAAGGTCTGACAGGGTACTTCCTGAACAGAAGCATCTCAGGTTTTTGCCTGCCATAGGAGTTCTGTTATACTCACAGACACCATTCAAACAGTTTCAGAAACTGTGGAGTGTTTTCTCTCCAAAGCTAATAATTATATGCATATTCTAGTTTCTGGGCAGGACTAATAATCAGATTAAATCGGGTACGTTTTTTATCCAGCCGTGAAAATACTGCCCCCTAGCCATAAGAGGTTAAAGTCACCCAGAACTGTGAGAGGTGAGCCATCCTCAGGAAAGGAACTTATCAAGGCGTCAAGCTCATTGATGAACTCTCCAAGGGAACCTGGAGGGCGATAAATGATAAGGATGGTGCAGAGGGGAAAGAACAGGGATAGACAGACACATAGTTGACAAGCTACAGAAGTGTTGTTTCTTGTATTATTGTCTCTTGTGTCTTTAGAGAACTGTTTCACTTTGATATCCTTTTTCTTCTGTCCTGATTTTCTCTTTCTTTTCTTCTGTTAACTAGATATTCTTTGTTATTCTTCGTTAGCTAGCTAGCTTCTTCCAAAAGAGTCCCTAGCAACTGCTTAGCAACTGGTAAACAATTCAGCTAGCTAAGATAACTAAAATTTTATGAAAAATAGTAACTTTTTTCAAAAGTCTATCTTCTTTGTTTGTTGCTTGTTTTTTCTCCTATTCAGTCTTGCAGTTTTCTTTAGATTTTTTCCGATGTACTTCACTCTAAAAACCATGTACATTTCAATATTTGTAGGAGCTCATTTTTCAGCTGCTGCTGCTCAAATTGGAATTCCGTCCAAAAAATACATACACTAGACAGTGTACACCACACAGTATACACCACACAGTATACATTACACAGTGTACACCACACAGTATACTGTACACCACACAGTATACACCACACAGTATACACCGCACAGTATACACCGCACAGTATACACCACACAATATACACTAGACAGTGTACACCACACAGTATACACCACACAGTATACACCGCACAGTATACACCACACGGTATACACCACACAATAGACACCACACAATAGACACCACACAGTATACACCACACAGTATCCACCACACAGTATACTGTACACCACACAGTATACACCGCACAGTATACACCGCACAGTATACACCACACAGTATACACCACACAATAGACACCACACAGTATACACCACACAGTATACACTACACAGTATACACCGCACAGTATACACCACACAGTATAGACCACACAGAATACACCACACAGAATACACCACACAATAGACACCACACAGTATACACCACACAGTATACACGACACAGTATACACCACACAGTATACACCACACAGTATACACCACACAGTATACACCACACAGTATACACCACACAGTATCCACCACACAGTATCCACCACACAGTGTACACCGCACAGTGTACACCGCACAGTATACACCACACAGTATACACCACACAGTATACACCACACAGTTAAATCTAGTCCATTAAGTAATGGTTTTAAAACAATGATGATCATATTTAAAAAACTGTGGCACTTATATACCAAGTCCTAGACTGTTTTCTAATGAGAATCATGATCGTTGAGTTGATGAACGAGATCCTTCCCAGTGGTTTCAGTCTGCCTTCTTGAAGAGTTGCCTGGCAACCACATCTCCAACTCTCATCTCCAGGTGTAGCTTGTCTCCCTCCAGCCAGTGTGTCCATCCACAGTATACACCACACAGTATGCACTACACAGTATACACCACACAGTATCCACAACACAGTATACACTACACAGTATACACCACACAGTATCCACAACACAGTATACACGACACAGTATACATCACACAGTATCCACCACACAGTATCCACCACACAGTATCCACCACACAGTGTACACCACACAGTATACACCACAGTATACACCACACAGTATCCACCACACAGTGTACACCACACAGTATACACCACAGTATACACCACACAGTGTACACCACACAGTATACACCACAGTATACACCACAGTGTACACCACAGTATACACCACAGTATACACCACACAGTATACACCACACAGTATACACCACATATTATACACCACACAGTATACACCACATAGTATACACCACACAGTGTACATCACACAGTATACACCACACAGTATACACCACACAGTATACACCACACAGTATACACTACACAGTGTACATCACACAGTATACATCACACAGTATACACCACACAGTATACACCACACAGTATCCACTACACAGTGTACACCACACAGTATACACCACACAGTATACACAACACAGTATGCACTACACAGTATACACCACACAGTATACACCACACAGTATACACCACACAGTATCCATGACACAGTGTACACCACACAGTATACACCACAGTATACACCACACAGTATACACCACAGTATACACCACACAGTATACACCAGATAGTATACACCACACAGTATACACCACATAGTATACACCACACAGTATACACCACACAGTATACACCACACAGTATACACCACACATTATACACCACACATTATACACCACATATTATACACCACACAGTATACACCACATAGTATACACCACACAGTATACACCACACAGTATACACCACATAGTATACACCACATATTATACACCACACAGTATACACCACAGTATACACCACACAGTATACACCACAGTATACACCACACAGTATACACCACATAGTATACACCACATAGTATACACCACACAGTATACACCACAGTATACACCACACAGTATACACCACACAGTATACACCACACAGTATACACCACACAGTGACCACACTTGACAAAATAAACCAGTAGCTAGTCAACATTCTTTCCTTATCCTCACCCATTTAACATTTCCCCAGTCTTCCAACCCTTTTCTCCCCTCTTCCTCTCCCCCAGGTTGAATGGCTGCTATGAGGCACTAGAAGGCGGTAACACGGCAGAGGCCCTCATAGACTTCACAGGGGGGGTATCGGAGCCCCTATGCCTGGACAGGGAGGCCCTCACCCTGCACCCCGACCAGAGGAGGGCGCTTTTCCAGACCCTGGCCAAGGCCCACGGACGCAAAGCCCTCATCACCTGTTCTATACGGGTCAGTGACCAATACACTTTTCCCTGCATAACCACAGATCTAGAATCAGCTTACCCTTCTCTCCACAGCGTAACAGTAACTATGTGTGCGGAAGATTTTCAATTCACCTTAGATCAGTGAATTAGTACTGAAAGATCAGCTTGACAGTTGATCTTCAATCCATGACAATACCAGAGACCATTACTAGAGGCCTCAAAATCTAGGCTTGTGCCCTCCTGCCCTAGATGTGATATGACCATGTGCATTCAGGGTGGTAAATGAATGGTTTGGAATTGGGCCAGAGAGCTTCTATGAATGTCGTCCTACCAGAGAGGTCACCTCTACCTACTGTACAGTAGGGGGTTATAGAGAGACAGGTGGCTATATAGGGCACAGTCCAGCATTAACAATGCTAACGCTTACATTTACTGTATTACAGAATGCCACTGAATGCTATCTATCCTGTCACGCCTCTTTCTGTCCTTTCAATTTCCTGTCCTGTCCTCATAAACACTCCAGACACATGCCTCTATTGATTAATGATCTGTATTGTTCATTGTGTAGTTATAGTATTGTGCAAGATTCCAATTATACACATCAGGGTGCCTTCATAGAGTGCCTGTGGTGTGTATTGGTATTAGCGTATCTATATTGTGTATCTGTATTGAGTCTATCTCTCTCTCTCTCTTGCTCCCCCTCCTCCCTCCCTCACTCTCTCTCTCTACAGCCAGCGGAGGGAGAGAGAGTAGAGTCGGTGCTAGACTGTGGTCTGGTGCGGGGCCATGCCTACGGTATCACCGCGGTGAGGAAGGTGCGTCTGGGGGAGTGGTCACTGCTGCCTGGCCGTTGTAGCGGGACGTTCCGTCTCGGCATGGTGCGCATGAGGAACCCCTGGGGTACAGCCGACTGGACCGGGCCCTGGAGTCAGGGGTGAGGGGAGACAGTTACTGATGTTCTAGTCTATCAGGATACGATATATTCAACAAAGAACTATAGGCCAAGGGTTGTCCCTTTTGGGTAATGGCAAAAACCAGGAACGGGCTAGAAACAAGGTTTTGTCTATTTGGTCCCTTGACATAGAGCTCCTTTGCGCCCCCTTCAGGTCTCAGCAGTGGCAGCAGGTTGGTCGTGGTGAGAGGGAGAAGATGGGCCTCATTGTCAGAGATGTGGGAGAGTTCTGGTAAAGATATAGTAAAATAAGCATCCCTCTTTTGACAGAAAATAATGCTCAATACACAAGTCACTACAAATACACTACAATTCCTGTTCAAAAACTAAAAAGATACTTTTTCACCTCCCCTTCCCTCAGGATGGAGTTTGAGGATTTCTGCCGCTACTTCACAGATGTGGTGGTGTGTCGTCCGGTAGAACGAGCCCTGCTGTGGCCCAGCACCCACTGGAGAGAGGTTCGCTGCCATGGGGAGTGGGTCCCAGCCCCCAACACTCCCGGGGCAACCCCTGCCACCCTCCTCCCCGGCCGCCAGGCATCCAACCTCGGGAAGAACACAGCCAAGCGTGGGGAGGTGAACCAGACTCTGAGAGGGGACCGGAAGGAGGCAAGATTGGGGAAGAGACGGAGAGGTCGAGGAGGAGGAGGCGGTGGAGGGAGGGACAAGGTGGCTGTAGCGAAGAAGGAGGGGGAGAAGAAGACAAAGAGGAAGGAGGAGAGTGTGAAGAAGGAGGGAGAGGTGGATGGACGGTGGGATAAACACATGGATAAGAGGAGTAGGTGTGGAGGATGCATCAACCACAAAGACACCTTTCTACACAACCCCCAGGTGAGCTTACCCTATATATTTCTACACAACCTCCAGGTGAGCTTACCCTATATATTTCTAAACAACATCCAGGTGAGCTTACCCTATATATTTCTACACAACAACCAGGTGAGCTTACCCTATATATTTCTACACAACATCCAGGTGAGCTTACCCTATATATTTCCACACAACATCCAGGTGAGCTTACCCTATATATTTCTACACAACATCCAGGTGAGCTTACCCTATATATTTCTAAACAACATCCAGGTGAGCTTACCCTATATATTTCTACACAACAACCAGGTGAGCTTACCCTATATATTTCTACACAACATCCAGGTGAGCTTACCCTATATATTTCTACACAACAACCAGGTGAGCTTACCCTATATATTTCTACACAACCCCCAGGTGAGCCTACACTATATATTTCTACACAACAACCAGGTGAGCTTACCCTATATATTTCTACACAACCTCCAGGTGAGCTTACCCTATATATTTCTACACAACATCCAGGTGAGCTTACCCTATATATTTCTACACAACAACCAGGTGAGCTTACCTTATATATTTCTACACAACCCCCAGGTGAGCTTACCCTATATATTTCTACACAACATCCAGGTGAGCCTACACTATATATTTCCACACAACAACCAGGTGAGCTTACCCTATATATTTCTACACAACCTCCAGGTGAGCTTACCCTATATATTTCTACACAACATCCAGGTGAGCTTACCCTATATATTTCTACACAACCTCCAGGTGAGCTTACCCTATATATTTCTACACAACCTCCAGGTGAGCTTACCCTATATATTTCTACACAACATCCAGGTGAGCTTACCCTATATATTTCTACACAACAACCAGGTGAGCTTACCTTATATATTTCTACACAACCCCCAGGTGAGCTTACCCTATATATTTCTACACAACATCCAGGTGAGCCTACACTATATATTTCCACACAACATCCAGGTGAGCTTACCCTATATATTTCTACACAACATCCAGGTGAGCCTACACTATAGCTATGTTTATGCCCATAGCAACAGGTTAAATGGTTCCACGACAAGGTTCAGTCCACTCAGAGTGTGTTTGGTAATGACTCATAGTTACATTCTGACGGTAGTGATAAACACGTTCTTTATGTTCTGAGGACTACACTCAGTATGCTAGTATAGTATCTCATTATATAGTATGCTTATACCACAAGCATGTAAATCATTTGTGTTGCTATAACTGTAAGGACTCAACATGTACTATTTTGGCAACTGCTGCAATCTTAATGGTGTAGAAATAGACCTGTGAAAGCCTATTCAGAGTGGTGCAGTTGTAAAACCACATTGCTAAGCTAAAAACAACATGGCTGACACTAAGCTATATTAGTGTTACTGCTATTCTAGGGACGCTCTGCCTCCCTTCTGTCCCTTCTCCCGCTTCTATCTCTTCTCCAACCTCTCCCACTACAGTTCATGTTTGAGGTGCAGGGAAAGGAGGATGAGGTGTTGATCTGTCTGCAGCAGGAGGACAGGAGGATAAAGAGGAAGGACGGAGGAGGAGCAAATCTGCCCATTGGCTTTGAGGTGCTGAGGGTGAGTCACAGGCAATGTTCCCTCTAAGCTGGAAGCGTGCCATGCAGAAGAAATATTAGCCCGCGCAGAGAGGCACGAGATTGAACTTCCCTGTTAGTTAACACTATCAACATTTCCCTTTACTTTGGGAATTGTGATCGAATCAATGCAACATTAGCCACGTTCAATGCAACATATCAAAACAAAGCAAACTGTGCAAGATTTAATATGCAAAAATAATTATGGAAGAGATTTTGTTGTAGGTACAACGCATCAGAGTATTGTAGGCACAACGCATCTATTGCATTGACAGGCACGACTCAGGCTCGTACTCTACACAGACCGGTGCGCCATAACCAAAGAGCTGCAGTAGCCCTATATGCAAATAGACCACTGCCATATATGGATCTGTACCATTCACATTGAACTGGACTGTTTTTACAGCATGAGCGGTCCTGATTAGATGCTCTTGTTTTGAGATCAAAGCGAGAGCTACATGTAGCAACGTGTGCACATTTGTACATTTGTTCATATCCTTTGCTAGTTACTGAGTTATTAGCCCAGTTATAGATCCTTTGTAATCAGAAATGGGGCCTGATTGCTTCCTACAAGAGTACAAAACCTCTGTATTTCTAGACATCTTTGAAAAGCAAGTCAGGTAAAGAGCTTTTTTTTTGTCTTAATGGGGCAGTGTCATATTTTGAGATAGTTTTGAATAAGCTAAGTAGCCAGTAGGCAGAGGGTAGCATAATTTGTCTAATTCTCTGTAATAATGATATGGGGATAATGATGCATTTTATTTTGTGAAGTGGTTTCTTGCATCAAACAACACAACATTTTCAGTCACCTCCTTGTCTGAAGGACAAGTGGATAAACAGATTAATGTCAAGCCCTGCATGTTTTCTTTAAAAGTCTCATGAAATGTAGCCCTGCATGGAACACCACACATTGGCTTCCACTGTATGCTTAACAAAATGAACAGCTATTTCCATTTTTGTTTTGGATGGTACACCACTCTGGTAGGCCTACACTACGATCAAATAGCCACAGCAGCCTACTTGACCACTGTTAAAATTAACTTAAAGTGGGTACAGCCTCAGTGTTCACAGTAAACATGTGGTGGAAGTTTCATAGAATTTTCACAATGTTCAAGTTTGCGCTCAGCAGACCTGAAATTTGCTCAAAATAATTTAAGGAACATTGGTCACAGGGTTTAAAAGGGCCACCATAGAATGCTGTAGTACACCCAAGGTGTGTGTGTGTGTGTGTGTGTGTGTGTGTGTGTGTGTGTGTGTGCGTGCGTGTGTGCGTGCGTGCGTGTGTGGACGTGTTTAACTATTCTTGTGGGGACCATATGGATTCTTTAGACATTCAGAATAGTGAAAAAATGCATGCTGAGGGAAAATAGAGCCATTCTACAAAGTATTACTAACCGAAACACAGTGGGGAACAATGGGCCTTCAGAGAAGGGCTAAGGATTTATAAAATAATGATTATATTAATAATGATAATGATATTATTATTTTCAGTGAAGTTCTGATTTAATCTCTTCAGTTTTTGTTGGAAAAGAAAGGGTTAACACTGAAGGGGGAAAAAAATCCAATCAGGTCTCTAGCTAGCTAAGTCAGGCTTTGGCTAGGTAATCAGAAGCTAGATAAAGGCACCTGCCATTCAACTGTATTAGGGCAAACATTTTGAGTGACAGTGGAATCAACCAATCACATTTTGACTTAATGGGTGGGACCGTTTTTACAAAAACGTATGGAAACTTCTGCCTTCTTGAAGGCCAACAGGTCACTGCGCAATAGCGAGCAGAAGTTTTCCCACGGTCTAGCTAGCTAGCTTTTGTTGTCTGCTAGTTTGCAGCGGCTGCAGCAAGTGTTATCAAAGAGGATGTTGTTGCTAATTTGTTAGCTTCTCCCTTTTCAAGAATACATTTCAACAAGAAGTTTAAAAAAAATCTGACAAGCAACCAATTAAATATGGCCATTTTAAATTTTTCATAAATTCTTAGAATGTTTGGAAATTACGTACAGTATACTAAGACATTTGTGAAAATTATATAGTAATATAGAGTGGGAAAGTGGCCTTGTGTTTGAACAATTAATAGACAATGGAGTTAATAAAACCGAATAAAAACATCTGTCTTGTCCAGGACCAGAGTCTACACAGACCGGTGTGCTATAGCCAATTATAACTACAGTAGGCCTTAATAACAATCCATTTGCCACACGGGCCTGCCATCATTCACTTTGAACTGGACTGTGTGTTTACAGGCAGTTGCACAGCACAACTTTAGATCATTAGAACACATTCGCCAAAAGCCACAAAATACACCTGAATGGATTTCTGCAAATATGTCAATACCACGGGAGTCCTGTTACATTTGGGAACTTTACAGTCCTATTGATCAAACAACCATGAAAGGTAGGCTCTCTCTCCATCAGTTATGCACATCAACAAGATCAACAACTAATGCTAGCCTGAGCAAGATGAGCTAAAATCTAATGAAGGAACTTTAGATAAACCCTCTCAAAGTTTTTCAGCTAGTTGGCCGTCAAAATTGCACTGATAAACGATGGGGAATTGTAGCCTCCTCGTCCTTCTGCAGCTTGCCTGTCAATGCATGCTTGTCCCAACCAAGCACCCAATCCAACTGGCTTAAGTTAGTTAGCTAGCTTGCTAGCTAGCTACTTCTAGACACAAATGAGAGAGAACCTCACTCTGACCATTTTACTCGCCGTAGCAGAGCTGGATGGGCTGTTTACATGTTAACTAGAGCGTTAACTAACTATTATTTTTTTCCTACGTTTACTGACACCGGTCATATTCAGTTTGTGTTGCTCATTTGTAAATTCATCAGTTGTTCTGCGCTCTGGCACACAGACGAGAGTGCTCTGAAATTGGAGTAGATAGCCAGAGTGAATTTGCGAACGCAAGAGATATGTTAACTGGATAACAGTTGTTCAGGTTCTTGCTGGCTAACCAAATGGTACCTGCATCTCTAGCTGTGTATAGCCACTGAAAAAAGATATGAGGGGAAAAAGTCAGTCACTCACCTACTCCTCCAATGGAATGAGATGACATCTTCCTAGCACCTAGCTAGCTAGCTAGGCTCCGTGTTTTTAGCATTCCCAGCCTTGGTTACATTCGTCTGTTTTTGTCCAGAAAATGTTGTCATTGCAACTGAAACAGTGCATCCCGAATGGAGGCAGCAAACAATGTACCAGGCCAGCTGTGGTTTACAACCTGATAGCAATATTTTTTTAGACTATCAAGAAATGTATTGGTGAATTGTATTAATCATTCATTGAACTGCATCCATCTTTTCTGCCAACAATGCCTTAGTGTACGTCATGGAATGTTGAGTCAAATATAACCTATTTTTAAAACCTCTTATGAAGTTGGTTTTGTAAACTGGGAATTTGATATTTTTTACTGATGTTATGATTGTCAGTTTGTTTAATATCTGCAAAGTAGTTAAAACGCTGTCAGTTACACTTTAAACTTTAGGTCACTGGTTACTTTGTGTGCTAAACATGAAATGTATTTTGCAATGTGAAGTAATAGTTGTACATTTCGATTGGGAAATGCTTAATGATTGTGTTTTTGGATTCTTATAATTGGGATTTACTGGCTTATTATGTCCGAGTTTAAGGACTGCTTATCTTTTAACATCATGCTGTGTGTGACTGCTGTCTTTCCATCGGCCCTATGCAGTGGTGTAGTGGTGCCTGGAGAAGTGGGTATACTCTAATTTTGACAAAAAGTTCCCAAAGGCCCGCCCAGCGTAGGAAAGGCACCTTGTGTGAAAAAATCGATGTTTTCCTACGTTTTTTCAATGAGTTGTCCTGTATCTTTTTCAGATTTTCACTCTCAAAATTACATTTTTTTTTGTATAGAACAAAGACAACATTTTGATGGTCTAAGTCCACAACAATGGTTAAACCACATCAATCTAATTGGATGGGCCTGTCAGGGTCTGGCTCACCAGTGGTTGGGCCTCTGTCCACCCAGGCCCATCCATGTCTATGCCCCTGATGCTAACAGCACATCATGACAATTGCGCATCACAAATAGCCTACTAACCAAGACTTCAGATGAAACTTTTTAAATACCTGGTTTGTATACCCATTGTTGCCTTAGTTAGCATTTACTGGTAGATATCATAAGTTGAAATGTCTTTCCTACAATACCAGCTATCGATGTCATTCTTTGTGAGCTGCTCCATGCCAAAACCAGTTGGGAATTGCACACTCTTTCTGCTTGCAGATGATATTCCACTGGATCTAGGCTATGTGTGCGGCGGGCATGTGAATATATTTCACGTGCTTTGCGATTGTGTTGACTACTTTGTGCATGATTTCTCTATTGTACTGCATAATTGATAAGTCGTATCCCAGGTAGAAAAACATGGTTTTATAATAGGGTTTTTTAGGTGTTGGATTGGTTGTCTAAACATTCTGAATGCATTCAGATAAACGTTCAGTTTTGGTTAAAGTGTAGGGGGACAGATTACGTTTTGTAAACATTTGTCATAGGTGTCATCAGCGTTTGGTAAACATTGGCATTAGTGTCATTTACAACGTTGGCTATTAGTTCTCTTTTAAACATTAAGGAACAGCTGTTTAACAAACGTTGGTATTAGGTGTATTTTACTACTTTTAGTAAAGTACTACTTTTACTATTTTACTATTTTATTACTATTTCCCTAGTATTTCACTAGGGAAATGTCCTCTTTAGTCAAAAAGCATTCAGGTCAACTCCGTGCTTGTGCTCCCTCTCTCTCTTGGGCTTCCGTCTCTCTCCATTATTTCAGGTGCTGTCGTCTGAAACAAAGTAACTTGAGTGTTAAAACTCATCATTGGACTAATAACATTTATTTGAGGGGCACCGTTAACTCGTGCTCTCTCACACCATTTGGGCACACAGATCTCTTTCTGTTTATTGGCGACTCTCTTCTTTGGAGACAGATGTGTCCATTTTGACAAGTAATGTTATAGAAGAAGAAAGTTACCTAGCATTATGGGATAGTGGTGAAGTAAACAAACATGGCTGTACCCATGAAGTGCGTACGTGGCAAACGTTGGAATAAGTTTCAAATATATTTATTTATTAATGTTTATTTTGAAACCTACTGAAAACGTTCATAAACGTTGGCCAAGAGTTCCTTCTCGTACGTGTCAAACTGTATCAAATCCCAACCTATTGGCTACGTTGGAATAGGTTTCAAATGCATGTATTTTTAAACATTCATTTTGAAACCTCCTGACAATGTTCAGAAACGTTGGCCAAGAGTTCCCTTTCATACATGTCAAACAGTACCAAATCGAGGAGCACGTGATGCCGCGGAGCTGAGCAGATGTTGACAAACCAAGCTCTTCAAAGTTATTCCATTATTACCTAAATAACAACGTTGAAACAATATTCTAACATCGGCTGATAAATTGTCAAGTACTTACCTTCCCAAAGAGCCATGGACCTCCGGCCGAGAGGCAAGAAGGACGACCTGAACGTAGTTGATTCCCAAGATAACACCGTAGTAGCACCAACGGAAACCCCTAAACACCTCCCTGAGCACTCTCGCGACCGCCCCGTGAGAGCCCTCTGTTGCCATGAAATGGTGGGGTCATGAAGAGCTAACCAGGGAAGGCGTAGTACCACAGGAAACGCAGGAGAGTCAATGAGGAAGAGACTGATTCTCTCCTCGTGACCCCCCTGCGTCACCATGCCCAGGGGGATGGTAGCTTCCCTAATTACCCCGGACCCTAATGGTTGACTATCCAGAGCGTGAACTGGGAAAGGCCTAACCACTGGAACAGTAGGGATCCCTAACCTATGGGCGAATGCTCTGTTGATAAAATTCCCAGCTGCGCCTGAATTGATGAGCGCCTTATGCTGGGAATGCGGGTAAAACTCAGGAAAGTAAACATGCACAAACAGGTGTACAACAGAGGGCTCTGGATGAGAGTGGTGCATGCTCACCTGGGGCAACGCAATAACCAACATGGGTACAAAACCCGACGCGCACCAGTAAACATGTGCACAAGCACTTACAACAAACAATTCCACACAAAGACATGGGGGGAACAGAGGGTTAAATACACAACACTTAATGAGAGAAATGAGAACCAGGTGTGTAGGAAGACAAGACAAAACAAATGGAAAATGAAAAGTGGATCGACGATGGCTAGAAGACTGGTGACGCCGACCGCCAACCGTCGCCCGAACAAGGAGAGGAACCGACTTCAGTGGAAGTCGTGACAAACAGGGACTTCTATAGCTACCTACAACTACGAAATTCTCTCAAGGGACAATGGAACCTACCTAAGATGTCACCTATTGAACAACTCTGCCACGCAGACCAACCACTGTTCAAGACCATTTCCCGTGTTTACGATGCTCTTATGTCAGGACTAACACTGCCTGAGCTAGATAAACCCCGACTTAGATGGGAAAAAGATCTGGGTATTAATCTTGATGAGGGTCTATGGAGTGACCTATGCAGGGATGGTGTTACTTCCACATTGAACTCCAGATGCAGACTGATCCAGTTTAATTTCCTCCATCAGCTCTATATCACCCCATCTAAACTGCACAAGTTCAACCCTGATATCTCCTCCCTATGTTTTAGATGTGGCTCAGATGAAGGAACATTCCTCCATTCCACTTGGCAGTGTTCAAAACTACATGGTTTCAGGGAGTATGCGATACCATATCCTCAATTCACAGGGTTGCATTCCCTTTAGACCCGGAGGTCTGTCTACTAGGTAACTTTACTAACTCCAATCTTAGGCAAAGCCATACTATAAAGCTAACAGAAATATTGCTAGCGATTGCCTTGAAATGGAAATCGGATTCCCCCCTGCCAGTTGCAATGTGGCTATCGGAAGTTAATAGTTGTATCCCACTGGAGAAAATCACTAACTGCTTGAGGAATAAGTTAGAGCCATTTTACAGAATTTGGCAACCTTTTATTGACAGTATGGAGAATCTCCCCTCACATCACATTGATTGAATCTCTATATAATCCTCACATAATGTTTCACACGTAATGTATAATATGTAGCCTACGGCAGGTGACCATATAATCCAATGTCTCATTATTATTATTATTTTTTATTTTACTTTTTATTATGACTTATTTATTGTATGTTTGTTTATATAATTATTATTATTAATTTTTTTACGCTCGTCTGTTACTGTCACTTTGTCATTGTTGTCTAATATCTTTTCACTTTTGTTTTGAATGTTCTTAATTGGAAATTGCAAAAATAAAATATTTTTAAAAAACAGTAGCAAATCTCAACCTATTGGCCACGTTGGAATATGTTTCAAATACATTTATTTTTAAACGTTTATTTAGGAATGTTGAGAGAACGTTGTTACAATGGTTGTTTTTTCAACACCAATATACAACCTTTCCCAACCTAAGTCCAATGTTGGTTTAGGTTCCAGGAACGTTTTATGCTACCTGGGATTAGAGGTCGACCGATTAATCAGCATGGCCGATTAGTTAGGGCCGATTTCAAGTTTTCATAACAATCGGTAATCGGCATTTTTGGACACCGATTACATAGCAATCCACGAGGAGACTGCGTGGCAGGCTGACCACCTGTTACGCGAGTGCAGCAAGGAGCCAAGGTAAGTTGCTAGCTAGCATTAAACTTATCTTATAAAAACAATCAATCTTAACATAATCACTAGTTAACTACACATGGTTGATGATAGTCCAACGCTCTAACCACTAGGCTACCTGCCACCCCAATTGAAGAAATGATGGATGGCGCTAAATACAGGGAAATTCTTGAGGGAAACTTGTTTCAGTCTTCCAGAGATTTGAGGTCTGGGACAGAGGTTCCCCTTCCAGCAGGACAATGACCCTAGGCATACTGCTAAAGCAACACTTAAGTGGTTTAAGGGTAAACATTTAAATGTCTTGGAATGGCCTAGTCAAAGCCCAGACCTCAATCCAATTGAGCATCTGTGGTATGACTTAAAGATTGCTGTACACCAGCGGAACCCATCCAACTTGAAGGAACTGGAGCAGTTTTGCCTTGAAGAATGGGCAAAATCCCAGTGGCTAGATGTGCCAAGCTTATAGAGACATACCCCAAGAGACTTGCAGCTGTAATTGCTGCAAAAGGTAGCTCTACAAAGTATTGACTTTGAGGGGGTGAATAGTTATGTATGCTCATGTTTTCTATTTTTTGTCTGATTTCTTGTTTGTTTCACAAGAAAAAATATTTGGCATCTTCAAAGTGGTAGGCATGCTGTGTAAATCAAATGATACAAACCCCCCAAAAATCCATTTTAATTCCAGGTTGTAAGGCAACAACATAGGAAAAATTCCAAGGGGGGTGAATACTTTCTCAAGCCACTGTAAGCAGGCAATGAAAGCTCTTACAATATTCGATGATTACATTTCTCTAAAACAGGCTATAGGCTACATGTGCACCACCAAGTCAGAACAGTAGGCTAAACTATGAAAAAACCAGACTTCACTAAATCATTAGGAGTGTAGTATATCCTATAGGACACCAAATTTGGTCAGAGAGCAACGCCTTCATGGCGCGCCGATGACGTGGGTGGTCTTCACTGATTGACTGTAACTTTGTCAAATAAGCACCAATCGAGGTCAAACAAAGCTTGCTAGATAGCCAATGAGCTGCTTACCTTGTGCGACAGCAAGCCTTTTCCTATTGGACAAACATTATAAGAATATGGAGAGTTATGAAGTTATGAAAACTGGGTGTTTTGCAAATGTTGAACTTACAATATGGCTACTAATACTGGAAAAGCATTTCCCAATCGAAATGTACAACTATTACTTCCCATTGCAAAATACATTTCATAATAGGCACACAAAGTAACCAGTGACCTAAAGTTTAAAGTGTAACTGACAGCGTTTTAACTACTTTGCAGATATTAAACAAACTGACAATCATAACATCAGTAGAAAATATCAAATTCCCAGCTCATTAAGCTACAAAACCAACTTCATAAGAGGTTTTAAAAATAGGTTATATTTGACTCAACATTCCATGACGTACACTAAGGCATTGTTGGCAGAAAAGATGGATGCAGTTCAATGAATGATTAATACAATTCACCAATACATTTCTTGATAGTCCAACATTTTTTGCTATCAGGTTGTAAATCACAGCTGGCCTGGTACATTGTTTGCTGCCTCCATTCGGGAAGCAGGTACAGGGAGTGAATTTAATAAATAACGGAACATTGAACGAAACAAGAAACACAAATAGCGTACAGACAGGAAACACAGAAACAGAGTCAACAACGCCTGGGGAAAAATCCAAAGGGAGTGACAGATATAGGGGAAGTAATCAGGAAGATGATGCGCCGAGAGCGGGAGCAGGAGTAGATGTGAAAGTAGACATCATGAAAAACTACAAATCCCTGCAAGCTCCTGCACATCATCTCTAGCTGACACCTTTGCAAACAGATATTGTAAACTTGCACAAGACAGTTCACAGAAATGTCAATTTAAATACATTTTGCCAATTTATTTTTTACTAAGGCATCAGTCAAGTTTGGACACACCTACTCATTCAAGGGTTTTTCATTATTTTACTATTTCCTACATTGTAGAATAATAGTGAAATAACTATGAAATAACACATGGAAATATGTAGTAACCAAAAAGTGCTAAACAAATCAAAATATATTTTATATTTAAGATTCTTCAATGTACCCACCCTTTGCCTTGATGACAGATTTGCACATTCTTGCATTCTCTCAACCAGTTTCATGAGGTAGTCACCTGGAATGCATTTCAATTAACAGGTGTGCTTGTTAAAAGTTCATTTGTGAAATGTCTTTCCTTCTTAATGCGTTTGAGCCAATCAGTTGTGTTGTGCCAAGGTAGGGTTAGTATATAGAAGATTGCCCTATTTGGTAAAATACCAAGTCCATATTATGGCAAGAACAGCTCAAATAAGCAAAGAAAAACATCAGTTCATCATTACTTTAAGACATGAAGGTCAGTCAATGCGGAAAATTTCCAGAACTTTGAAAGTTTCTTCAAGTGCAGTCGCAAAAACCATCAAGCGCTATGATGAAACTGGCTCTCATGAGGACCGCCACAGGAAAGGAAGACCCAGAGTTACCTCTGCTGCAGAGGATAGCTTCATTAGAGTTACCAGTTTCATAAATCGGCAATTAACTGAGTTCAAGTAACAGAAACATCTCAACATCAACTGTTCAGAGGAAACTGCGTGAATCAGGCCTTCATGGTCGAATTGCTGAAAATAAACCACTACTAAAGGACGCCAATAAGAAAGAGAGACTTGCTTCGGCCAAGAAACACGAGCAATGGACATTAGACCAGTGGAAATCTGCCCTTTGGTCTGATGAGTCCAAATTTGAGATTTTTGGTTCCAACCGCCGTGTCTTTGTGAGACGCAGAGTAGGTGGATGGATTATCTCCGCATGTGTGGTTCCCATCATGAAGCATGGAGGAGGAGGTGTGATGGTGTGGGGGTGATTTTCTGGTGACACTGTCAGTGACTTATTTAGAATTCAAGGCACACTTAACCAGCATGGTTACCACAGTATTCTGCAGCGATACACCATCCCATCTGGTTTGCGCTTAGTGGGACTATTGTTTGTTTTTCAACGGGACATTGACCCAAAACACACCTCCAGGCTGTGTAAGGGCTATTTGACCAAGAAGGAGAGTGATGGAGTGTTGCATCAGATGACCTGGCCGCCACAATCACCCGACCTCAACTCAATTGAGATGGTTTGGGATGAGTTGGACCGCAGAGTGAATAAAAAGCAGCCAACAAGTGCTCAGCATATGTGGGAACTCCTTCAAGACTGTTGGAAAAGCATTCCAGGTGACTACCTCAGAAAGCTGGTTGAGAGAATGCCAAGAGTGTGCAAAGCTGTCATCAAGGCAAATGGTGGCTGCTTTGAAGAATCTCAAATATAAAACATATTTTGATTGAACACTTTTTTGGTTACTACATGATTCCATATGTGTTATTTTATAGTTTTGATGTCTTCTCTATTATTCTATAATGTAGAAAATAGCAAAAAATAAAGAAAAACCCTTGAATGAATAGGTGTGTCCAAACTTTTGACTGGTACTGTACATTTAGCTAGCATTAGATAGTTAATCCAGAGATTCTTACCTTTGCCTCGATTCGGCAGTCTCGTCCAGATCATCATGGCATTTGTAGTTCTTTATGATAGCCACATTATCAGCTAATTAGCATTTCATTTTGGGGGGGTAAATACAGGTGAATATATTGATAGAAGTCACCTTGTCCTAGAGAGATTTACATGGTTATCCAGACGTCACGCCATAGTAAGCCTACACGAAACAGCCATTATTTTAAGTGTTTCTAAAATCCCCTATAGGAAAAATGAATGGTGAAAAAACGATTGTAATCATTTCCCTGTTTGACCGCTAGGTTTTATAGGCATTATGACTCATACTGTTGTACTCTATAGCTGGTGATGCCTCGTCATTACTGTTTATTCCCCATCTTTTGCAACAATGTCAATGAGCATCATCACTATCTTTACTTTGCAGTACATCAACCTGTCCCAGCTCAGATCAACTTTTTTCTGGATACGGGCCCTGGGTTCAAATGCATGGGAGTATTTATTTGTATTTGAAAATACTCTATTTGAGTATTTCTTTTATACATGCCAATACTTTCCAAGTGTATTATCAAATGCATTACAATATTCAACTACTTGTCCTTTCAAGTAAAAGATATGCGAAAGTCAAACAAAAGAAGGAAGGGAAGCACTGCTAAGGTACACAATAGTAGATTTTGGTAGACAGAAGGTGCTCTTTGGTAAAATGGGTAAATTGTTAATCAAAAAGAAAGGAGGACCAAGGCACCCTTCATGTAATTAATTAAAATGCCCTTATTTGTATGGCATGTTCAATGGATACAAAGTTTAAAAACGACATATGTGTTTCCGTATGTCATATTTACTGTGCGTTTACCCGCATATTCATTCACTCTCCCCCATTGTTAACAGGTGGAGGTGAACCGTCTAAGCCGTGTGCAGTGTGTGGTGGAGCAGGCTGCAAGCTCTGTGTACATGGACTCCCGTAGCGTTGCCCTGCGAGTGACCCTGGTCCCAGGCCGCTACGCCCTCCTCCCCACCACCTTCCAACCTAGGGCCACAGGACGCTTTCTGCTACGCCTCTTCTCACATTCACACCTCAGACTCAGGTGAGGGGGAATGGTGTGAATGTTAAGAATGAAGGAATGGAACGTATGTTAGGAAAGAAGGTGTAATGTCAAGTGTGTGTGTGAGATTCCCTGTGCATTTAGCATATCAGCACCGTATAATGACTGATAATATTACTATCATTCTTCCTCTTTTCCACTTTTATTCTATCTATCTATCTATCTATATATATTAATATATATATATATATATATATATAGTGAGTTGAGAGAGGAGTTGCCTGCTCTCTCAGTGTGGCAGTGTTGTCTCCCCCAGTCCAGTGTAGTGACCACCGTCCACCTGCGCCGAGCCTGCGGACTCAGCCAGCCCAAACAGACAGGTAGTGTTACCTCACTGGGGCATTATTAACGTTATCACAACATACATTATCATAACATACATTATTATGACATACATTATCATAACATACAATACATTCAACATAAATGATCATAAAATACATTATTGTGACATATTATTATAAACATACATTATCATAACACAGATTATTGTTACATATATTATCGAAACAGATTATTATGACATGTATTATCATAACATACATTATCGTGCTATACATTATCATAACATACATTATCACAGCAAACGTTGTTGACAAATTATTATAACAAACATTTATTTTTTATGATATACATTATCTCAACAACAAAAAATTGTAGCATACATTGTCGCTACAAACATTAGCATGACATACATTACCATAACATACATTACCATCCCACGGAATTGTGGCTCATACCAGTAACTGAACACATCAAGTCTCATTGTATACAAACCTCGATATCCATCTTTCCAAAGAATATGAGACGAAGTCTGACAACACAAGAGGAATTGTCTATGCATTGTGTCTGTATCTGTGTTGTGTAGCACCAGATGTGTATGCTGTGATCTGTTGTGAGGACGACACCATAAGAACACGAGTGTTCAAGGAGGATGGAAATCCAGAGTTCAACATGAGGGCCATTTTCTACAGGAGATACCCAGACGCACACATCAGCATTAAGGTTAGAAACACACACACACACATCTCACAAAGATGATACAGTACTGAGGGCTAGTAGTACTGAGGGCAAATCGTTTTGAGAGAAAATAGTATTGAGGGCGAATAGTATTGAGGGCGAATACCACTGAGGGCGAATACCACTGAGGGCGAATACCACTGAGGGCGAATACCACTGAGGGCGAATACCACTGTGGGCGAATTCCACTGAGGGCGAATAGTATTGAGGGCAAATAGTACTAAAGGGCAATTAGTAAAATGTCAAGTTTAATGATTCAAGTTATAATCATTGGCCTAATATCGGTTTTTCTTTGTGTGTGTGTGTGTGTGTTTAGTTGTGGAGCCGTGGTCTACTTTGGGACACACTATTAGGAGGGGCTCGTCTCCAGACCGGCGACAGCGAGAGAGGGCGGAGCCAGGGGATTGACCTGCAGGGCGGCCAATCACGTTCAGGATACCGGGGATGCATCTATGTGGAAACCTCATCCAGCAAATGCCTGACAGACTTGTGACAGACAGCTGTGGCTTGTCCCACCCACTATACAACCATGGCAATCACTGCTTTTCTGGATGAAGCAACAGATTTTAATGAGGATGGATCCAATTCAATAGCTTTGAAGGAAAATGGACATTTGTCTTCGGCTTCCATGAATTACAAAGACAAATACCTCTTTCAATTAAATATTATGAGAACTCGGTACTACTGCGTTAAGGAACAGAGAAGCACAGTGATCTATCTGTTTGTTGTTCATTACTAGCGCAGAGATCATAAAATCATAAAAATATCCCCTAACTTTACATCTCTGCTGGTCAGACCATGTAAGAGTACAACATTATCCAAAAAACATCAACATTTCAACTGTAAAAAGACATTGATTACCAGCTGCCAAGGTTATCTAAGGTTTATACATAATATATGTATGCCTACTCTTTTTTTATGTGTCATGAAAGGTGCATAATTTTAGGAAAACATTTTGATCAATTAAAATGTAATTTTCCTCAATAACCTGACCATTATATCGATTTTTTTTATCTCACCTTAATATGGTATGCTAATATGGTATGCCACTGTAAGCAGGCAATGAAAGCTCTTACAATATTCAATGATTACATTTCTCTAAAACAGGCTATAGGCTACATGTGCACCACCAAGTCAGAAGAGTAGGCTAAGCTATGAAAAAAGGGAAAGGGACCAAATTATTAGGGTGAGGCACAAGGGCTACTAACAGCTTACTACACAACATACACTTAGTATTACTTTCTTAGCTACAGTATATATATCTCCCTGGCATATTACATAATTTCTGCAGCAGCATACAATATATTTTTGGACTCACCTTGTTGTGCTGTCCTCACATGAACAGGAAGGTGGCGCAGCAGTCATCAAACTTTGTCATCAAAGCCTGGCCATCTCTGGATTTATGGTGCTTTCAAGACAACTGGGAACTCAGAAAAAACCAATGTTGAATCATGACGTCAGTGATCTTCAGGTCGAAGCTCTAGAAAGAGGCCAGAGTTCCCGATTTGGAATTCCCGAGTTGGATGACCGTTCCCAGTTGTCTTGAACTCACTGAAATCTGAGATTTCCCAGTTCCGAGTTTCCAGTTGTTTTGAATATGGCAGAAGTCATGCTGGATTGACAGCATGGCCAATATATTGGATTGGCATTTCTAATGTAACTCTATGGCAGCATCCAAGGCGCTTGAATTTTCCAGCTCTCCCCGTAGATTTTCCCGTGACGTACAGTAGTGTCCCCATGAGTGACAGAACACTGAGCCAATCACGTCACAACTAGAGAACATTACCAACCTGGCTTCCCCACCACCACAGAAAGCACTGCGCTAAACTGAAACACCTGTATTTTGGAGCTGCCTTAATCAAGAAAGCAAAAAAGAGACCATGCAGCTTTATTAACTGAATCATTCAAAATATATATATTTATATGTGACACGTATTAATGCCACTGCTGAATACAACTGCAACTTTAAATCAATATAGTGTTTGTGTTTGAATTAAGATGAAGGATTAAGACGTGAAATCTGCTGCCACCCACAAGATGCAGTAGTGATAAAGTCCAGAGAATGTGGAGTTCCTTATCATTCATCAAACTGAAAGTACTACCTTTAGATTCATACTGTTACAGTAAGGTCACCGTAGTTCTGTTTTAGCGACGTTCCAATTCACTTTCAATTCTGCATTTCTAGTTGATTTGGTGTTCAGCAGCATAAGTGTCTGACCACTGAAGAGAACGCAGGTTCTACAGCTACAGCAGGTAGGAAATGTATTAACTCACAGGATTTATGCACTTCTATTCTCTCTCTCATAGAGGAGGATAACTCTGATCTATATGAGTTAGCAAACCAGCAGTGAACAATTAAGTAATTATGGTTCAACTGTAGCATTGTGTCAACAATAGATATATTTAGTTAGCCACTGTGGGGAGTGTGACTGTGGGGAGTGTGACTGTGGGGAGCCTAGAAACTGACTGGAGCGGGAGTAAAGATAAGATAATGCCATAGTTCAGAAGGGATACACAACGACTACAGTGCTATCACTTCTTGTCTTCATGAAAAAGTAAATTTTATATTTGTCTCATCCACCATTCAGGTCAATCCACCAATCTATGTCATGCACCATGGGCAGATGTATTGAAGGTGCGTACCTGAGCTATTTTTTATAAAGTATTAGCCACGTTACAATTTGGTGACGTTACAGAAGCCTCACAATAGGTGTTTAACGTACCAGCAAATCTGATGCCCGACTGTGCAGTCGATGACGTGGCACGCAACCATTGGTTGATGAAATGTAGTCAGTCTGGAATGTGACCCTTGTTATGTGACATAACTCTTAATATACATATTGCACCCATTTAGAGAACAGTTAGTCATGATATGGCTGTGCTGTTGATGATAACTGAAGGGTGGGGAAACAATGACTGACACGTCTGTTTATAAATGTACAGGATTATAAATGTATACATTTATAAAGGTTTATAAAATGTAAAGACGTTATATCATCATGCTATGCAACCATAGATAGGACATGAAACACAAAAAAAACATATTTTGTGTTGTCTAATTCTGCAGTTTGCAAGCTGGTCTTATGGGTTGCAGTTTGTGTGACCTTCATCGTCTTGGGTAAGTAGCTAGTAAGAAAAACATATCGTTATCATACCGCATCACCCTTCGTCAACTAAACTCCTCTACTTCTCCACATAGGTGCCGTGTACATTGATGACTGCCCAGTGAAACGTATCATCCCTATCCACATGATCATTTCTGGATCTTTCGGTCTCCTCTATGTATTCTTCTCCTGCTACAAGGACCGTGTTGTGTGCCAACATTTGTCTAAACTATTTTGGTTCATGATCATCATCTGGCTCATTATTGGTAAGAGACATCAAATTACGAAACATGTTGCCCTGTTTGAGTACTTTTAAAATGCTTCCTTCCTCCCGCCTTTCTTCCCTCCTTTCTTCCCTCCTTTCTTTGAGGTAATCACCGATCTGTTTCTGTAAAGTATTGCTTCCACCAATCCAACATTATCAGCTCAGTGATTACTTCACGGAAGGAAGGAAGGAAGGAAGGAGGGAAGGAAGGAAGGATTTAATGTACTGAAACTGTCTTTTCAGCAAGCACCATGTCAGATTGTTCTGAAATAATTTCTGTAGTTAGAACCAGATAAGATTAGGATTTCTGCAACATTACTATGTTGAAAAATTATGTGATCTCTGAGAAGCTAATTGATTGCCAAATTGGCCATTTTAATTTATTGTATTCATATAATATTCTACAAATATAGTCTGATTTGGACCAAACTTTTTTCTAACTTAGCCTTAACTCGACACTGAACAAAACTACATAAGATCTCTCAAACTGTGTATATTGATTACATTTCCTACTGCTTTGTCTACAGGCCATTTTTTGACCTTCTCTGTATTCCAACCCAACTACGAACGGAAAGAGATCATCGGCAACACAGTATACTGTAACAAATCTCTATACCTCTTTGTGGCCTCTACCACCATCATATTGGACATTATTATATGTGTGTGGCTGCTTGTGTTGTTCGATGTATGTAAATGCTTCATACTTTGTCTGGTCTGCTGTGTCTCTTTATGCATGTCTGACGATGTCAAACCTGTGGAGGTTGTTGAGCCTTTGAGGGTTGTGGAGACTGAGGACTGTGTTGAACCTAAGGAGTGTGTGGGGACTGCCGGAAGTGTGGGGACTGAAGTGTGTGCGGGGACTGAAGTGTGTGTGGGGACTGAGGTGTGTGTGGGGACTGAGGTGTGTGTGGAGACTCAGGAGAGTGTGGGGCATGACGAGAGTGTGGGACATGAAGAGAGTGTGAGTCCAACACTGCTCAATATTAATGCAATTCACTATTCACAATACCAATAGTAATTTACATGAATTTGTCTCTTTTGGGGGGTGAGATCATGTAAAAATGTAGATGTCATCATAAAAAATAAGCAATCAATGGGAAAATTTGTGCCATTATGTTCCCAAAGATCAGAAGATTAAAATAAAAATATTAATTCCCACTTTGATTTTCAAGATTTAAAATATACCTATTTTATCCTTACCATTTTTGAACAGAATGATAATCATTTGGCTAATAGGCTTAACACACCCGCCCTGAAATAGTTAAGTAGAACAGCCCATCAATGAAAACAGCATACCCAAAGAAAATGGACAGGTGTGTTAAAATGCCTGGGCTGACTTTTGGTCCGATTTTGCCCCTGCTGTGGTTCGTAAATCATTACAATTATAATAACTAACTGGATCAAATTGTGTGACCATCATCTTAGTGCTTGACAAATACTAGGCCTAAGCACAACGCCTCTCCCCTATTTGACCTAGATAGTTTGTGTACGTATTAATATGTAGGCTAAGTGTGCCTTTAATAAAAAATAAAATAATTTACGTAGTTCTGTCCTTAAGCTGTTGTCTATTAATGTTCTGTATTATGTCATGTTTCATGTTTTGTGTGGACCCCAGGAAGAGTAGCTGCTGCTTCACTAGCACAGAGAGGCTGCTGCCTATATACACAGACTTGAAATCACTGGCCACTTTAATAAATGGAACACTAGTCACTTTAATAACGTCACTTTAATAATGTTTACATATGTTGCATTACTCTTCTCATATGTATATACTGTATTCTATGCTGTTCTACTGTATCTTAGTCAATGCCGCTCTGACATTGCTTGTCCATATGTTTCTATATTCTTACAGTTTTTCTCAGTTGCTAAAACACAATTTCTGAAACCTTGCTCCATTTCCTGAAAACATTAAACACAAAACCTCATCTTCAAGCACTATTTACATAACCTCTGACTCCTCTCGCAAAATGAAACATTCACCTCAAAACAGTTTTACCTGTGTTCAAAATCAAACACTGCTCTCAAATCATAAACAAAGTGATCAAAATGATAAACACTCTCAAGCAGTCAGTAAACAATACACCGAAAAATAGAAAACACATTGTTCAAAACATACAATTCTCAGGGAGAAGTACATTTTTAATCTAAAAAAATATTCATATTTTTCCGTCATTGTCTTTTGATGAACGAAAACATGTTCTATCATAGTAGCTCAAAATTGATCAGAAATTACTACTCTGCTTTGCTCTTTGCAATTTTGTTTTTTGTTCTTCCTCCTCCTTGTACCCCTATTTTTACAGTACTGTACCCTGCATCTCACAAACTTGTCCTTTGTCTCTGTGATACTGTAATTCTTGTTCTTTGTTGATATGAACCTGCAACCAGTCAAAATCTATTGAGCAGTCAGTACTGTTAATAAATGGAAAGCACAATGTTCAGGGCCATACAATTTGTCCATTGTACAGTATACAGCCTACAATGCACTCACTGTACTACAGTATACAATACTAAAAGGGACAAAAATCAAAGGAGTAAATATGTGATCAATGTGCTTCGGCTGGGTCAGGCCAGAGCACTTCGTCGACATCACAAGCAATATTGTCCCTCCTGAGGCAACGGGGGAAGAAGCCTCTTGTGTTCTGTATCCAGCCCTAACATGATTCCTCACCTATATCACCACAGGCTAAATCCATGGCTTGCAGCAGATTTACTCTGGTGTAGGGTTGTCTATCATACACTTTCCATCTCCAAGAGGAGAAAAACTCCTCAATCGGATTAAGGAAAGGCGAGTATGGAGGGAGGTACATGTTCATAAACTGCCCATTGATGTTAAACTATTCCCTTACCTGAGCAGCTCGGTGGAAACTGACATTGTCCCACACTATCACATCGGTGGGAATGGGATTCTCATTTAGCTCTTGACCCTGCTGCTCTTGAACCTGCTGCTCAAATAAAATATATCTTAGATTGGCAATAAATCTTAGAAGGTGCTGGGTGTTATATGGCCCAAGTGTAACATGGTGATGTAGAACACCATGGTTGCTGATAGCAGCACAGATTGTGACATTGCCACCTCGTTGACCAGGGACTTCAACAATGGCCCGCTGTCCAATCATGTTTCGGCCTCTCCTTCTCCTCTTTGTTAGATTGAAGCCTGCTTCATTGACAAAGATGAACTCATGGGGTCTGTCGAAGGATTCCAAGTCAAATATTGTCTGTGTAGAAATACAATATACTGTATGTAGGATTTTGTAAGTCATACAGAGACAGTGCTATACTGTAGAGTACAATTAGGCCTACTGTATGCACTTCTGATTCACATTGTATGTACTGAAGAGTAATGTCATTCACCTAGTATGTGTTAGTACTGTAGACAATCTGGATTACAGTAAATGTTTCTGAATGTACACTTACTTCCACATACTGAGCTCGCAGTTCTTTCACCCTTGGTGAGTTGCGCTCAAAAGGTACTCTGTATACTTGTTTCATTCGCATCCTGTTACGATGGAGAACACGGTCAATTGTGGAAATGCTCACACTGTCGATTCCATTGAAGTGTGTGTTGTCTTGTATCACTCGTTCCTGGATATCTCTGAGTCGTATTGCATTATCTTGAAGGACCATGCCAACTATAACGGCCTCTTGCTCCCGAGTGAATATAGCTGTCCTTCCACCTGCATGTGGCAGCCTTGCAATTCTACAAAAAGTAGTTGTGCAGTTACAAAACATATTCATGCAGTACAATACATACAGTGATTAACTTTACAAATGTCTATTGAAACAGCTGCATATATTGTAGTACAGTAAATTTGCAATTACAAAAATACAGTAGTATACTGTACCTGTTCTCTTCTCTGAATGTCCTTACTATGGTGGACACAAAAAAAGTCCTGCTTCCCTCATTGTCAGTCCATGGACAAGAACATGGTCTTTAACTGTTGCTCGAATTTCATCAGATATTTCCACTCTTTGTCTTCCTCTTCGTCCTCCTCTTCCTCTTTCTTGCCCTCCTCGTCGCCCACCTCGCATACGCACTCGTCCTCTCACATTGTTTCTTCTATCCATTCTCAGACTTTCTCCTTCCCACCTTCAACAACCTGTTTGCTCTCTGAACTGGCTTATATTGGTTGTGTCGCATCATTTGAAACAGGTTAAATCAATTTTTGAGTGGTTGTGTTCAATCAATGACATGTGTTCTCTATTTGTATTTGATTGTTGCCACTTGTGTTTACCAGTATGGATGACATGTGCATTAGAGTGCAGAATGTGTTTTGAGAATGAGAATGTGTTTAGAGTTTTGCTGAAAAGTCTAAGTGAGATCTGCAAATTGTGTTTTACCATGTGAAATGGTTTAAGGTATTGACAACAGACTGCATAATTAGCTAAATGAGTCCAGGCAACTGAGAACTTTGTTCAGCCAATGGGTTTCAGTGTTTTAGCAATTGAGAAAAACTGTAATTCCATTCCTTAACTTGGACTGTGTGTGTTGGGTATATGTTGTGAACTTGTTAGATGTCACCTGTTAGATAGTACTGCACTGTCAGAGCGAGAAACACATGCATTTCGCTACACGCGCAATAACATCTACTAAACACATAGATATGACCAATAAAATGTGATTTGATTTGCTTTTGCGATAGCTAATGGGGATCCTAATAAAATACCCCAAATACCAAGCTAATGGGTCTACTGTCTGTTACCAATATCAGCAATATTATATGCAGCAGCTTGTTTACTTGGAATAAACAGAGCAAACAATGCAAATGAATACAAGTCAGACAGAGACGAAATCGAAGTTTGAACGTATTATGGCTCAATTTAATTGATAAAATGTGTGTTGTGTTCTTCCACAATAAAAAGGCCAGGGCTTCTAGGCTGGTGTGTTTCATTTGACCTACTCTATATTTGAGTTGGCTTAATTCCAATGGTTGCCAATCTATTCAAATGAAGTTGTGCTGCCTAACTGTAACATTGTAAATTGTCAGTCGTCCTTACCGTTTCGATAAGTTAGCCAACAGTAGCTTGTGATCTTGGCTGCTTTCAGTCGCCCGCAACACCAGAAGAGGGACTGCAAGAGCATGCGCTGTCGAGAGCGGTGGCTCTGTCAGTTAGCGAGAAATAGTGAAAAGGAATTATTTTCTGACTTTCCCCAAGCGCAGATCTCTCAGTAGTAGTGTTAACGTCACTGACACGCACAACCAAGGTAAGTTGACCATATCGCAATTAAATACATTTGACATGTTTTGCCTAATTCCGTAAAGGTTTTTAATTTATATATACATTTTTTTTTATCATAGCCTACATTCTATTGCCTACAATCCATGGAGTTAAATTCATTCATTGGACATAGAGTAGCCTGAAAGGAAGATGAGGCTGATCATTACTGACTATCAATTGTGTGCATAGGGTCTGGGTTATAGGTATTAACTTAATGTTATTCAATGACAGAGTATTAGCTAAATATTATTAATTGTATTGTAGAACTGTCCTACCGTGTTTTATTGAAAACATATAGTCTGTGATGGACTAACAAAATGCTAACGTGAACAAGTGTGACAGGTCAGATTACTTCACTATTTAATGTAACTTCAACCAAACATAAAACTTTGTATGAAAAAAAAACACAACGATAGGTGACATTACAAAGGTAAGAAAATAAAATATATATAAGGAGCCAGGTGTGTGTGTGTGTGTGTGTGTATAGTTATGGGATTGTTGATTGTGTGATTGATGTTTGTGTCAACTTTTCATGGTAGATATACGGCGCATTCAGAAAGTATTAAGACCCCTTGACTTTTTCTACATTTTGTTACTTTACAGCTTTATTCTAAAATTGATTAAATAGTTTCCCCCCCTCTAATCTACAGACAATACCACATAATGACAAAGCAAAAACGGAAATAACTACATAAGTATTCAGACCTGTTACTCAGTACTTTGTTCAAGCACCTTGGCAGCGATTACAGCCTCAAGTCTTCATGGGTATGACGCTAAAAGCTTGGGACACCTGTATTTGGGGAGTTTTTCCAATTCTTCTCTGCAGATCTTCTCAAGCTCTGTCAGTTTAGATGGGGAGCATCGCTGCATACCTATTTTCAGGTCTCAAGATGTTTCGATTGGGTTCAAGTCCAGGCTCTGGCTGGGCCACTCAAGGACATTCAGAGACCTGTCCCAAAGCCACTCCTGCGTTGTTTTGGCTGTGTTCTTAGGGTTGTTGTCCAGATGGAAGGTGAACCTTCGCCCCAGTCTGAGGTCCTGAGCGCTCATGAGGAGGTTTTCATCAAGGATCTCTCTGTACTTTGCTCTGTTCATCTTTCCCTCGATCCTGACTAGTCTCCCAGTCCCTGACGCTGAAAATCTTCCCCACAGCACAATGCTGCCACCACCATGCTTCACCGTAGGGAATGTGCGAGGTTTCCTCCCGACGTGACGCTTGCCAATCTTGTCTCGGAGCTCTACGGACAATTCCTTCGACCTCATGGCTTGGTTTTTGCTCTGACATGCACCGTCAACTGTGGGACCTTATATAGACAGGTGTGTGCCTTTCCAAATCATGTCCAATCAATTGGATTTACCACAGGTGGACTCCAATTAAGCAGCTTGGGTGTTACAGAGGCACTGCATGTCAAGAAAGGCAAGTACTATACAACCGTATTACAAATGGTGCTGTAAAGATCATCTCAAGGATGATCAATGGAAACAGGATGCACCTGAGCTCAATTTCGAGTCTCATAGCAAAGGGTCTGAATATATATGTGAATATGTTATTTGTTTATTGTTTTTAATAAATTTGCAAACATTTCTAAAAACCTGTTTTTGATTTGTCATTATGTGTGTAGATTGATGAGAAAAAGGTTTTATTTAATCCATTTTAGAATAAGGCTGTAATGTAACAAAATGTAGAAAAAGGGAAGGGGTCTAAATACTTTCCGAATGCACTTAAAGTTTGTGTATGAATGGTAGATAACATCATATCTCAACATCACAAACATGAGTTGTACAGGTGACATCATGTATGTTTATACATACAGTACAAGTCAAAAGTTTGGACACACCTACTCATTCACGGATTTTCTTTATTTTTAATATTTCCGACATTGTAGAAAAGTTGTGAAGACATCAAAACTTTGAAATAGCACATATGGAATCATGTAGTAACCAAAAAGGTGTTAAACAAATCAAAACATATTTTATATTTCAGATTCTTCAAAGTAGCCACCCTTTGCCTTGATGACAGCTTTGCACACTCTTGGCATTCTCTCAACCAACATTACCTGGAATGCTTTTCCAACAGTCTTGAATGAGTTCCCACATTTGCTGAGCACTTGTTGGCTGCTTTTCCTTCCCTTTGCAGTCCAACTCATCCCAAACCATCTCAATTGGATTGAGGGCGGGTGATTGTGGAGGCCAGGTCATCTGATGCAGCACTCCATCACTCTCCTTCTTGGTCAAAAAAGCCCTTACAAAGCCTGGAGGTGTATTGGGTCATTGTCCTGTTGAAAAACAAATGATAGTCCCACTATACGCAAACCAGATGGGATGGCATATCGCTGCAGATTGCTGTGGTAGCCATACTGGTTAAATGTGCCTTGAATTCTAAATAAATCACAGACAGTGTCACCAGCAAAGCACCCCAACACCATCACACCTCCTCCTTCATGCTTCATGGTAGGAACCACACATGCAAAGATAATTTGTTCACCTACTCTGCATCTCCCAAAGGCCCGGCAGTTGGAACCAAAAATGTAATTTTAGACTCATCAGACCAAAGGACAGATTTCCACCGGTCTAATGTCCATTGCTCGTGTTTCTTGGCCCAAGCAAGTCTCTTCTTCGTATTGGTGTCCTTTAGTAGTGGTTTCTTTGCAGCAATTCGTGTCACACCCTGACCTTAAAGATCCCTTTTATTCTCTATTTGGTTAGGTCAGGGTGTGACTAGGGTGGGCAATCTGTTTTCTATTTCTTTGTTGGCCGGGTATGGTTCACAATCAGAGGCAGCTGTCTATCGTTGTCTCTGATTGGGGGTCATATTTAGGCAGCCTTTTTCCACCTTTAGTTTGTGGGGTCTTGTTTTTGGTGCTGTGCTGTTTAGCCCTACTAACGTTACGTTTCGTTGGTATTTTATTTTTTTCGGTGTTCATTTAATAAATTAAGATGTACACCTACCACGCTGCACCTTGGTTCAATCCTTCCATCAACGATCGTAACAATTAGACCATGAAGGCCTGATTCATGCAGTCTCACCTGAACAGTTGATGTGGAGATGTGTCTGTTACTTGAACTCTGTGAAGCATTTATTTGGGTTGCAATTTCTGAGGCTGGTAACTCTAATGAGCTTATCCTCTGCAGCAGAGGTAACTCTGGGTCTTCCTTTCCTGTGGCGGTCGTCATAAGAGCCAGTTTCATCATAGCGCTAGATGGTTTTTGCGACTGCACTTGAAGAAACTTTCAAAGTTCTGGAAATTTTACGGATTGATTGACCTTCATGTCTTAAAGTAATGATGGACTGACGTTTCTCTTTGCTTATTTGAGCTGTCTTTTACCAAATAGGGCTATCTTCTGTATACCACCGCTACCTTGTCACAACACAACTGATTGGCTCAAACACATTAAGAAGGAAATAAATTCCACTATTCCACTAAGTCACACCTGTTAATTGAAATGCATTCCAGGTGATTACCTCATGAAGCTGGTTGAGAAAATGCCAAGAGTGTGCAAATCTGTCATCAAGGCAAAGGGTGGCTACTTTGAGGATTCTCAAACATCAAATATATTTTGATTTGTTTAACACTTTTTTGGTTACTACGTGATTACATAAGTGTTATTTCATAATTTTGATGTCTTCACTATTATTCTACAATGTAGAAAATAGTAAAAATAAAGAAAACCCTTGAATGAGTAGGTGTGTCCAAACTTTTGACTGGTACTGCATGTATACTTTGGGTGCAAGAGTTCCTCTGTCCAGTGTCTGTGTTCTTTGGCCCATCTTAATCTTTTATTTTTCTTTGCCAGTATGAGATATGGCGTTTTCTTTGCAACTCTGCCCAGAAGGTCAGCATTCCGGAGTCGCCTCTTCACTGTTGACGTTGATGCTGGTGTTTTGCGGGCACTATATTATTGAAGCTGCCAGTTGAGGACTTGTGAGGCATCTGTTTCTCAAACCAGACACTCTAATGTACTTGTCCTCTTGCTCAGTTGTGTACCGGGGCCTCCCACTCCTCTTTCTATTCTGGTTAGAGTCAGTTTGCACTGTTCTGTGAAGGGAGTAGTACACAGCATTGTACGAGATCTTCAGTTTCTTGGCAATTTCTCACATGGAATAGCCTTCATTTCTCAGAACTAGAATAGACTGACGAGTTTCAGAAGAAAGTTCTTTGTTTCTGAACATTTTGAGAGGGTAATCGAACCCACAAATGCTGACGCTCCAGATACTCAACCAGTCTCAAGGCCAGTTGCATTGCTTCTTTAATCAGCATAAAAGTTTTCAGCTGTGCTAACATCATTTCAAAAGGGTTTTCTAATGATCAGTTAGCCTTTTACACAACGTGCCATTGGAGCACAGGAGTGATGGTTGCTGATAATGGGCCTCTGTGTGCCTATGTAGATATTCCATAAAAAATCACTTGTTTCCAGCTACAATAGTCATTTACAAGATTAACAATGTCTACACTGTATTTCTGATCAATTTTATTTTATTTTAATGGACAAAATTGTGCTTTTCTTTCAAAAACAAGGACATTTCTAAGTGACCCCAAACTTTTGAACGGTAGTGCATGTTTACAACTGAAATCATTACTATTCATTACCTATCATCTCTTATCTATTATCTCTGTTGTGGCTAATTGAGAATTGTGAGAGCTATACATTACATTTCTATCTCCAATCAAGCGTTGCACACCATTGAATTAATACAGCGTCCTATGTAATTTTTCTGTCATGGCTCTCTATCACCCTCTGTAGGCCTGACTGTGTCGCACAAGATGGAGAGGGGAAATCTGCTGCAACACATGCGTCACCCTTCCAAACCAACCATATCAGGTGGAATGAAATACGTCCGATTGCATCACTTAAGAGTTGCTCAGATCAATTGAATGGTGCATTTAGGGTCGAATCCTAACTTCCACTTAAAGCGCCCTTCAGCAGTTGAAACAATAACATAGCTATTGGTAAACAGCTGACGGATGGGGCTGCAGAAATGTAACCACTATCGAAGAAATCCTAGACATGGCTATGGATGCAAGGACTGACCATCCATGCTATCGATTTACATTTACTTTATATACAAACATTGGAGTAAAATTCAAACAAGCTTATATTTTGGGTTCTGAGTACGACAGCTGAACTAAGCTCATGAGGCATTTTTAAGTTATATTATTTAATAATCAATGGGGACATATCATTAATTTATAGGTCCAAAAATGTATGTAGTAACTGCAGATTACCACTTTAAATCATAGGGGAAATGTAGCTAAAATATGTAGATTGGGCAAAAATCTGAACCTCTATCTTCTCTCTCCCCCAGGTATCTCTAAACTACTTGCATGTGCCATTCCTATCGCTCAGATCACCATAGGTGAGTAGCTGAAGTAATACTCTTGCTGCAACTGACCATCCCAAACTCTCCTACCCCTATGTATTACTTTATAGGTGCAATGTACCTGTATGACTGCCCCCGGCAGCACTACATCCCCATTTATCTGGTGGTAATGGGGGCCTCCGGCCTGGCCCTAGCCCTACTCTCCTGCCTACCATGTGCCCAGGACTCAGAAGACATGCACCCCAACTTCCTGAACCATCTCTGCACCACCTGGAGCATCCTGGCCTCCCTCTTCCTCTTCTGCTGGTTCATCAGCGGTAAGTCTGAGAGACTGTGGGAGAGAGAAACACGGTGTGGTTGGATAGAGAAAGAACACTGTGTGTGTGTGTGTGTGTGTGTGTGTGTGTGTGTGTGTGTGTGTTGTGTGTGTGTGTGTGTGTGTGTGAGAGAGAGAGAGAGAGAGAGAGAGAGAGAGAGAGAGAGAGAGAGAGAGAGAGAGAGAGAGAGAGAGAGAGAGAGAGAGAGAGAGAGAGAGAGAGAGAGAGAGAGAGAGAGAGAGAGAGAGAGAGAGAGAGAGAGAGAGAGAGAGAGAGAGAGAGAGAGAGAGAGAGGAGAGAGAGAGAGAGGAGAAGAAAGAAAGAAAGAAAGAAAGAAAGAAAGAAAGAAAGAAAGAAAGAAAGAAAGAAAGAAAGAAAGAAAGAAAGAAAGAAAGAAAGAAAGAAAGAAAGAGAGAGAGCGAGAGAGGAGGAAGTGTTCCAGCACATTTTAACCTCTTCCAAGAACTAACTGATTCGCACCAAAAATACAACGTTACAGTATCTCAAGCTGTGGAAGTGAAAGATTTGCGAAAATAACAGACTCATGAGTTTTAAACTCTGTTAGGAAACATTTACTTGATATAATGTCTTTTCAACTTCTTACCAAAGGCCTCTCTCTCTCTCTCTCTCTCTCTCTCTCTCTCTCTCTCTCTAGGTAACGTGTGGATCTACTCCATCTATCAGCCCAATTTCAACCAGACACTGACTGAGGACCCCTACTGCAACAAGACCCTGTACCTGTTTGCCTTCTGGACCACCACGCTAGCCTATGTTGTGCTGGGCCTTCTGCTGCTGGGGGGATGCTGTATGCTTGTCTGTGCCTTTATACTGGGCAAGAGGGACCCTGATGACAACAGAGCATGAGGGAGAGGATGAGAAGAGGGGAGGAGAGGAGAGGGGAGAAGGGAGGAGCGGAGGAAGATAGTATTGGAGAGGAGAAGAGGGGAGGAGAGGGTATAATGTTGACTCAACAAACCAGAGAAAACCAATGGAATCCAGTTATCAATTGAATAACGAATTATGTGTTTAAACTGTTATTATATATTACTGTGTTTCTGTATGAGAAACGTTGTTGCATTCATTCTCATTAGCTCGATTTTAAACTATTTATACATTATTAAATGTATTAAATAAAACATTCAAATTGTGAATAATGTGCCTGCGTTTCATGTCTTTATGATCCTAGTCTAGTGTGGGAGCCACATTATTACCGGTTCTTTCCTTCTGGGTAACAGTTGCATTTCCATGCCTAAGGCATATTGGTCATACATTATATATCTCTATGGATAGCTCTACGTAATCATTGACTAACAAACATATCAGGCTTACTGTTATGTGTTTGACTGGGAGCCCTACAACCCCTGAGATCAAAATGAAGCCGAAAGATTCAGTTACTTGAGAATCCCAGATGAACCTTGTTCAGTTTTAATGTTACTCCATTTTGAATTACAAATGATTTTCAAATGTATTGTTCATACATGCTATCCAACTCATTATTACATAATAATTGACTAATCAAATGTATTCTCCATTTGATTCACCCTATGTGAGACTTCAGTTGTCTATCAGGTGTTCAAGAGCACAGTACAGGAGGTAGGAGATAATTTTTTCTGATCAACTCTTTGTACAACTGTTTTCTTTCATTCAATGCTTTCAAAATGCCCTATTCACTGATAACATCACAGGATACTTGTCAATGGTGTGCGTACTGGGAGCGGAGTCAGGTGCAGGAGAGCAGAGAGTTGTGAACAGGCGCACACTTTATTTAGGCAGGAGAAACCAACAGACGGACGCACTGCGTCGAAAACCTCCAGCCAATATGCCAAAGTGCAAAACGCGCAAACAGTCCCAATAATAAGTACAAGCAATTAAACATACCTCGTGAAAAAAACAAGGAATAAACGCACACCAGAAAATAGCGCGTCAAACATGACACGTAACATGAAACAATCTCACACAAAGACATCTGGGGGAACAGAGGAATAAATACATGTAGTGTGATTGGGGAATGAAAACCAGGTGTGCAGGGAACAAGACAAAACAAATGGATAAATGAAAAATGGAGCGGCGATGGCTAGAAAGCCGGCGACGTCGACCGCCGAACGAACAAGGAGAGGAGCCGACTTCGGCGGATGTCGTGACAATACTTCTTATCTGTATGATTTGCACAAGGCCTATATGAGTTGTCTTACTTGGCACATAATATTTTGGTGTCCCCGACCTGGCTTAAAATATGTAAACTCCTTTCAAATACTTGAGCTGCACTGATTGAGTTGAGAATCAATTGAATAATCCCAAAAGTGCAAAGTCCATGCTAAATCAAACGCCACTCAAATACTTGCCAAATTACCAAGACAGTTAGAAGCCTTTCAAAATCACTGGGTTTAAATATACAATCATTAAAATCACATTTTGAGCAATATTGTCACAGCTGTCGTGGAAGATAGAATGGGACCAAGGCGCAGCGGGTTGCGTGTTCAACATCTTTATTATAAAAATGAGAACACCAGGAAAAAACAATAAACAAACTAACGACAGGAACAGAGTAGCAGGCTCAACAAAAGCAGTGCTAACAAATAACTACCCACAAGTGACAAACAAAACACACACCTACTTATAGGACTCCCAATCAGAGGCAACTAGAAACACCTGCCTCCAATTGAGAGTCCAGCACCCAACCTACACATAGAAAAACTAACCTAGAACATACCCATAGAAATACAAACATAAACCAGTGACCAAAAAACCCCGTAATACATAAATCAACTACCCTCTGCCACGTCCTGACCAAACTACAATAACAAAATATCCTCTATACTGGTCAGGACGTGACAAATATGAGTGATCAAAATTACATTTAGTAATAATAGTAATAATAACATAATACAATGTTGAATCAGTTTTTATTACAGAATGCCAGTGTTGTATTGTGATTGGATCTCAAATTCACCATGCAGACTGATGAGAGAAAAATAAACTGTCTGGACATTGTTGGATTCGGGGTTAAACTTGGAACATTGTTATATTAAACTCAGAAGTATAGAAGTATATATGTACAGAAGTATAGGAACATATTCCCTCCGCAAGGCAATCAAACAAGCTAAGCGTCAGTATAGAGACAAAGTAGAGTCGCAATTCAACGGCTCAGACACGAGAGGTATGTGGCAGGGTCTACAGTCAATCATGGACAACAAAAAGAAAACCAGCCCCATCGAGGACCCCGATGTCTTGCTCCGAGACAAACTAAACAACTTCTTTGCTCGCTTTGAGGACAATACAGTGCCACCGACACTGTACCAAAACCTGTGGGCTCTCCTTCACCGCAGCCAACGTGAGTAAAACATTTAAACATGTTAACCCTCGCAAGGCTGCTGGCCCAGACGGCATCCCTAGGCGTGTCCTCAGAGCATGCGCAGACCAGCTGGCTGGTGTGTTTACGGACATTTTCAATCAATCCCTATCCCAGTCTGCTGTTCCCACATGCTTCAAGAAGGCCACCATTGTTCCTGTTCCCAAGAAAGCTAAGGTAACTGAGCTAAACGACTATCGCCCCCTAGCACTCACTTCCGTCATCATGAAGTGCTTTGAGAGACTAGTCAAGGATCATATCACCTCCACCCTACCTGACACCCTAGACCCACTCCAATTTGCTTACCGCCCCAATAGGTCCACAGACGACGCAATCGCCATCACACTGCACACTGCACTAACCCATCTGGACAAGAGGAATACCTATGTAAGAATGCTGTTCATCGACTACAGCTCAGCATTTTACACCATAGTACCCTCCAAACTCGTCATTAAGCTCGAGACCCTGGGTCTCGACCCAGCCCTGTGCAACTGGGTCCTGGACATTCTGACGGGACGCCCCCAGGTGGTAAGGGTAGGAAACAACATCTCCACCCCACTGATCCTCAACACTGGGGCCCCACAAGGGTGCGTTCTCAGCCCTCTCCTGTACTCCCTGTTCACCCATGACTGCGTGGCCATGCACGCCTCCAACTCAATCATCAAGTTTTCAGACGACAGCACAGTGGTAGGCTTGATTACCAACAATGATGAGACGGACTACAGGGAGGAGGTGAGGGCCCTCGGAGTGTGGTGTCAGGAAAATAACCTCACACTCAACGTCAACAAAACAAAGGAGATGATCGTGGACTTCAGGAAACAGCAGAGGGAGCACCCCCTTATCCACATCGACGGGACAGTAGTGGAGAAGGTGGAAAGTTTTAAGTTCCTCGGCATATACATCACGGACAAACTGAAATGGTCTACCCACACAGACAGCGCCTCTTCAACCTCAGGAGGCTGAAGAAATGTGGCTTGTCACCAAAAACACTCACAAACTTTTACAGATGCACAATCGAGAGCATCCTGTCGGGCTTTATCACCGCCTGGTACAGTTAACTGCTCCGCCCACAACTGTAAGGCTCTCCAGAGGGTAGTGAGGTCTGCACAATGCATCAAAGCAAACTACCTTCCCTCCAGGACACCTACACCACCCGATGTCACAGGAAGGCCAAAAAGATCAAGGACAACAACCACCCGAGCCACTGCCTGTTCACCCCGTTATCATCCAGAGGTGCATCAGTACAGGTGCATCAAAGATAGGACCGAGAGACTGAAAAACAGCCTACCTCAAGGCCATCAGACTGTTAAACAGCCATCATTAACAATGAGTGGCTGCTGTCAACATACTGACTCAAATCTGTAGCCACTTTAATAATTAAAAATTGGATGTAATAAATGTACCACTAGTCACTTTCAACAATGCCACTTTATATAATGTTTACATACCCTACATTACTCATCTCATATGTATACACTGTAATCTATACCATCTACTGCATCTTGCCTATGCCGTTCGGCCATCGCTCATCCATATATTTATATGTACATATTGTTATTCATTCCTTTGTTGTTGTGAAATTGTTAGATTACTTGTTAGATATTACTGCATGTTCGGAACTAGAAGCACAAGCATTTCGCTACACTCATATTAACATATGTTAATCATGTGTATGGTCCCGTGTGGCTCAGTTGGTAGAGCATGGTGTTTGCAACGCCAGGGTTGTGGGTTTGATTCCCACAGGTGGGCCAGTATGGAGAAAAAAAATGTATGAAATGTATTCACTACTGTAAGTTGCTCTGGATAAGAGTGTCTGCTAAATAACTGTAATGTAAAATGTATGTGAGCAATAAAATTTGATTTGACTAGTTACAAAAGAGGGATGCCATAATGAAGCATGGGAGGGGCAGAGTGTAGGGAAAACAATTGCATGTGACAGTACTGATAAGGGGAGAAACTGTTGAAGGCTCAAACCACTTAGTTCCCTGCTTAGCAAGAACAATGCAATGTTTAGTGATAAGGAGGAGACTCCACCCAAAATGGGGTATGAATACCACCACGGGGGAAGCTATGTCTTTGACTGAATACAGCTGTGTCGACCCTTTGGGAAGAATTAAACGTGTCTGTGAGTTATTTACTCTGAAAATTAGAACCTAACAACATGGATCATAAAGGAGAATGATGCATTACACACAGACTAATACACAAAGCTCACAGACCACAATACCCTGCTACGTGCGGAGAGTATGCTTCCCCTCAAGAATGGTCTAACATATAGCCAGTTATGCAGGGTGAAACTAATCTGTGGCCACCAGTCAAATTTTGACAGCAATGCTAAGAAAATTACAGATCAATTCAAAATGAGAGGCTACAAAGACAAAACTCTTGATGCTGCAATGATGAAAATATCTCAAAAACCAAGAGAGGTATTGCTAAAAACTAAACCAAAGAAGAAAAACAACTCAACAGTCTTTTGCACTAAGTACACCAAGTGTTCGGAGAAAATGAAAGCAAGCCTGAAAAAGCATTGGCATATTCAGCAATCAGACAAGAAAATTGCAAAACGGCTTCCTGAGTGGCGCAGAAGTCTAAGGCACCGCATTGCAGTGCTTGAGGCGTCACTACAGCCCCGGGTTTGATCCCAGGCTGTGTCACAGCCGGCAGTGACTGGGAGACCCATGAGGTGGAGCACAATTGGCTCAGCGTCATCTGGGAGGGTTTGGCCTGCCGGGATGTCCTTGTCCCGGCTGACTGTGCTTCCTCCGGCTGGCTTCTGGGTTAAGCGGGCAGGTGTTAAGGAGCGCGGTTTGGCGGGTCATGTTTCGGAAGAAGCATGAATCGACCTTCGCCTCTCCCGAGCCCGTTGGGGAGTTACAGCGATGAAACAAGATCGTAATTGCATCGCAATTTGATATCACAAAATTGGGGAGAAAAAGGGGGTACACATTTTTTAAATAAAAAATACAATGCATACAAAAATGTATATATTAATTGCACATCTTTTCAAAGAACCCCCACTTGTAGTCTATAAGCGTGGTTGCAATATTGGGGATAGCTTAGTGAGATCTGACCTGCCCCTTCACACACTCTTGACACCCATTCCAAATGGGAACTGCAAATGTGGCACATGCGCACAATGCAATAGCACTACAAAAACATCCTTCCTCAGACACCCACAAAAATCCCTGTTAGGGATATCATCTCATGCAAAACAAAGGGAGTAATCTATCTCATCACCTGTTCATGTGGGAAAGCCTACGTAGGACAAACGAAAAGACAATTAAAACAACGCATAGCTGAACAGCACAGCTCAATCAGGAGTAAGAACACTAACTCCACACACAGAGATGCATACAAAGCTCTCCCTCGCCCTCCATTTGGCAAATCTTACCAAAAGTCTATCTTCCTGATTCCTGCTTACAAGCAAAAACTAAAGCAGGAAGTAACAGTGACTAGATCAATACGGAAGTGGTCAGATGATGCGGATGCTACGCTACAAGACTGTTTTGCGAGCACAGACTGAAATATGTTCCGGGATTCATCCAATGGCATTGAGGAATACACCTCAGTCACCGGTTTCTTCAATAAGTGCATTGGCGATGTCGTCCCCACAGTGACCATACATATACATTTTCAACCTCTCCCTGACCGAGTCTGTAATACCTACATGTTTCAAACAGACCACCATAGTCCCTGTGCCCAAGAAACCGAAGATAACCTGCCTAAATGACGTCGGTAGCCATGAAGTGCTTTGAAAGGCTGGTCATGGATCACATCAACACCATCATCCAGGAGACCCTAGACCCACTCCAATTTGCATACCACCCAAACAGATCCACAGATCATGCAATCTCAACCACACTCCACACTGCCCTTTCCCACCTGGACAAAAGTAAAACCTATGTAAGAATGCTGTTCATTGACTACCGCTCAGCGTTTAACACCATACTGCCCACGAAGTTCATCACTAAGCTAAGGACCCTGGGACTAAACACCTCCCTCTGCAACTGGATCCTGGACTTACTGACGGGCCACCCCCAGGTCGTAAGGGTAGGCAACAACACAACTGCCACACTTATCCTTAACACTGGGGCCCCTCAGGGGTGCGTGCTTAGTCCCCTCCTGTACTCTTTGTTCACCCACGACTGCATGGCCAAGCACGACTCCAACACCATCATTAAGTTTGCTGACGACACAACAGTGGTAGGCCTGATCACCCGACAACAATGAGACAGCCTATAAGGAGTGTGGTACCTGGCAGTGTGGTACCTGGACACCAACCTCTCCCTCAACGTGAGCAAGACAAAGGAGATGACCTTGGACTACAGGAAAAGGAGGGCCGAGCACACCCCCATTCACATCGACGGGGCTGTAGTGGAGCGGGTCGAGAGATTCAAGTTCCTTGGTGTCCACGTCACCAACAAACTATCATGGTCCAAACACACCAAGACAGTGATGAAGAGGGCACGACAGCATATTTTCCCCCTCAGGAGACTGAAAAGATTTGGCTTGGGTCCCCAGAGCCTCAAAATGTTCTACACCTGCACTATCGAGAGCATCCTGATCGGTTGAAGATATGTGTATATAATGAATATATTCTTTCTACAGCTTATCAGCATACACCCAATATGTTCCCCTTGTTGATGATGCTTATTATGCATTATGGTTGAATAAAAAGATCACAAAAATGTAAGGAAATTGGAAACATTTAAATATATATGTGAAATTAAATTAAACAATAATGTATGTTGATGAAAATGTTACAGTTTGCACAATATCTAATTACGTTTTTTTAATTAGTATTATTCACATTTTCAAACCCATTTATATTTTCCAACGTGGCTATACATTTGGGTGAGTTTTTTTTGTTGCCTGAGTAGCCTCGTTTCACTGCCAAAAATGAAATTAAACCATCTAGTGTTCATCGAAATAACAACACAATGTCAAATACAGGTAGCCTAGTCAAATAATTAACATCCAATCACATTAACCGTTACTCTCTCGCGGGAATTCCACTAATGGTCGTGATGAAGCCAAACGTAGCTGCTGCTCGTGTTGGTATCTGTACTGACGGTGCAAAAGCCATGATGGGAGACATAGTGGAGCGGTAACGTGCGTGCAAGCAGTTGCTCCCGACGCCACTTGGGTACACTGCAGCATCCACTGAGAGGCTCTTGCCTCCAAGGGAATGCCTGACAGCTTGAAAGACGTTTTGAACACTACAGTGAAAATTGCTAACTTTATTAAAGCAAGGCCCCTGAACTCTTGTGTATTTTCTATATGGGCAGCGACCATGTAACGCTTTAACAACATACAGAAGTGTGCTGGTTATCAAGGGGCAAAGCATTGACACGTTTTTTTTTAATTGAGAGACGAGCTTAACGTTTTCTTTACTGACCATAATTTTCACTTGTCTGACCGCTTGCATGATGACGAGTTTCTCACACCACTGGCCTATCTGGGTGATGTTTTTTCTCGCCTGAATGATCTGAATCTAGGATTACAGGGACTCTCCACAACTGTATTCAATGTTCGGGACAAAATTGAGGCTATGATTAAGAAGTTGGAGCTCTTCTTTGTCTGCATTAACAAGGCCAACACACAGGTCTTTCCATCATTGTACGTTTTTTTTGTGTGCAAATGAACCCAAGTTTACGGACAATGTCAAATGTGATATAGCGAAGAACCTTAGTGAGTTGGGTGCACAATTACGCAGGTACTTTCCCGAAACAGATGACACAAACAACTGGATTCGTTATCTCTTCCATGACCTGCCTCCAGTCCACTTACTGATATCTGAACAAGAGAGCCTCATCGAAATTGCAACAAGCGGATCTGTGAAAATGTTATTTAATCAGAAGCCACTTCGAAATTTCTGGATTGGGCTGCTCTCAGAGTATCCTGCCTTGGCACATCGCGCTGTTAAGACACTGATGCCCTTTGCAACCACGTACCTCTGTGAGAGTGGATTCTCGGCCCTCACTAGCATGAAAACTAAATACAGGCACAGACTGTGTGTGGAAAATGATTTAAGACTGAGACTCTCTCCAATACAACCCAACATTGCAGAGTTATGTGCATCCTTTCAAGCATACCCTTCTCATTAACCTTGTGGTGAGTTATTGACAATTTTCAATGACCAAATAAGGTTTTATATGTAAGATGGTTACATAAAGAGCAAAATGATTGATTATTATTATATTATTATTTGTGCCCTGGTCCTAGCTGGGTTGTGACAAAAACTCACACTCATTCTTATGTTTAATAAATGTATCGTATGTGGCAGGCTTACAATGATGGCAAAAAACAACATTTGAGTGTGCGCTGACCCTGGTGCTAGAGGGGGTACACAGCTGGAGGTTGAATGTTTGAAGGGGTACGGGACTATATAAAGTTTGGGAACCTCTTGTCTACATAACCTGGTTCAAACATTCATGACATTACCCTGAGGAAGGCACAGTGATGCCGAAACGTTGGTGTTTTACCCAATAAATTATTGGGAGTACATATATATAGAGTGTGCAACTCTCTTTATTTATTTTTATAGCTTAGAGTTTATTCGCAGTTAGTCAGCACCTCGACACTAAATCATGTTCTCTGGGGGTGCTCCAGCTCGTGCTTTCTATTAGAGTATTGTGATTTGATAACATGTTTTGTTGTTAAAGGCCCTGTACAGTGAAAATAAGAACTTTCCTAGAATTACAGATTATGGGACAAAAATGCGTTTTAATTCATTGGAACAGGGCCATGTCATTATCGTCACAGCCATAGGAGCCAGCCATTCTTGCATGGTCCTCCTTAAGTCATCATTAATAATTCAGTATTATAATTTTTTTCTTTTTGTCTACAGGTAATGGGATGACCTACAGTGTATATCCACCCAGCTATGATCAGACCTACGGGAGCAAAACATACTGTGACAAAACTGTTTACATTCTCTACCTCTATCATATTGGACGTTGTTAGCGCAGTGACACTGTCCACGTGGATTATCAAGTTCTTTCAGCAATTTGATCTCTGTGGTGATAGTTTCAGTGTTACTTTCAGTGTTACTTTCTGTGAGTGCTGCTGAAGATGTTATGGGAGGTGTGTGCTGTAAAACACTCCAAACTTTGGGAGTGCTGTGGAGACTTCAAACAATGAGGGGACGTTAGTACCTTGGCAGGCTGTGGGGAATGTAAGGCAACATGCCCAGCAGTTTCAAATAAATGTCATACAAACTGACAATGTTTACGGGCTGCCTGGACAGGAGTGATTTCAGGAGTAATTCTTGGGGGGTTTTGAGACTTTTTGACTAAAGGGTTTTTGACTTGCCTTGATGCTGAACCATCCAGTCTATTTGTCATATACTGTAAATCAACACATTGGTACGCTAATAAAATCAAATAACATCTTTCCCATTGAGTTCAATGAGAAATATACAGTACATACTACATGCATTATCACTGGGAAACACTAATTTGAAGTGTTGCAATGATCAAGTGGTGTCTTGTGGACTATTTCCAAACATCCTGCCTTAATAAAGATATTACAAACTAGCGTTCTGTTCAGTAATGTAACTCTGGTAACTCTGGCTTTAGCAATGTTAGTCTTTGAAAAGAGAAAATGCAAAGGAAACGGCTGCTAAGGATAATTCTCTATGCAGGGTATGAGTTGTGTTGTGGCGTGTGGTTATGTGGTGTTGCAATGATACTGCTTTGCCCATAGGGTGCATTTCAAAACATCCTACCTCAATGGTAGAAGTTTCAAAGTTGACTAATTATGGCACAAGCTGTGAGGCTACACGGTAACGGAAAAGCAAAAGTCTTGACAGATTCACGCCTTCACAAAAGAGACAGGTAAGAGATACTCACAAAATAAAACAACATATTTGATGTATTGAATACTGTCTCCTTTTATCAACAACTAATTTGAGGGCTCAGTTTTTATTTCCGCGCCACTTGACAACCATTAATTTATGATTTCAGCATTTGACATAAAGTCAATCAAGTAAGAACTGCTATCTATGCTGAGTTTTTATCTTATTCATTATTTATTAGTGGCACATTGTATAGAAGTGAATATAAACTGCAACTGGTATATTTAAATGTCAGAGTCTTTGCTGTCTGCAATTTGGTAAATAAAAACTTTGAACCTGGAACCATCTATCAAATATTTTAAGTCTGATTGTTAGTCCATTGAAATGACTGTTCAGAGACCAATCCTGTGTCTAGTCCTTTTAGAGTTAAAGGACTCACAAAAGATGGAGACTTCACAGAGGTCTCCCGTTCTGTCATCCTTTCTGATCTCAATAATAGGTACAGTAGTTACCTCTCATATAACAAATGAGTGTTCAGTGTTTTCAGCATGTTGTCGAGTTTGTGATCTCTCGCTCTCTCTGTCTACAGTTGTGCTGAATATCATCCTATGGATGTTTCTAATGTCAGCAGTGGGATTAGGTGTGTACATCATATTTCCTTTCCTCTCCATAGTCCTTACTGCGAGAATGACATTGATGGTGGATAAGATACTGCAAGATGCCTAAAACTACCCATTGAGAGAAACTGACATAGTGTATATAATCAATCTCCACTTTCTTCTTTAGGGGCTATGCACCTACATGACTGCCCCTTACAGCCTTATATCCCCATCTACCTGCTGGTGATCGGGGTGACGTCCATCGCCTCCCTGCTCCTATCCTACCTCAATAACACACTGGAGACTGGCTTCCTGAGCCTACTGTGTTCCTCCTGCATCTTCCTCCTCCAGCTCTTCAACCTCGGCTGGTTCATCACAGGTAAACAAGAGGGATGAGGAAAGGAGATTGAGGGAAGGGAGAAGGAGGTGGCAGTAGGCACATAGGGGCAAATCCTATCTTCCACTTAAGTCAAATTTTCACATTCATTCATGCATTAATGTCAATGGGAGACTAACTGAAAGGATTCACCATGTAGAGAGGCTAGGGGAAACAAGAAATTATGTGTTAAAGTTTTGATGCACAAACCCGGACAACCAGAACACTTGAGCACAGGAAGTTGCAGAATAGTCTACCACCACCAACTTCACATTGTCATTACCAATGCATAGACTCCACAGTATGTCACAAAGTAAACAGTAGCGTTATTTCCCAAAATCTGTATATACAGTGCATTGGGGACTACTTTACTTTTTCCACATTTTGTTATGTTACAGCCTTATTCTAAAATTGATTAAATCGTTTTTTTCCCTCATCAATCTACACACAACACCCCATAATGACAAAGCAATAACAGGTTTTTTGAAATCTTTGCAAATATATTAAAAATAAAAAACTTAAATATCACATTTACATGTATTCAGACCATTTACTCAGTACTTGGTTGAAGCACCTTTGACAGCAGCTACAGCCTTGAGTCTGCTTGGATATGATGCTTCAAGCTTGGCACACCTGTATTTGGAGAGTTTCTCCCATTCTTCTGTGCAGATCCTCTCAAGCTCTGTCAGGTTGAATGGGGAGCGTCGTTGCACAACTATTTTCAGGTCTCTCCAAAGATGTTCGATCGGGGTCAAGTTAGTTCTGGCTGGGCCACTCAAGGACATTCAGAGATTTGTCCCGAAGCCACTCCTGCGTTGTCTTGGCTGTGTGCTTAGGGTCGTTGTTCTGTTGGAAGGTGAAACTTCACCCCACTCGGAGGTCCTGAGCACTCTGGAGTGGGTTTTCGTTAAGGATCACTCTGTTCTTTGCTACATTCATCTTTCCGTCGATCCTAACTAGTCTCCCAGTCCCTGCCGCTGAAAAACATCCCCACAGCATGATGCTGCCACCACCATGCTTCACCGTAGGGATGGTGCCAGGTTTCCTCCAGACGTGACACTTGGCATTCAGGCCAACAAGTTCAATATTGGTTTTATCTGACCAGAGAATCTTGTTTCTCATGGTCTGAGTCCTTTAGGTGCCTTTTGGCAAACTCCAAGTGGGCTGTCATGTGCCTTTCACTAAGGAGTGGCTTCTGTCTGGCCACTCTACCATAAAGGCCTGATTGGTGGAGTGCTCCACAGAGGAAATCTGGAGCTCTGTCAGAGTGACCATCGGGTTCTTGGTCACCTCCCTTTCAACCAGAGTGGTTGAAAAACAAGTTTTAATGACTCCAACATAAGTGTATGTAAACATCTGACTTAAACTGTATGTAAATAAGGTATTTCTGTTTTTATTTTTAATATATTTCCAGAAATGTCTAAAAACCTGTTATTGCTTTGTCACTATGAAATATTTGTTTCAATATGCTTTGTGATGTAGTCACGACAGACAAAGATATATAGTTAATCAAACTTTACCATGCATGTTGTTTACCAGCACATCAAGTACATGAAGACGGTAAGTAACAATTGGTTTCTGTTTCCTGTTTCCTGTTTCCTGTGCAACTTCAATACCACCGCCACTCTCTGTTGTCATATATGCATAGTCAATTTAATTAACTCTACCTACATATACATACTACCTCAACTAACCGGTGCCCCCGCACATTGACTCTGTACCGGCACCTCCCTGTATATATTGTTATTTTTCTTCTCCTCTTTAATTACTTGTTACTTTTATCTCTTATTCTTATCCATATTTTCTAAAACTGCACTGTCGGTTAGGGGCTCGTAAGTAAGCATTTCACTGTAAGGTCTTTAGACCTTACAGTGTTGTATTCTGTTGTTTTCGGCGCATGTGACTAATAAAATGTTATTTGATTTGATCAATATTGCTACAGTATTGTGTGTAGATTGGTGAGGAATTTATTTTATTTAATCAATTTTAGAATAAGGCTGTAACGTAACAAAATGTGGAAAAAATTCAAGGGGTCTGAATACTTTCTGAATGCACTGTAGCAATTATTGTCTAACATTATTCCTTGTTTTTCTCTGTATCTTAAGGGAGTGAGTGGGTGTACTCCATATACCCCCCGAACTATGACTCGAATGGTGGAGAGAAGCACTGTCAGAGGAAGATATACCTGTTTGCTTTCTGGTTCAACAGCCTGGGCAGCATCTGTATGGCTGTGGGGTTCTTCTGTGCAGTGTACTTCCTCTTCCTTACCTGTGTGAAAATGGCATTTAGGGGACACCATTTACTCCATTCACATAAGAGATCGTATGGTGTGGACACTTGAGAACTCTGTGGCACAGAAACCTCACTAACATGGTTTTTCTGTTCTGTGTGCGTGTGTGCGTGTGTGTGTGTGTGTGTGTGTGTAGTGGTGCCTGGAGAAGTGGGTATACAATAATGTTGGCACAATAAAGTCGCACTGTGTGAAAAATTGTTTTCCCATTGTTTTTCCAGGTATTCACAATTAATTGCAAAAATCTAAAAATATATATTTGGGGAGGTGTAGTTGCCCTTTAATTCAGTTGCACACCAAGCAAGATATCATTTGGCTAGCGGGGTTGCTGTAGCCTAGTGTTCAACGTACAATTGAAGTCGGAAGTTTACAAACACTTAGGTTGGAGTCATTAAAACTCATTTTTCAAACACTCCACAAATTTCTTGTTCACAAACTCCAGTTTTGGCAAGTCGGTTAGGACATCTAACCGACATGTCATTTTTCCAATAATTGTTTACAGACAGATTATTTCACAATTCCAGTGGATCAGAAGTTTACATACACTAAGTTGACTGTGGCTTTAAACAGCTTGGAAAATTCCAGAAAATGATGTCATGGCTTTAGAAGCTTCTGATAGGCTAATTGACATAGTTTGAGTCAATTGGAGGTGTACCTGTGGATGTATTTCAAGGCCTACCTTCAAACTCAGTGCCTCTTTGCTTGACATCATGGGAAAATCAAAAGAAATCAGCCAAGACCTCAGAAAAACAATTGTAGACCTCCACAAGTCTGGTTCATCCTTGGGAGCAATTTCCAAACGCCTGAAGGTACTACGTTCATCTGTACAAACAATAGTACACAAGTATAAACCCCATGGGACCTCACAGCCGTCATACCGCTCAGGAAGAGACACATTCTGTCTCCTAGAGATGAACGCACTTTCGTGTGAAAAGTGCAAATCAATCCCAGAACAACAGCAAAGGACCGTGTGAAGATGCTGGAGGAAACAGGTACAAAAGTACCTATATCCACAGTAAAACAAGTCCTATATCAACATAACCTGAAAGGCCACTCAGCAAGGAAGAAGCCACTGCTCCAAAACCGGCATAAAAAAGCCAGACTACGGTTTGCAACTGCACATGGGGACAAAGGTAGTACTTTTTGGAGAAATGTCCTCTGGTCTGATGAAACAAAAATAGAACTGTTTGGCCATAATGACCATCGTTATGTTTGGAGGAAAAAGGGGGAGGCTTGCAAGCCGAAGAATACCATCCCAACTGTGAAGCACGGGGGTGGCAGCATCATGTTTTGGGGGTGCTTTGCTGCAGGAGGGACTGGTGCACTTTATGAAATAGATGGCATCATGATGCAGGAAAATTATGTGGAAATATCGAAGCAACATCTCAAGACATCAGTCAGGAAGTTATAGCTTGGTCGCAAATGGGTCTTCCAAATGGACAATGACCCCAAGCATACTTCCAAAGTTGAGGCAAAATGGCGAAAGGACAACAAAGTCAAGGTATTGGAGTGGCCATCACGAAGCCCTGACCTCAATCCTATAGAAAATGTGTGGGCAGAACTGAAAAAGCGTGTGCGAGCAAGGACGCCTTCAAACCACTCAGTTACACCAGCTCTGTCAGGAGAAATGGGACAACATTCACCCAACTTATTGTGGGAAGCTTGTGGAAGGCTACCCGGAACATTTGACCCAAGTTAAACAATTTAAAGGCAATGTTACCAAATACTGATTCAGTGTATGTACACTTCTGACCCACTGGGAATGTGATGAAAGAAATAAAAGCTTGGCTATGAAAAGCCAACTGACATTTACTCATGAGGTGCTGACCTGTTGCACCCTCAACAACCACTGTGATTATTATTATTTGACCCTGCTGGTCATCTATGAACATTTGAATATCTTGGCCATGTTCTGTTATAATCTCCACCTGGCACAGCCAGAGGAGGACTGGCCACCCCTCATAGCCTGGTTCCTTTCTAGGTTTCTTCCTCGGTTCTGGCCTTTCTAGGGAGTTTTTCCTAGCCACCGTGCTAGGAAAATTCCCTGTATTAGGTCAGTTAGGATCACCACTTTATTGTAAGAATGTGAAATGCCAGAATACTAGTAGAGAGAATGATTTATTTCAGCTTTTCAAATCAAATTTATTTATAAAGTGTTTCTTACATCAGCTGATATCTCAAAGTGCTGTACAGAAACCCAGCCTAAAACCCCAAACAGCAAGCAATGCACCTGCATTCAAACCCAGGGCCTTGAGCTTAATGATGAGCTTGGAGGGTAAAGTGCTGTACAGAAACCCAGCCTAAAACCTTGCTTGCTGTTTGGGGTTTTAGGCTGGGTTTCTGTACAGCACTTTGAGATATCAGCTGATGTAAGAAACACTTTATAAATACATTTGATTTGATTTGAGAAGCTGAAATAAATAATTATCTCTACTAGTATTCTGAAATTTCACATTCTTACAATAAAGTGGTGATCCTAACTGACCTAATACAGGGAATTTTTACTAGGATTAAATGTCAGGAATTGTGAAAAACTGAGTTCAAATGTACTTGGCTAAGGTGTATGAACAATTCCAACTTCAACTGTATACCGACAGTGTAAATGTGATGGCAGTTTGCTAAAAAAAAAGAAGAATGCCCTCCCGATTGATAAAAATCATAATGGTATCATTCTGTCAGGTAGGCCTACTTTGCAGTCATCATTTAATTGTGATGTTTTTTTGGTAAAGCCTTGTTTACTCAAACAGCGCCTGATGACTGAATTGCGCATCGCAAAGATTCAACCAAGACTTCAGACTAAACTTTTTCAATACCTGGTTTGTGTACCCATTGTTCCCTTAGTTAGCATTTACTGGTAGATATCATAAGTTGAAACGTCTTTCCTACCTACCCTACAGGCTCCCGATGTCATTCTTCTGTGAGCTGCTCCATGCAACAAACGCTTGAGAGCTGTGTGCTCTTCTTCTTCTCCTTCTTTAACTTTGTATTCGCTGATCGCAACCAAGAGGTGCCACCACCGCCACCTACTTACTGTTCTGGAGTGTGAATTCATTACACGTTGTGACACAAAAAAGGAAGGGAAAAAGGACTGGGAAAAGGGGAAAAAAGTGCCCTACCAACTAACCGTACAGCCATTAAAATCTCACCAATATTCCACTACTTGGCCCTTTCTGATCCTACCCCTGGCCGGCAGGCTGGACCCATCTTCCTCTACTACTCTCTTTACTGCCTCAGCATATTACACCTTCTGTACTACTCTAATCCTGGCAACCTCAACCTGCCTTTCTCTCAAATCAAAAATCAAATCAAATGTATTGGTCACATACACGTGATTAGCAGATGTTACTGCGGGTGTAGCGAAATGCTTGTGCTTCTAGCTCCGACAGTGCAGTAATATCTAACAAATTATACAACATATACCCGAATCTAAGTAGGAACGAATTAAGACTTTATACATATGGACGAGCGATGCCAGAGTGGAACGGACTAAGATACCATAGAATAGTATAGAATACAGTATATACATATTAGATGAGTAATGCAAGATATGTAAACATTATTAAGTGACTAAGATACCGTAGAATAGTATAGAATACAGTATATACATATGAGATTTGTAATGCCGGATATGTAAACATTGTTAGAGTGACTAGTGTTCCATTCCGGCTAGGGGGCAGTATTTACACGGCCGGATAAAAAACGTACCCGATTTAATCTGGTTATTACTACTGCCCAGAAACTAGAATATGCATATAATTATTGGCTTTGGATAGAAAACACCCTAAAGTTTCTAAAACTGTTTGAATGGTGTCTGTGAGTATAACAGAACTCATATGGCAGGCAAAAACCTGAGAAGATTCTGTACAGGAAGTGCCCTCTCTGACCATTCCTTGGGCTTCTTGGCTCTGTTTATTGAAAACTTAGGATCTTTGCTGTAACGTGACACTTCCTACGGCTCCCATAGGCTCTCAGAACCCGGGAAAAAGCTGAATGATGTAATTCCAGCCCCTGGCTGAAAAACATTAGCGCCTTTGGTAAGTGGTCTATCAGAGGACAATCAGACTGAGGCGCGTGCACGAGGCGACACCATGTTTTTATTTTCTCTACTAAAACACGGTTTCCCGGTCGGAATATTATCGCTTTTTTACGAGAAAAATGGCATAAAAAATTATTTTAAACAGCGGTTGACATGCTTCGAAGTACGGTAATGGAATATTTCGAATTTTTTTGTCACGAAACGCGTCGGGCGCGTCACCCTTCTTTACCCTTTCGGATAGTGTCTTGAACGCACAAACAAAACGCCGCTATTTGGATATAACTATGGATTATTTTGAACCAAACCAACATTTGTTATTGAAGTAGAAGTCCTGGGAGTGCATTCTGACGAAGAACAGCAAAGGTAATAACATTTTTCTTATAGTAAATCTGACTTTGGTGAGGGCTAAACTTGGTGGGTGTCTAAATAGCTAGCCCTGTGATGCCGGGCTATCTGCTTAGAATATTGCAAAATGTGCTTTCACCGAAAAGCTATTTTAAAATCGGACATAGCGAGTGCATAGAGGAGTTCTGTATCTATAATTCTTAAAATAATTGTTATGTTTTTTGTGAACGTTTATCGTGAGTAATTTAGTAAATTCACCGGATGTTTGCGGGGGTATGCTAGTTCTGAACGTCACATGCTAATGTAAAAAGCTGGTTTTTGATATAAATATGAACTTGATTGAACAAAACATGCATGTATTGTATAACATAATGTCCTAGAAGTGTCATCTGATGAAGATCATCAAAGGTTAGTGCTGAATTTAGCTGTGGTTTGGGTTTATGTGACATTATATGCTAGCTTGAAAAATGGGTGTCTGATTATTTCTGGCTGGGTACTCTGCTGACATAATCTAATGTTTTGCTTTCGTTGTAAAGCCTTTTTGAAATCGGACAGTGTGGTTAGATTGACGAGAGTCTTGTCTTTAAAATGGTGTAAAATAGTCATATGTTTGAGAAATTGAAGTAATAGCATTTCTAAGGTATTTGAATAACGCGCCACAGGATTCCACTGGCTGTTACGTAGGTGGGACGATTTCGTCCCACCTACCCTAGAGAGGTTAAAGTGACCAGTGATTCCTAGTCTATGCCTATAGGCAGCCTATAGGCAGCAGCCTCTAATGTGCTAGTGATGGCTGTTTAACAGTCTGATGGCCTTGAGCTAGAAGTTGTTTTTCGGTCTCTCAGTCCCAGCTTTGATGCACCTGTACTGACCTCGCCTTCTTGAGGATAGAGGGGTAAACAGGCAGTGGCTCAGGTGGTTGATGTCCCTGATGATCTTTTGGCCTTCCTGTGACATCGGGTGCTGTAGGTGTCCTGGAGGGCAGGTAGTTTGCCCCCAGTAATGCGTTGGGCAGACCGCACCACCCTCTGGAGAGCCTTGCGGTTGCGGGCAGTGCAGTTGCCATACCAGGCGGTGATACAGCCCAACAAGATGCTTTCAATTGTGCATCTGTAAAAATTTGTGAGGGTTTTAGGTGACATGCCAAATTTCTTTAGCCTCCTGAGGTTGAAGAGGCTCTGTTGTGCCTTCTTCACCACACTGTCTGTGTGGGTGGTCCATTTCAGTTTGTCAGTGATGTGTACGCCAAGGAACTTGAAGCTTTCCACCTTCTCCACTGCGGTCCCATCGATGTGGATAGGGGGGTGCACCCTCTGCTGTTTCCTGAAGTCCACAATCATCTCCTTTGTTTTGTTAACATTGAGTGAGAGGTTGTTTTCCAGGTACCACACTCCCAGAGCCCTCACCTCCTCCCTATAGGCTGTCTTCTCATCGTTGGTAATCAAGCCTACTACTGTTGTGTCATTTGCAAACTTGATGATTGAGTTGGAGGCGTGCTTGGCCACGCAGTCATGGGTGAACAAGGAGTACAGGAGGGGGCTGAGCACGCACCCTTGTGGGGCCCCAATGTTGAGGATCAGTGGAGTGGAGGTGATGTTTCCTACCTTCACCACCTGGGGGCGGCCCGTCAGGAAGTTCAGGACCCAGTTGCACAGGGAGGGGTTCAAACCCAGGGCCTTGAGCTTAATGATGAGCTTGGAGGGTACTATGGTGTTGAACGCACCGGACACTTCTGATCTCCAGCACCATGGGTACCCCTACAGTTGACATACTTTTTCCACTGATACTACACATTCCTTTGTCTCATGCCCTCCTGCACACTTCTCACATCTAGGAATCTCCCTCCTACACACTGCTACAACATGACCATAAGCTTGGCACCTAAAACACCGTAATGGGTTTGGGACAAAAGCTCTCACTGGATAACTAACACATCCTAACTTGACTTTGTCAGGTAAAGACTCTGCATCAAAACTCAGCAGGACAGACAGTGTCTTTTCTGTCTTCTCTTACCGCGTTCTCCACCGGGTCTGTGTTGCACCAAACGGCGGTGTGACAGACACCGGGAATCTTCCATTTTAGTTGATCCTCCTCAACACGGAGAGCCCACTCTCTCTGGATGGAAGAAAAGCAACACAATAATCACGAGTCCACTTGAGTTACTTTCACCGACACAACAGTCCCCAAACACTTCTCCACACAGCCTGACGCCACATATGGATCAGCCAGAGGGATAAAATCCATTCTCTCAAAACATCTCCCTCCCACTGGACCAGAATCATCTTCGTCATCCTTTCCTTTCTTCCCACTCTTCAGACACATAAACCTCCACACCTTGCAGCTCCGAATCCGCGCTTCCATTTTTAAAACGTTATCCTCTCTCTCTTCAACTTCTTCAAACTCCATGTCTCTCTCATCAGTTTTACGTTCTGAGCTACTAAAGTACGGTTCGTTCTGAGCTACTAAAGTACATTTTATTTCTTGAAACCCAACATTTTCTCTTTCCCCAGGGTTTTTCCTTCTACCCTCAACCCTGCCGCCATCTTCCTCTTGTCAGTTTCACCTTCTGAACTCCTGTAGCACAATTTTCCATGTTTGTACTCTCTCAGCATCCCCTCTCATCCCAGGTTTTTTTCCTTTGTTTCTTAAACTTTTATGCTTTCTTCCTTATGTTTTACTGAAATATTGTTTTCCATTTTTGTACTTGACACCTATCAACCTCCCGTCCTCGTCCTTTATATTCAAAAAACTCGAGCTGCATGCCCTTGCTGGCTGTCAGATGATTTTCCAAATATAGTTCTGAATATATTTCACGTGCTTTGCATTTGTACAGGCTGTAGGCAGAAAAAAGTACATTTACATTGTAATACTTCTAACAGCCAACTTTCTAATTCTGCCTGAAACCTTTGGATGTTATTACATTCCCCGAAGGCATGGATTATTGAGTCATTGTTAGTTTTGTAATTCAAACATGACTTGGCTGTTGTGCTGTAGAATTTGTGAATTTTGTCTCTTGTATAATAAATTATATACATTGATTTACACTGGATTAAGCATACATTTTCGTTAAATGTGATATCATTAGTTATGTTCCAACATTCCCTCCATCTTGTGCCAATATCAGTTCTTTGGTTTCCAGTAGTTGATTTATTTTTCTTAAGAGATTGTCAGTTGGATAGCCCGAGTATACTTTTGACCGAATATACTTTTTTTTTAAAGAATGTCTTCGGTGGGATAATTGGTATTACCAGGAATAAGTATAAAAACTTTGGGTGTCATACAATTCTGAAGAGGTTTATTCTACTTGTTAAATTTATGGGAAGATTGCTGTGTTTAATTAGATCTGCTTTCATATTATTGAGTAATGGGATGAAGTTATCTTTTTATATTTGTTGTTTGTTGTCACTTATTAAGCATCCTAAATATTAATCCACTTAAAGGATTGCTTTAGATCATGAGTTATTATTTTCATTTTTCCTTTTGCCATTATTTGTTTTTTTATTAAGTTAATTTTATATCTTGAGAATATGGCAGAAAATATTTTTAGCAAGGGGGCCATTAAGTTTTACATATTGGTCAGGTATATCAGGATATCATCTGCAAATAAGTTTATTTTATTTTCATGCATATCAATAATGATACATTTGGGTCCTGTCTAATTCTTTCTGCAAGCAGTTCAATTGCTAGTGCAAACAGAAAGGGGGAGAAAGGACATCCTGGTCTTGTGCCCCTTTCTAAAGCAATTTCATCCAATAATGTATTATTTGTGTATATATTTGTTTTAGGACATTTATATAATATTTTTATTCAATGTATTATTTCAGCAGGAAAGCTGAAAGCTTCCAAATTGTTTAATAGAAAAGGCCATTCAAGACAGTCTAAAGCCTTTTCGTACCAACAACGATTATTGGTAAATGCATATCTTGTTTTTTAGCGTACTGTATTAAACTGAAACATTTTATTGCATTTGCTTTGTAAGTGTCTATTTTTAATAAACCCTGTTTGATTGATATGTATCAAGTCTGGTAATACTTTTGCCATTCTATTGCTTATGAGCTTTGTTATTTTTTATTGTCACAATTTATTAAACTTGGGTCTGTAATTTTATTTAACCAGGTAAGTTGACTGAGAACACATTCTCATTTACAGCAATGACATGGGGCATAGTTACAGGGGAGAGGAGGAGGGTGAATGAGCCAATTGGAAGCTGGGGATGATTAAGTGACCGTAATGGTATGAGGGTCAGATTGGGAATTTAGCCAGGACACTCAGGTTCACACCCCTACTCTTTCAATAAGTGCCATGGGATCTTTAGTGACCACAGAGTCAGGACACCCGTTTAACATCCCATCCAAAAGACAGCACCCTACACAGGACAATGTTCCCAATCACTGCCCTGGGGAATCAGGATATTTTTTGACCAAAGGAAAAGGTGCCTCCTACTGGCCCTACAACACCAATTCCAGCAGTATCTGGTCTCCCATCTAGGGACCAACCCTGCTTAGCTTTAAAACAAGCCAGCAGTAGGATGCAGGCTGAATCAGCAGGGGACTCTCCAGATTTTCCTGGTTTTAATATAACTGAAATAACTGTTTGATACATGAAACTAGGAAGTACTGAGTTGAGTGACATGTGTTTTTATTTGTGTAAATAGGGGTGCTACTTTCTCCCAGAATGTTAAATGGAATTATATAGGAAAGCCATTCATTCCTGGTGCTTTTCTCCACGCAAATGTTTTAACTGTGCATAATATTTCTTTTTGGGTGATCTCTGTTTTTTTGTAATAATTTTTTTGTCAGCTGATAATTGCTTCAGGTTTGAGTCTGAGAAGTCTGTAGGGTCCTGCTGTTCTGCTGTAGGGTCCTGCTGATTAATTCAGATTTTATATAGATTTTCATATTAGCTTTTAAAAGTGTAATTAATCACATTGTTGTTTCAATTTAACGCATCTGTATCTTTATCTTTTAAAATTATAACTAGTTTGGCGTGTATTCATTTTGTGAGGGCTGCGAGATGTTTACCAGGTTTATTTGCCATTAAGCAGTGTGCCTTATTTGAGTTTAACCTATACTTATTGGCTATCTTCAAAAGTAAAAGATCATATTCCTTAAGTTAAGATTTTAAAAAAATGTATGGGCTTTTTCTACGATAATTCTTTTTTTAAATTTCATTTAAATATCTTACTCAGATTTAACTTTTGCAGAATATGAGATTGTCATTCCCCTAATGTATGCCTTAAAAACATCCTAAATTATATCGGGTGTCTGCTTACCTTTATCCTCTATTCTACATTTGTAATGGTGAAGGTTTTTATTATTTCATTTACGTATTTAATACATTTCGGTTCTTGAAGATGCGCTCTGTTCATTCTCCATATTTTGTTGCTAAATGTATTTTCTTTTGGTGTTATTAAGCATGATACCAGAGAATGATTTGAACCCAGTAAATAGTTTGGTGATTTAAAATAAAATAAAAACATAGTCCATTTTTGAATAGCTTTTCTTAATTTGAGAGAAAAATGAGTAGTCTTTTGTAATTGGGAATACTAATCTCCAGGTATCCTGTAGATTATTTGTAGAGATTACAGCCTCTTTGGAGGCTCCTTGAATTGGCCTTTTTTATTGCTATGTCTGTCAATCTTATCGAATGTATGATTTAGGTAATCTGCTAAAATAATAATTCCTGTCTGGATTTGATCGAATATAACTTCAATTCTATCTAAAAACACTACATTTGCCCCTCGTGGGATATACGAAGACATCAATGTGCATTTTTCACCATGTAGGGTACAGTTCAATATTACAAAATGGCCTTCTTGGTCCGTGTGCTGGAATATAAGGGAAAAGGATGTATTCTTGTTTATCTCTGCTGTTACTGAAGTAGGTGGCAGCATAGGCCTTTACAACCCAGCTTCTCTTTAAATATTACATTTCTCCTTTTTTATATGTAACTCTTGCAGGAAGCCACATCTGCTGACAATCTCTTTAAGTGTTCAAGAACCATATGCTATCATGAAGCCCGTGCATATTCCATGTGATAAATTGGATTTTGTTGGTCTACGTTGTACTACGAGGCGCTTTGCCTTTTTAGGGCTTTTAAACTCCAACTCCTCTCCTAATGTACCAACCAAAAAATTTGGATTATGTCATTGTACATACATTGGAGAAAGACTGTTATTGTGGCCAGTTTGTATTACCTTATAAATGAAATTAAAGTATAGTGGCTGGTGGGGGTCTACCTGGGGAGAGTGGGTCCACCAAGTGACTGAAATGGGATGAGTGGAGGCCCCATGCACACCTCAGAGAAGTGTCTGATGCCCTCCCAGTCACCCCATCCGAGTCCCCTGGATTAAGCCCCTCTCCATTTTCACCAATAACCACCAAAGAATCTTAGCTATCATGACAAAAGGGGAATAATAATGATTTGACATCCTTTCCTAGTCTTTTCGGGACTCTTATTCATTTTACAGTGGGTTTGCAAGTCACAAAAAATGAACGATTGTTTGAATGATCTGCTTAATTCCAGTCCATATAATACAGTATAATACAATACATTACAGTAATACAGTTCACACTCAAAAAGATTAGCCTAAAGGAGCTAGTTTCATTTATTTACCAAAGAGAGCATATACAATGCATTCGGAAAGTTTTCAGACCCCTTAAGTTTTTCCACAATTCGTTACGTTACAGCCTTATTCTAAAATGGATTACATATAAATGTCCCTCATCAATCTACACACATAATGACAAAGCAAAAAAATTGTTTTTTAGAAATTTTTGCAAATGTATTAAAAATAAAAAACTGAAATACCTTATTTACATAAGTATTCAGACCCTTTGCTATAAGACTCGAAATTGAGCTCAGATGCATCCTGTTTCCACTGATCCTCCTTCAGATGTTTCTACAACTTGATTGGAGTCCACCTGTGGTAAATTCAATTGATTGGACATGATTTTGGAAAGGCACACACCTGTCTATATAAGGTCCCACAGTTGACAGTGCATGTCAGAGCAAAAACCAAGAACACAGTGGCCTCCATCATTCTTAAATGGAAGAAGTTTGGAACCACCAAGACTCTTCCTAGAGCTGGCCGCCCGGCCAAACTGAGCAATTGTGGAAGAAGGGCCTCAGTCAGGGAGGTGACCAAGAACCCGATAGTCACTCTGAAAGAGCACCATAGATCCTCTGTGGAGATGGTTGTCCTTCTGGAAGGTTCTCCCATCTCTAAACCACTCCACCAATCAGGCCTTTATGGAAGAATGGTCAGGCAAAAGCCACTCCTCAGTAAAAGGCATATGAAAGCCCGCTTGGAGTTTGCCTAAACACACCTAAAGGACTCTCAGACCATGAGAAACAAGATTCTCTGGTCTAATGAAACCAAAATTGAACTCTTTGGCCTGAATTGTCACATCTGGAGGAAACCTGGCACCATCCCTACGGTGAAGCATGGTGGTGGCAGCATCATGCTGTGGGGATGTTTTTCAGAGACAGGGACTGGGAGACTAGTCAGGATCGAGGGAAAGTTGAAAAGAGCAAAGTACAAAGAGATCCTTGATGAAAGCCTGCTCCAGAGCGTTAAGGACCTCAGACTGGGGAAAATATTCACCTTCCAACAGGACAATGACCCTAAGCACACAGCCAAGACAACGCAGGAGTGGCTTCGAGACAAGTCTCTGAATGTCCTTGAGTGGCCCAGCCAGAGCCTGTACTTGAACCCGATCGAAACATCTCTGGAGAGACCTGAAAATAGCTTTGCAGCAACGCTCCCCATCCACCCTGACAGAGCTTGAGAGGATCTGCAGATAAGAATGGGAGAAATTCCCCAAATACAGGTGTGCCAAGCTTGTAGCATCATACCCAAGAAGATTCAAGGCAGTAATCGCTGCCAAAGGTGCTTCAACAAAGTACTTAGTAAAGGGTCTGAATACTTACACTACCGGCCAAAAGTTTGGACACACCTACTCATTCAAGGGTTTTTCTTTATTTTTACTATTTTCTATATTGTAGAATAATAGTGAAGACATCAAAACTATGAAATAGCACATATGGAATCATGTAGTAACCAAAAAAGCGTTAAACAGATTCTTAAAATATCCACCCTTTGCCTTGATGACAGCTTTGCACACTCTTGGCAAAATCCTCTTCAAGGATTAAAAAGGATTTGCCAGTAGATTGTCGACTTGATTATTGATGATGACTGATTGTCTAGCTAGCTAGCTAAGATTTGGAAAGTATGATATCAGTCCATTGTCATCATTTTATCTGTGGCCAATGACCTTGTGTAACGCCCTGGCCATAGAGAGGGGTTTTTGTTCTTTATTTTGGTTAGGCCAGGGTGTTACATTGGGTGGGCGTTCTATGTTCCTTTTTCTATGTTTTTGTATTTCTTTGTTTTGGGCCGTGTGTGTGTGGCTCCCAATCAGGCACAGCTGAAGCTCGTTGCTGCTGATTGGGAGTCACACATAAGGAGCATGTTTTTCCTTTGGGTTTGTGGGTAATTGTTTCTGTCAGTGTTTTGTTCCAGACAGGACTGTTTGCTGTCGGTTTGCTCATTTCTTGTTTTGTATAGTGTTCACGTTGTTTATATTAAATTCTAATAATGAACACTAACTCCGCTGCACCTTGGTCCACTTCTTCAGACGACAGCCGTTACAGAATTACCCACCACCAAAGGACCAAGCAGCAGGAGAACAGCATGGATGGATGGACGTGGGCGGATTTAAGGATGTTCGTGTCCAGGGCTATGGAAGAGTTAAGGGAACCCGAGAGGCAGCCCCAAGAAATTTTTTGGGGGGGGCACAAGGGCTGTGAAGAGGGGCAAGGATGGAGCCCCAGGCCAGCTCCCCGCACTAGCCCTGAGGTACGTGTCTCCAATCTGGTACGCCCAGTACCAGCACCCCGCACCAAGCCCAAGGTGCGTGTCCCCAGCCCCGCCAGTCAACAGTCGTCGGAGCTGCCCGCCAGTCAACAGTCGTCGGAGCTGCCCGCCAGTCAACAGTCGTCGGAGCTGCCCGCCAGTCAACAGTCGTCGGAGCTGCCCGCCAGTCAACAGTCGTCGGAGCTGCCCGCCAGTCAACAGTCGTCGGAGCTGCCCGCCAGTCAACAGTCGTCGGAGCTGCCCGCCAGTCAACAGTCGTCGGAGCTGCCCGCCAGTCAACAGTCGTCGGGGCTGCCCGCCAGTCAACAGTCGTCGGAGCTGCCCGTCAGTCAACAGTCGTCGGAGCTGCCCGTCAGTCAACAGTCGTCGGAGCTGCCCGTCAGTCAACAGTCGTCGGAGCTGCCCGCCAGTCAACAGTCGCCGGTGTGGTCAGACTGCGCTGAACTGCCGGAGTGGTCAGACTGCGCTGAACTGCCGGAGTGGCCAGACTGCGCTGAACTGCCGGAGTGGCCAGACTGCGCTGAACTGCCGGAGTGGCCAGACTGCGCTGAACTGCCGGAGTGGCCAGACTGCGCTGAACTGCCGGAGTGGCCAGACTGCCCTGAACTGCCGGAGTGGCCAGACTGCCCTGAACTGCCGGAGTGGCCAGACTGCCCTGAACTGCCGGAGTGGCCAGACTGCCCTGAACTGCCGGAGTGGCCAGACTGCGCTGAACTGCCGGAGTGGCCAGACTGCCCCGAACTGCCAGAGTGGCCAGGGACGCCCGCCAGCCCGGTGAGTCCTGTGCCTACGCCTAGGGCCAGGCCTCTGTCATGTCTCCCCAGCCTGGTGAATCCTGGCGCAACAAGGGTCGCCCGCCAGCCGGGCGCAACCATCGCCGCCCGCCAGCCGGGCGCAACCATCGCCGCCCGCCAGCCGGGCGCAACCATCGCCGGCCGCCAGCCGGGCGCAGTCAGTGTCGCCCACCAGACCTTCGGCGCGGCCAGGTGCGCCACCGAAGAGGGCGACGTCAAGGGTGGAGCAGAGGCCACGTCCCGCACCTGAGCCGCCGCCGTAAGAAGGCCCACCCGGACCCTCCCCTTCAGAGTCAGGTTTTGCGGCCGGAGTCCGCACCTTTGGGGGGGGGTACTGTAACGCCCTGGCCATAGAGAGGGGTTTTTGTTCTTTATTTTGGTTAGGCCAGGGTGTTACATTGGGTGGGCGTTCTATGTTCCTTTATCTATGTTTTTGTATTTCTTTGTTTTGGGCCGTGTGTGTGGCTCCCAATCAGGCACAGCTGAAGCTCGTTGCTGCTGATTGGGAGTCACACATAAGGAGCATGTTTTTCCTTTGGGTTTGTGGGTAATTGTTTCTGTCAGTGTTTTGTTCCAGACAGGACTGTTTGCTGTCGGTTTGCTCATTTCTTGTTTTGTATAGTGTTCACGTTGTTTATATTAAATTCTAATAATGAACACTAACTCCGCTGCACCTTGGTCCACTTCTTCAGACGACAGCCGTTACACCTTGAGCCTTATTGGATGTGCACTTCTAATGTAAATCTATGGCAGCACCCAAGAGGCTCGGATTTTCGAGCTCTCCCTGTAGATTTTGCGGTGAAGAATTGTCCCCATGAGTGACAGAACACTGAGCTACTCAAGGCCAACTAGAGAACATTACCAACCACTACGCTCTGTATTTTCCACTGGCTGCCCCACCACCACAGAAAGCAATGAGCTAGGTTGAAACACCTGCATTTTGGAGCTGCCTTACTCAAGAACGCAAAAAAGAGACCATGTTAGCATGTGGCTTTAATGTCTCTTTTTTGTATTATTATTATTACATTGCCACCCCTGCCTTGAATAATGGGTCGCCACTGATCATATAGCCCAGGTATTCCCTAACTGGGGTACGCGCAATGCTGTCGGGGGTACGCCAAATAAAAATGTGATTCACATTTTTTATTATTATAAAAAAATAAATTTGATTTGTATGATTGGATAATTTTTTTTTTGCAAATGAACTCAAGTTTACGGACAATGTCAAATGTGATATAGCGAAGCACCTGAGTGAGCTAGGTGCGCAATTACGCAGGTACTTTCCAGAAACGGACAACACAAACAAATGGATTCGTTATCCCTTTCATGCCCTGCCTCCAGTCCACTTACCGATATCTGAACAAGAGCCTCGTCGAAATTGCAACAAGCGGTTCTGTGAAAACTGAATTTAATCAGAAGCCACTGCCAAATTTCTGGTTAGGGCTGCGCTCAGAGTTTCTTGCCTTGGCAAATCGCGCTGTTAAGACACTAATGCCCTTTGCAACCACGTACCTATGTGAGAGTGGATTCTCTTCCCTCACTACCATGACAACTAAATACAGGCACAGACTGTGTGTGGGAAATGATTTAAGACTGAGACTCTCCAATGCAACCCAACATTGCAGAGTTATGTGCATCCTTTCAAGCACACCCTTCTCATTAACCTGTGGTGAGTTATTCATAATTTTAGATTAACAAATAAGGTTTTATATGTAAGATGGCTAAATAAAGAGCTGAATTATTGATTATTATTATATTATTATTTGTGCCCTGGTCCTATAAGAGCTGTTTGTCACTTCCCACGTGCCGGGTTGTGACAAAAACTCACTCATTCTTATGTTTAATAAATGTATCATATAGTATGTGTGTGGCAGGCTTACAATGATGGTAAAAAACACTACATTTCAGAGTGCTCCGACCCGGGTGCTAGAGGGGGTACGCAGCTGGAGGTTGAATGTTTGAAGGGGTATGGGACTATAAAAAGTTTGGAAACCACTGATATAGCCTATACGTATTGGAGAAAGGCACAATCATTTGGCCATTTGTTGGGCTTGGGCTCATTGCATTTCCTTATTGTAGGGCTCATTAAATGTTTTTAATACATGGCTCATCAGGCTCAGGTAGCATCAGGTTAGAATTTTCATGCTGCTCAAAGCTCTAATCAAATCCAGACATATTTATATGCTTTATAATGCTTTTTATTGACACTTCCGATTTTGACATACCGGGTACCCTCTCGAATGTAACATTTGTAAAATACCGGGAAATATTCAACCCTAATGGGTATGTATGATAGCCATTTTTATATCCGAAAATGTAGAGGGGAAAATGTCAACTATTCTCAGAACATAAATGGCTAGCCTATTTTTATTCGCTGTAGAAATAACCCAACAACTTCCCCAACTCTGTTAAGACCACAGTATTTGGAGAGATATGTTTTTCCGCTCCACTACTCCACTAAGCACGCGTAAAAGCGCAGGTACTCTGAATGATAGCTATTCTGACACTGTTGAATAGTTCATTGCCTGTAAATAGGCCTACACCTTATCAGCTAGAATAACCTTGTCTTCACCAAGCTCTCCTAAAAAAACATTAACAACATATTGGTCTTGAGTGTTAGTTGATTCGTACGTTAATATGAGAGGCTTTCAGTTTTTTTTAACAGACTGCGCCTCAGTTCTTTCCATGTGTGTTAAATAATGTGTGCATTTTGGGATCGTCAACTTTTCTGAGAGGGATGCTGGTGCTTGCAGAAGCCATATCCTCTGCATTTACGTTTTTACTTGTATTTCTATAGTGAATAAAAATGGCTACTTTGTTCGGAAATGGATTACATTTCCTTAGATAAAATGCCTATTATTCTCATATAATCTTGATAACCGACAATTAAATATTATTTATGTCGATAGCTAATTTCCTTAAGACATGTGCATTAGGCTAAATTGTAGGTTGCTGATGAGAATAATTGCAGGCAAACATTTCCTTTGAGTCAATCCACATGGTTGGGAATTTATTTTGGACTAATTGGATATTGTATTAGTATTCACACATTACAGTTAATTCACACATGGTGTGAGAAGGTGCAATGTCGCCATCTTGAGGTCTAGATGATCGAAATGCGGTGTAGAAAAAAACCTCGCCAAACGCCAAACAAAAAAGTGGGTATGTGGGCATATACCTATAGCCCCTTCACCACTGTGTGTGTATGCAAGCCTTTTTGTCACTTTAATTACAAATAAAGCTAGCAAGAAAACTGGTCACCTTGCAAAATATGTAATTGTATGTGAATGTATTCTTTGAATGTGTGTTTACTGTAGTCAGTCTCTCAGCAGAACAACGAACTGCCTGGTTCCGCTGTGGCTGTTGGCACGTTGCAAATCTCCCCAAAATGACGCACACGTTCAACGAACCAATGGCGTAGAGGTCAACATTACACAAGCCGGAGTTAGTCCCTTCTGATATAAGTTGATACATTTGCAAGACAAAACCAACTTGTGCGCTGCTGCCTCGGTACCGTAACTTGAATGAAGTTGTCCTACTCTGATCTCCAATTTTTCAGTTTCAAAAGGATTCAAAGTTGCATAGCCTACTTGTGGAAGACCCTTTTCGGTTCCAACTGATATGGCAGGCAAGTGCACTAACAATAGAGAGACCGCTATCTTTTATTGCCAACAGTATTTTAAACACAGAGTAGGACAATCCTAAATGTGACTCTACAGACAGAGTTAAAAGCATTACGTTTGTAAGTTTGTGTTGATTTTCTTTCTTCTGGGTCCTACTCATATCCCAGGCACAGACAACGCAAAAGTCAAGGAGCTCGTTTTAAAATGCATGCAAGCACGGGAAATGGCATATTGCCCTTACAGCCGGTTCCCGGTCGGTGCCGCCATATTGACAGCAGATGGCGCTATAATTACGGGTAATATCTTAGTCAAGGAGCTTAGATATTACTGACTGATGTCACTTTTCCTCTCTCAACAGCACATTTTACATTTTATGCTAATTGCAGTAAAATCGATTTCGACATGTAATATGTTGTCCTTTGTGTGTGTTTGTTTGTGTAATAGGTTGCAATGTGGAAAATGCCTCTTTTGGGCTCACGGTGTGTGCTGAGCGAACAGCAATACAGAGAGCCATAGCAGAGGGACACAGGACATTCAGTGCTATTGCTGTTACGTGGTGAGATACTGGCCCAGTAGCCCTTCACATTCATACCTTCTAAATTACTTCTACGACTGGTGAGACTGAACATATTGAATTGTCTATAACCATGATCTCTAATAACCAGGCTAACCATGTCTCTGGCTGTCTCTGTTTTTTCTCTCTCTCTCTTTCTCTCTCTCAATTCAATTTCCATTGAATTACATTTTCAATTTAAGGGGCTTTATTGGAATGTGAAACATATGTTTACATTGCCAAAGCCAGTTCTCTCTCTCTGTGTGTGTGTTCTGTAGTGACATCAAAGATAGTTTTGTGGGACCTTGTGGAGCTTGTCGGCAGGTGCTCATTGAGGTAAGGTCACCACTGATATTTCACAGAACAAAATATAATAATATATCCACAGGCAGCAGGCAAGGATTATGTTTGTACACAAAGTGCCTCTAAATCTTTATAAAAATGGTACTACTTTCTTATAGTTATATTATATATATATAGATATGTAATTGTCAACTGTGTTATAAGTCACTCTCTCTCTCGCTCTTTCTCTCTCTCCCCAGTTTGGAACAGATTGGGTTGTGTACTTGACTAAGCCAGATGGATCATACAAAGAAACCAGCCTCAAAGAACTGCTCCCTCTAGCTTTCTCCCCAGCCCACCTAGGACATTAACTGACACAGCCATGGACATAGCCATAGTTAGCCTACACAGTTACAGTAATTCACACAGTATAGATATGATATTTCACATTCAAAATACTTCTTCTCGCCACATTCCATTTAGACGTAGTGGTACAGCCAGGCAGAATTTATATTTAGAAATATTATATACACGTTTTTTTTCAGAAGAGAAAATACAACTATGTTCAACTACCATTAAAATGACTGTTTGCATGAAATAAAACCATATGATTTTAACGTTTGTGTGTATTCGTTTATTATTATTGTATTTGCATATGATTTAGCAAAAACGTCTTCCATTGGAAACATGGAAATAATATCATGTTTACTATAATTATATGGCTAGCTAGGGGCTCCCGAGTGGTGCAGCGGTCTAAGGCACTACATCTCAGTGCTAGAGGTGTCACTACAGACCCTGGTTTGATTCCAGGTTGTATCACAACCGACCATGATTGGGAATCCCATAGGGTGTTGCACAGTTGCCCCAGTGTCATCCGGGTTAATGTTTGGCAGGGGTAGGTCATCACTGTAAATAAGAATTTGTTCTTAACTGACTAGCCTAGTTAAATAAAGGTACAAATAAAAAAATGCTTCCCACGTGGTAAAAGTGGGAGTTTCCAGACACTTACTTCCGGAAACATGGCTATGTCGAAAATATACAGTATCTTCAACCTAGAACTTGGAGGCTGTTGTCACGTGGTAAAAGTGGGCATTTCCAGTCAGTTACTTCCGGAAACATGGAGGCTGTTGTGAGTGAATTGATAGCTCCCGAAGACCTTTTGGTAAATTTACGTTTTATAATTCTCTTGATTTATAACAAAGCTGTATCATGTTTAGACAAAACGGTGTCGAGATACCCAGCTTTCCAGATACACTCGTTAATATGTGAGCAAACGTTTACAACAGTTAAGGTGTAGAAGTGAAACATATGCTAGCTAACGTTTTCTAGCCATATTCCTAGTAGTTAGCTAGCTAGCTACAGTAACGTTAGTTGTCATTCCTTACACATAATCACTAACACTAGCTGCGTTCTGTTGGGTCGTTTTTCCTATCTACACAGTATACAGATATGTATGAAGCCTTTTGGTGGATATTTCAATTCAACGAAAAGTTTAAAAGCCAAGTGTTGAGCGCATTGTTGTGTTTTTCATATTGCATCTTGAATGTTGTTCGACCAACGTTGTTCAACACGCGTTTTTATAATTTTTTATTTCACCTTTATTGAACCAGGTAGGCTAGTTGAGAACAAGTTCTCATTTACAACTTCGACCTGGCCAAGATAAAGCAAAGCAGTTCGACACATAAAACAACACAGAGTTACACATGGAATAAGCAAACATACAGTCAATAATACAGTAGAACAAGTCTATATATACAGTGTGTGCAAAGGAGGTAGGATAAGGAAGGTAAGGCAATAAATAGGCCATGGTGGCGAAGTAATTAGAATATAGCAATTAATCACTGGAATGGTAGATGTGCAGAAGATGAATGTCCAAGTGGAGATACTGGGGTGCAAAGGAGCAAGATAAATAAATACAGTATGGGGATGAGGTAGTTGGATGGGATATTTACAGATGGGCTATGTACAGGTGCAGTGATCTGTGAGCTGCTCTGACAGCTGGTGCTTAAAGCTAGTGAAGGAGATATGAGTCTCCAGCTTCAGTGATTTTTGCAGTTTGCTCCAGTCATTGGCAGCAGAGAACTGGAAGGAAAGGCGGACAAGGGAAGAATTGGCTTTGGGGGTGACCAGTGAGATATACCTGCTGGAACGCGTGCTACGGGTGGGTGTTGTTATCGTGACCAGTGAGCTGAGATAAGGTGGAGCTTTACCAAGCATAATCTTATAGATGACCTGGAGCCAGTGGGTCTGGCGACGAATATGTAGCGAGGGCCAGCCGACTAGAGCATACAGGTCGCAGTGGTATCACGCGTGACCATGATACAGCATTAATGTAGCTACTGTACTGTCAACATCATCAACATCAAACTTCCATTACTAAAGGTCCCAGATTAATCTTTTTATTTTATTATTATGACAGGAATACAGTCTTGAAATATGCTACAAGAATTGAGATTGTTTATTCTCACTGCCTTCAGTAAATTCACCAGTAAAGACTATCAACACCCTGAACCCACTAAAGGTACCCATATTTGTTCTGTTTTTTGACCATCAGAAATTTGAGAAGAAGTACAACTCTGAATTGGTGAAGGGTGGCGTATCGAAGGAGACCAAGTTTGAATATGCATGGTGTCTGACCCGGAGCAAGTATTCAGGCGACATCAAGAAAGGAATCGTATTGCTGGAAGGTGGGTAGCCTACAGTAGTTCTGTACTCGGTAGAAAATAAGATATCCATACAAATGCCTCTCATTAAATAATGATGTACAGTGCCTTCGGAAAGTATTCAGACCCCTTGACCTTTTCCACATTTTGTTACATTACAGCCTTATTCTAAAATGGATTCAGTAAATAAAAATCCGCAGCAATCTACACACAATACCCCATAATGACGAAGCAAAAACAGTTTTTTAGACATGTATGCAAATGTTTAAAAACAGAAAAGCCTTATTTACATAAGTATTCGTACCTTTTGCTATGAGACTCGAAATTGAGTTGAGGTTCATCCTGTGTCTATTATTCTTGAGATGTTTATATCATTTCCCACAGTTGACAGTGCATGATAGAGCAAAAACAAAGCCATGAGGTCAAAGGAATTGTCCGTAGAGCTCCTGGACAGGATTGTGTCGAGGCACAGATTTATGTATTTATTTTATTGAGCCTTTATTTAACTAGGCAAGTCAGTTAAGAACAAATTCTTATTTACAATGATGGCCTACCCAGATCTGGAGAAAGGTACCAAAACATTTCTGCAGCATTGAAGGTCCCTGAGAACACAGTGGCCTCCATCATTCCTAAATGGAAGAAGTTTGGAACCACCAAGACTCTTCCTACAGCTGGCCAAACTGAGCAATCGGGGGAGAAGGGCCTTGGTCAGGGAGGTGACCAAGAACCCAATCTCTGCAGCACTCCACCAATCAGGCCTTTATGGTAGAGTGGCCAGACGGAAGCCGCTCTCAGTAAAAGGCATATGACAGCCCGCGTGGAGTTTGCAGAAAGGCACGTAAACACTCTCAGACCATGACAAACAAGATTCTCTGGTCTGATGAAACCAAGATTGAAATCTTTGGCCTGAATGCCAAGCGTAAATTCTGGAGGAAACCTGGCACCATCCCTACTGTGAAGCATGATGGTGGCAGCATCATGCTGTGTGGATGTTTTTCAGTGGCAGGGACTGGAAGACTAGTCAGGATCGAGGCAAAGATGAACGGAGCAAAGTACATGATGAAAACCTACTCCAGAGCGCTCAGGACCTCAGACTGGGGCGAAGGTTCACCTTCCAACAGGACAATGACCCTAAGCACACAGCCAAACAACGCAGGAGTGGCATCGGGACAAGTCTCTGAATGTCCTTGAGTGGCCCAGCCAGAGCCCGGACTTGAACCCGATTGAACATCTTTGGAGCGACCTGAAAATAGCTGTTCAGCGACGCTCCCCATCCAAGGCTGTAATTGCCTCCAAAGGTGCTTGAATAAAGTACTGAGTAAAGGTTCTGAATACTTGTGTAAATGTAATATTTCAGTTTTATTTTTATATATTTTTTTTTAATGAGAAAAACAATCTAAACCTGTTTTTGCTTTGTCATTATGGGTGTTGTGTGTAGATTGATGAGGGGGGGAAACAATTTTATCAATTTTAGACCTAACATACCAAAATGTGGAAAAAGTCAAGAGGTCTGAATACTTTCCGATGGCACTGTATATAAGTGTTTGGATCTTTTTGGAATGAAATGCTGACATAGTGCATTGGTCTACTTAACCCGCCTATAATAATGTGACTGGGACTGTTGCTCAATTTGTTTTATAGACCTGGTTAACAAGGGATCAAAGGACGATGCCAGAGACTTCCTGTTCTACCTAGCTGTGGCCAACTACAGACTTAAGGTGACATTCACTGTACTACTATTTTACCCCCCAGGTTTTAAGAGAGAACTTATTGTAATGAAATAGATTACTCTGTCTCCCATCTCTGTTGAGTTGATTGCGGAAGATATCATAGCACCTTTTACTCAATTGTATCTCTCTATCGCTCCATATATCTCTTTATCATCACAGGATTATGAGAAAGCCCTGAAGTACATCCGCACTCTCCTGAAGAATGAACCTGGGAACAAGCAAGCCTTGGAGCTGGAAAAGCTCATAGACAAGACTCTAAAAAAAGGTGAATGGCGAAGAGCAGGGAGCATATATGAAGGCTGGAACGCAATAGTTCTAATTTGAATCCTTTCCTTGTCTCCTTCATGATCACTGATGTGACAGGACATGACGGGTAGAAGCTGGATAGGTGTAAGTAATAAGGGCAATGTTCATGTTTTGGCATTCACTTTTTTCCACACAGATGGCTTGGTCGGCATGGCGATCGTCGGGGGAATCGGCCTGGGCGTGGCCGGATTAGCAGGCCTCATCGGATTGGCTGTGTCTAAGGGTCATGGTCCGAGGTCCTAATATGAAGTGTGGAGGGCCTTAGCTTTACTTACACACCTCAAAGAAAGACTGACAACATGCATTCTTAACTTCTCCCCCATAACAAATTCAACTAAGGTTGGAAATGGATGGTGTTTCCAAGGATGAGAAGATCACCCGATGATCTTCCAAAAACATCTCACTCACATTGTCCATGGAATAATGTTTGGGGATTGGTTTCTGAAAATAGCCTTACTTTCACTTAAGTTGTCTTTATATTTTAACAGGTGTTTTGATTCCAGTGAATTTGACATATGTATATTCATACAGAAGTATATTGTGCCACATTTTTTCTTCCATATTATACAGTGTAAATAAGGATGATGAAATATGTAGCCGAATGGCATTTCTTGACTTACCGCCCTCAGTATGTTAGTTAGCATGCCTCCTGAGCATATCATTTCCAAGTTAGCATTTAAGTATGTGGTGGATTTTGTAATTGACTTCTTTATAAGTGCAATGATACTTCAATTATTATTGTTGTCTGCATCATTCATTTAGAAAGAAAGCATTGTTGTTTAGGGAAGTGTCTTAGTTTTAGAGGAAAGTGTACTTGTGTTGTGATGTAGTGTCCAAGCCGGTAGCAGTGTCTCTATTGTGTGGTGTAGTTGGTCAGAATTAGGCAGCTGTGATGTGGGCCACTCATATAATGCCCCAGGGGGCATCCTGTCTTAGGGATGCAAGTTGACGTTTATTGGGATGAGTCTTGTCCTGGAGGCAGAAGTGAGCAATTTCTGCTAGATCGGCCAGCTGCAAAGTCAAAATTGTCTATATTGTTAACATTTATGATAACAAAAAATAGGTTTTTGGTCGTAATTTAAGTTTAGGGTTAGCAGTGTGGTTAGGGTTATGTTTAAAGTCAGAATGTATTACTTGGCTGTGCCAGCTGGTGACCACTCTGCAGAGCTGCCTCCAGAATAAGATTAATGACAAAAATCACTAACCTGCCTTAAGGATAGGGTCAAGATGAATACCCAAATAATTTGTCTTTAATTTGCAGTGTGAATGTAAAAATAACAGTATTTATCCACAATGTAGCACCATTTACTCAAGTGATCGTAATAACAGGATACTAACATGATTATGATTGTTTTTGTATCTGGTGTAATGTAATACATCAAAATACCAAGTCTTATCAACTTTTGATTGTAAATGAATTAATTTAAAGTTTGTATGGTTTCTTAATGTACACATTTGGAATGCACTATTGGGGATAAGATACATCATTGTCATCATAATCCTTGCAGATGTTCAGTGTAAACCAACCACACGTTTGGGTCACTGCATGCTTTGTTGTGTTTTGAATTGTTATAAATGATCAACAGGATGGAAGGAAATGACTAAAGGGCATAGCTAGTATACACGCACAATGTTGGCAGACCCATCTCCCAGTCTGTCCAATCTATCAAAGTCATTCTCTAAAGGGATCGTCTATTGATCGACCAAAGTACAGTTTGCACTCCTCCCTGACCTGCTCGTTATTTTCACACGTCTAACTGGCATTCTCTTTACTGTTGACGTGCATGTGGCAGGGTTGTGTTCATTATGGCAAACCGTAGCAAAAGGTTTTGCAACAGAAAACAAAAACAAGCATTTCTTATTAGTTCAGGTAGCCCTAGTTCATGTAGCTCCTCCCTGTTTCAGTCCATTTTCTTCTGTTTGGAGCGGGTCGAGAGTTTAAAGTTCCTTGGTGTAAACATCACTAAGGACCTGTCACGGTCCAAACACACCAAGACAGTCATGTAGAGCACTCCCCAAAGCCTATTCCCCCACAGGAGGCTGAAAAGATTTGGCATGGGACCTCAGATCCTCAAAAAGTTATACAGCTGCACCATTGAGTGCATCCTGACTGGTTGCAGCACCGCTTGGTATGGCAACTGCTCGCCATCCAATCGCAAGGCGCTACAGAGGGTAGTGCGTACGGCCCAGTACATCACTGGGGCCAAGCTTCCTGCCATCCAGGACCTCTATACCAGGCGATGTTAGAGGAAGGCCCTAACAATTGTCAAAGGCTCCAGCCACCCAAGTCATAGACTGTTCTCTCTGCTATCGCACGGCAAGCAGTACCGGAGCGCCAAATCTGGGGCCATAAGGTTGCTGAACAGTTAATCAAAGGGCTACCAGGACTATTAACATTGACCCCCCTTATTGTATTCTTATTTAATTTTTTTATTCTGCACTGACTCTTTTGCACAGGCTCGTTGTACGCTCACTGGACTCTAACCACACACTCACACATACGTACTAAACTGACACTCCAGCACACACACGGACAAACACGCACACATAAACTCGGCAAAAAAAGAAACGTCCCCTTTTCAGGATCCTGTCTTTCAAAGATAATTTGTAAAATTCAAATAACTTCACAGATCTTCATTGTAAAGGGTTTAAACACTGTATCCCATGCTTGTTAAATGAACCATAAACAATTAATGAACATGCACCTGTGGAACGGTCGTTAAGACACTAACAACAGCTTATAGACGGTAGGCAATTAAGGTCACAGTTATGAAAACGTAGGACACTAAAGAGGCCTTTCTACTGACTCTGAAAAACACCAAAAGAAATATGCCCGGGGTCCCTGCTCATCTGCGTGAACGTGCCTTAGGCATGCTGCGAGGAGGCATGAGGACTGCAAATGTGGCCAGGGCAATAAATTGCAATGTCCGTACTGTGAGACGTAGCTGATCGTCCTCACAGTGGCAGACCACGTGTCACAACACCTGCACAGGATCGGTACATCTGAACATCACACTGCGGGACTGGTTCAAGATGGCAACAACAACTGCCCGAGTTACACCAGGAACGCACAATCCCTCCATCAGTGCTCAGACTGACTGCAATAGGCTGAGAGGCTGGACTGAGTGCTTGTAGGCCTATTGTAAGGCAGGTCCTTACCAGACATCACCGGCAACAACGTCGCCTATGGGCACAAACACACCGTCGCTGGATCAGACAGGACTGGCAAAAAGTGCTCTTCACTGATGAGTGCGGTTTTGTCTCACCAGGGGTGATGGTCTGATTCGCGTTTATGGTCGAAGGAATGAGCGTTACACCGAGGCCTGTACTCTGGAGGGGGATCGATTTGGAGGTGGGCAGTGTGTCACAGCATCATCGGACTGAGCTTGTTGTCATTGAAGGCAATCTCAATGCTGTGCGTTACAGGGAAGACATCCTCCTCCCTCATGTAGTACCCTTCCTACAGGCTCATCCTGACATGACCCTACAGCATGACAATGCCACCAGTCATACTGCTCGTTCTGTGCGTTATTTCCTGCAAGACAGGAATGTCAGTGTTCTTCCATGGCCAGCAAAGAGCCCAGATCTCAATCCCATTGAGCACGTCTGGGACTTGCTGGATCGGAGGGTGGGGGCTAGGGCCATTCCCCCCAGAAATGTCCGGGAACTTACAGGTACCTTGGTGGAAGAGTGGGGTAACACCTCACAGCAAGAACCGGCAAATCTGGTGCAGTCCATGAGGAGGAGATGCACCGCAGTACTTAATGCAGCTGGTGGCCACACCAGATACTGACTGTTACTTTTGATTTTACCCCCCACCCCTTTGTTCAGGGACACATTATTCCACTTCTGTTAGTCACGTGTCTGTGAAACTTGTTCAGTTTATGTCTCAGTTGTTGAATCTTGTTATTTTCATACAAATATTTCCACGTTAAATTTGCTGAAAATAAACGCAGTTGACAGTGAGAGGACATTTCTTTTTTTGCTGAGTTTACATTCACATTTCTTCACACTATTCACTTATGCTGTTGCTACTCTGTTTATTATCTATGCATTGTCACTTGACCCCTTCCTGCATGTACATATTACCTGAATTACCTCGACAAACCTATACACTGCTCATTGACTTGATACCTGTACCCCTTGTATATAGCGTTATTGTTATTTTATTGTGCACAATTGGCCCAGCGTTGTCCGAGTTTGGCAGGTGCAGGCCGTCATTGTAAATGAGAATTTGTTCTTATCTGACTTGCCTAGTCAAATAAAGGTTAAATATATATTTTGAATTGTTGGTTAAGGGGTCGTAAGTTATCATTTCATGGTAAGGTCTACACCTGTAGTATTCGACGCATGTGACAAATAACATTTGATTTGGCTGTTCACTAGCCTAGTTCAGTTTAGTGTCAAACGCTCCAGAATGGATTCACTCACTGTGGATATAATTTTACAACAGGAAGGTTTAAAGATTATGGATAATAGGTTATTACTTATGTAGGCTTTATCAGCCGCCGGCGATGTTAGCTAGCTACTCATTAACTCTTCGACACGACCGAAACTCACCATGACAAAGCATCGAGCAAAATCATTCTCATTTGGGTTGGTGTGCTAAGGCCAGGGACACAAGGAAAAGCACATCACATAAAAGGGAAAGTTCAGCCAAATTACAAATCAATGTGTATATTTGGCTGTGTTTACACAGGAAGCCCAATTCTGATATTTTGACCAATTATTTGTCTTATCGGTCAAAAGAACAGTTAGTGGAAAAATATCAGCCTTAGTTTCATTACTTTGAAAGGCAAGGAGAGACTGCAATCCACAATTTGGTTTTGTTAAATTAGCCACTGCCATCAATTGCTAATATAAGCATTACAGAGTTTGACGGGAAACCCAACGTAGTTTCTGCATTGTCCCTTATACCAGAGTAATTTATCAGATTACTGGCTTCCACACATCCTGTATACACACACTTTTCTAAGCAGTGCTGTTATGGGAATGGTAATAGACTGTTTTTATCTTAACCTATTACACCAAGGACATCGCAAGGATTCATCAAATAGTCCAAATGTTATGAAATATCACAGCCATATAACTAATAATTTACAACCACTCAGTTAATTGGCAGATACAGTACTTAGTGCCTAATTGATACTTAGCTGGAGTGAAATCAACATAGACATGTGGGTCCCAACACTGAGACCAGGGTTTCTCAAACAATGGGTCGGAACCCAAAGTGGGCCCTAGGCATGTGAGTGGTGAGTCCTGAGAATACATCTATAATCACACACTATTTTCTTCTTCATTTGAGTCATTGAGGATGATTTGCGTCACGGGAGGACAGTCAATTTCTCAATTGGGTCTCAAGCAGGAAAAGTCATAAAAAGAACCTGGTCTAGACTAACTATGCCCAACCAACCCCTAGCTCACAGCTTTAGCCAGTGCACTTGCAGAGTAATCACATTTTAATGATGACAAATACCTGTAAAGAGTTAGGGAAAGTTACACACCCTTCCATAAAAAAATCACATAAAAAAACATGTTGACAGTAAAAGTCATAACAACATGAAGAACTAATGGTTCGGACAACAGCTCAGAAGCCATGCTGGAGCAGAGGAAGCCATACAATTAGGCTTTGGTAAACATGGGCAGAAAACATCTTTCATCTCTCTTTTTCAGAGCAAGTGAACTCCGGTGTAGGCAGACAACAGAGCTAGCAAGCTATAGGCTAGACTACATTGACTAGGCAGCATCTCAATAGCCTAAAGAGGCTTTCTCTCTCATTTACTGACATGAAAGAACTGGACAGGGCAAAAAACAATGTACAACAACAGGCATCTGTATCACTTCCACCTGTCCGTTGTTTTCAGATCAGTTCAGATGAAGAAGAGGAGATGAGAAGATGAAGAAAGGAAGCCACAGACTATTGAGATGCAGCCTTAAATAGTAAGGCAACGGCCCAGTTCAAATATGTAAAGCATGCACCCTTCATATGATATTCACTGGATTGTGTTGTGTTGTGTTTCACTAATTGGATGACACAAATGCATTAGTAGTTTCACTGTTCCAACACTAAAACCACATCTATTTGTTAACCAGACTTTTATCTCTTTGTAATAACAGTTCCTGACACTTCATAAAAAATGTACCCATATTTCCAGGAAGGGTGCGGCCTTTGGCACTCCTGCCTTCTCTCACTCATATTTATTGGCCAACAGTGTTTTCTTCTGGATTGATTTTAAAGGCCCTCCTCTTGTCCTTACATGGAGTTTGCACAAATGTGTTTACTTGTTTTAAATTCTCAGAACCTAAATACTTCAACCCCCTGTCACTGAATCAGGTTAAGGATTAACATTGTTCTGAATGGGCATATTAGTGGGGGTCTGGGTTCCAGTAAGTGTGTGACTACGTTACACTTACTCTACAACAACCATGCAACAGATGGTAGCCTATGTGATTTGGGTGTGTTACTTGGAACTGGGCAGTTTTAGTGGGATGGTAAATGTGACAGTTGACCTTGTGTCAGTTGGCCTTGAAGCAATGAAATTCACGACCAAAACAAATATAACTGGAGGAACACAGATCTCCTCAGACATCACTTTAAAACACCAATTTACAACACCTGACTCTGCCAGTTAGGAGTTTGTCAGCGTCAATATCATGTTGCCTGTATTCTTTAGTGGAACTGGCATAGGTCAACCTGCAATGATGCAGAAACTGAATTTCGTATTGAAAAAATATGAATAGGCTATGTATCAAATTAAGAATAAAGAGAAAAAATATATTTGGGAAGTAATGTTGGACAATGTAATATCTCAATGTTTTAGCTATATTAGTACATCCATTATAATATGTTTTAAAAAAAGTTTTATTTCATCTTTATTTAACCAGGTAGGCTAGTTGAGAACAAGTTCTCATTTACAACTGCGACCTGGCCAAGATAAAGCAAAGCAGTGCGACACAAACAACAACACAGAGTTACACATGGCATAAATAAGCGTACAGTCAATAACACAATAGAATAAAAAATACAAAAAGTCTATACACAGTATGTGCAAATGGCGTGAGGAGGTAAGGCAATAAATAGGCCATAGTAGCGAAGTAATTACAATTTAGCAAATTAACACTGGAGTGATAGATGTGCAGATGATGAAGAGCAAGTAGAAATACTGGTGTGCAGATAGCAGAATGGTAAATAAAAACAATATGGGGATGAGGTAGGTAGATTGGATGGGCTATTTACAGATGGGCTATGTACAGCTGCAGCGATCGGTTAGCTGCTCAGATAGCTGATGTTTAAAGTTAGTGAGGGAAATATAAAGTCTCCAGCTTCAGCGATTTTTGCAATTCGTTCCAGTTATTGACAGCAGAGAACTGGAAGGAAAGGCGGCCAAAGGGGGTGTTGGCTTTGGGGATGACCAGTGAGATATACCTGCTGGAGAGCGCGCTATGGGTGGGTGTTGTTATCGTGAACAGTGAGCTGAGATAAGGCGGAGCTTTACCTAGGTAAAGACTTATAGATGACCTGGAGTCAGTGGGTCTGGCGACGAATATGTAGCGAGGGCCAGCCGACTAGAGCATACAGGTCGAAGTGGTGTGTGGTATATGGGGCTTTGGTGACAAAACGGATGGAACTGTGATAGACTGCATCCAGTTTGCTGAGTAGAGTGTTAGAGGCTATTTTGTGAATGACATCGCTGGAGTCGAGGATCGGCAGGATAGTCAGTTTTACTAGGGTATGTTTGGCAGCGTGAGTGAAGGAGGCTTTGTTGCAAAATAGAAAGCCTATTCTAGATTTAATTTTGGATTGGAGATGTTTAATATGAGTCTGGAAGGAGAGTTTACAGTCTAGCCAGACACCTAAGTATTTGTAGTTGTCCACCTATTCTAAGTCAGAACCATCCAGAGTAGTGATGCTAGTCGGGCGGGCGGGTGCGGGCAGCGAACGGTTGAAAAGCATGCATTTAGTTTTACTAGCGTTTAAGAGCAGTTGGAGGCCACAGAAGGAGTGTTGTATGGCATTGAAGCTCATTTGGAGGTTTGTTAACACAGTGTCCAAAGAAGGGCCAGATGTATACAGAATGGTGTCGTCTGCGTAGAGATGGATCATGGAATCACCCGCAGCAAGAGCAACATCGTTGATATATACAGAGAAAAGAGTCGGCCCGAGAATTGAACCCTGTGGTACCCCACAGGTTGTTCAATTATTTATTTCCTAAAAATACATGTAGGCTAAGTCAACTTTCATGTATTCCGACATACTGTAAACCCACGGGCATAGAGCAACCATTGGACTTTCGTGAGTCTCCGTTGCCTGATAGACACCTGTTCAGTTTCAGGCTGTAAAATGCAAAAGGCAGATAGGCCTGGAGAGAGAGAGAGTGAGAGAGAGAGAGAGAGAGAGAGAGAGAGATAGAGTGAGTGTGTGAGTATGTGTGTGTGTGTGTGTGTAGGTGTGGGTGTGTGCCTGTGTGTGAACCTGTGTGTGAGGGGGTGGGAGAGAACACAGGTAGACAATGATAAATCATTGAGCATATCTGTTGCTCTCAACAAACTTTCTCATTGGCAACCTAACACAACCGTGTCCAAGAAGGGGAACAAACACTCAACGAACTATATGTTCGTTTTTATTTATGCACGAATATCCTTAACAAAAAGAAGTGAATCTAATCAAATCGAAGAGGAGACAACCTAACGAAGGGATATAGCCGGTTTCTTTCTCTCTATTTGTCTATCGCCTTCTCTATTTATTTATCACCAAATACTTGAAAAAAACAGAATGGATCCGATAGTGGAGGTCGTCGCCTTGCTGCTTGGGTTTATAGGATGGGTGATGGTGGGGATAGCTATACCCAACCGTTACTGGAAGGTTTCCACCGTTGACGGGAGCGTCATCACTACCTCCACCATCTATGAGAACCTATGGATGTCCTGTGCCACGGACTCTACAGGTATCCACAACTGCCACGAGTTCCCCTCTCTGCTCGCCCTGAACGGTATGGACATCCTAGAGAAATATAATATTTTCGATAGGACAAATTATGTTAAGGAATAAAATGGATTTACTGCCTGTGATGATATTGTTTTGTTGTCATTAAACAAATATGCCAAGGCCCATATGTTACACTTTTTCTTAGAAATGTTTTGTTTGTGACTGAGAGGTCAAAAGGTTCAAATATGATAATCCCAGAACGACATCAATAAACAATTAATTTAGGTTGAATCATTGGTTAATATGAAATCAGTCAAATCAGACTTTTTTTTGCTACACAATTACAGTTTTTAGAGTTGTTTTCTTCTCTAATAAACACAAAACAGAAGGATAGTTCCATTTCAATAGATCATATTCTTAAATATCATCATAATTATTGGCTATTATTTGGCTATAAAATGTGTAGAACTCAATATGTTTCTTTACAAATCACATTTGATACAAATGTAATAATCCTCGTATTTGTTATTACAGTATAAAAAAAACATGTTATAGGCCAATTCATTTTGTTTGTGAAAGTGACAATTTGTGTTTATTCATATGCTCTGTCCCGCAGGATATATCCAGGCGTCTCGAGCACTAATGATTGCTGCGATTATTTTCGGATCTTTCGGGCTCCTTGCAACCCTGATCGGGATGCAGTGTTCTAAAGCAGCTGGAGTGAACATGGTTCTAAAGGGTAGAATAGCTGGTGTTGGAGGTGTCCTATTCTTGCTTCAGGGTAAAGGGATATTCTCAAACTGTTTTCTTTAACTGTTTATAGTCATAACTGCCACCTCTTAATTATCTTGTGCACAATTAACTTAAATAATCTCTCTCTGTCTCTATTTCTCTCTCCCTCTCACACACACACACACACACGCACACGCACACACAAACAAAAACACATACACACATACTATATCTCTCTCTCAGGCCTGTGTACAATGATCTCAGTATCTTGGTATGCTTTCAACATCACCCAGGACTTTTTTAATCCATTATATCCCGGGATAAAGTAAGTGAATTACCACCCATTCCAATTACTGCAATTAGGCTACTGGCACACTGCTGTCCTCTGCTGTCTGTTAGACAGAAGAGCAGTCACCAAACCAACATGTAATAGCCTATTGTTTATGAACTTGACAAAATGTAGGACCTACTGTGTTTTGCAGGTATGAGATTGGAGAGGGCCTCTACATTGGCTGGTGCTCTGCTGTTCTTGCTATCGTTGGGGGATCTTGTTTGACATGTGCCTGCAAACTGGGCACGTCTGAGAAACAGTGAGTTCAGTGGATACTGTGTGTGTGTGCATGTGTGTGTGTGTGTGTGTGTGTGTGTGCGTGCGTGCGTGCGTGTGTGTGTGCGTGCGTGTGTGTGTGTGCGTGTTTCAAACCTTAATGCATGTGGGTTGGTGATTGGTGGTTTTATTTTATCTATATGTGTGCCCTCCTCACCCACTCTTCCTCTCATCCTCTTCCTCAGACATTACCCCTACCAGCCGAGGGGCACAGTGTACTCTGGCATGGCACCATCGCAGAGTCAGGCTGCCACTTCCTATGGCCGGAACGCCTACGTTTGAACAAGAGAGAGAGAGCACACCAATGAGCCATTGGGTTCACCTTTATCCACCATGTCCAATAACTACAAACCAGACTCACTGTTGACCGCACAGTTGTTGAAGACGTGTAAACGATGTCTACAGTGCTGAGGGAGGTTAAGTGCTATACTATGTAGGATTATGTCTTTCATATTTGGATCAATCACCTCATATTGAAGACATTATGGCTGTTAGTTTGGTTGTGGTGCACTGTGCAAACATGTCGCCTGTAAAATAACGTGCAAAAGCTGAGATGTCTAATGACTGATGCCTGTATTATATCCCATTTTTTATTTTCATAATGATATAGGCTCATGTTGGCATGAAAAGGGATGATTTGATGAAAAGTCTAGATCTAGAGGCATGTCCAAACCAGCAGATTAAGACTTGATTCTCAAGTATTGATGTTATCGAGATGTTTTGTATTGTGTGTACAGTTTTATAATGTCTGAGATGTGTGTGGCTATGCCATTCTGAATGTTTGTTTTAGTTTATTCGTTTTCTTTACAATTCCACCCAATAAAATGATTCTTTAAATACTCAAATAACTATTTTGTTTGTATCTAGTAACCTAACGTAACGGTTTCTAGTGAGGAATGAACATGATCAACCATATGTTTATTATTATCACAGACAATCGACATAGTGTTTGGCCCACAGATAACACTGATGGATAGATTAATCAATAATATTCCTTTGGGAATATTATGGCATGACCAGTGACTGTACAGCGACGGCGTTATGTGCCATATATGGACATGGGAGTGTTATCTACGAGCTAAAATAGTTCATCCAATGAGACCGCCCCACGTTGGTAGGCAACAACGATGTGTGCTGCTAGAACTGGCCACTCACCGCACAGAAATGTAGGGCATTTGAATCCGTGAAGGAGGGGGTAAAAACCGGACCGGCTGAAGTTTCACTTTAGAAAGCACCTAAGTTGACAGCTGCTGAAGTTATTCAATGTCATGCCACGTAGAGAAAACTAGAATAATTTATTAGATCCATGCGATATTGCAATTTTGGCTGTCTAAACAACGTTGTCCTACGCGAGTAAATTATAGGAACCTTCCATTAGCTGTCCAAGGTGTCACTCGGAACTATTTCTTAGCCGGACTACATATACATATAGCCTCTAAACGATGAAGACGTTATGAAGAAAATTACCGTTTAAATGATATCGTACGTAGTTTGCAATTCAATTATATCAGAGACGTGAAATATACAACTCCAGGAGAAGTGTGAAGTATATAAGTATGGAGTCGGGGCGACGGAAGGGTCTCAGCGGGGTCCTGTCTTCCTTGTCACTGCTCTGTGTCATTCTGGACCTCCAGTTGGACGGTAAGACCAGACAGACAGATAGCAATGTGTTTTTGCCCGAATAGTTCAGTCTGCATAGAGTTGTTGATTTAAAAATACCGGTAACTAAGTATTCAGTTATTTCCTTAGCTAGGTATGCTACGACCGATTGTACAAGATAATCAGGTAGTTTTCTGTGTGCTTTTACTTGTTAACTACTGTAGGCTAGCTAGGCTATCGAAACCCTTTGGCTGTTGGTTTAGTTTTTTACATACTCCCTTTACAAACAAGTCCTATGATTTAAATCTAAACGGAGGAATGTATGTCTACTGTTAAAATGACACAACATTCATGAACATAGCTACTCTGTCTCCTTCATTTAGGTCAGTTCCTATGTGGTTATGTGAGCAATTGCCTATGGGGGCTTCCAAGAGGCTCACACTAAGTGTTTTGTTTCAGGTGTCTTGGGGGCAACTCATGTGGAGATTGAGCAGCACTTGGAGATGGGCCGTAAACTGTTGGCTGCCGGTCAACTGGCGGAGGCCCTGTCCCACTACCACTCTGCAGTGGGTAAGGTTACCAACCAGACACACACATCATTATAGCTCCAGCATCACTGCCCATGTAGCCTGTTTGTCTGTCTCCCTCTCTCTCTCTGTCTGTACTCTGTTTGTAATAAGTGAAGCTGCTACCACATAACAAAGTCCCTTCAAGTGATGGATTATTTCAGATCTCTCTCTCCCTTATTCTCTTATTCTTTCAGGTCAACACATTTAGTCAACTACACATTCTCAGTAAAATGTGTCCATGTACGCCTAATAAATAATAGTCACATGAAAGTAGAAATCTATTGTGTTCTCCTACTTATCTCCTGTATTTTACCCGATCCCTTCCCTCAGAGGGCGACTCTAAGAACTACCTGACCTACTACAAGCGGGCAGCTGTGTTCCTGGCTATGGGAAAGTCCAAGTCTGCCCTGCCGGACCTGACCAGAGCCATCCAGCTCAAACCTGACTTCCTCGCTGTGAGTGGACACAGACAGTTGTCAACAACATCTCTGTTATCGTGATAAATCACGGTTATAAACAACAATTGTGTGCAATTGTTATTAACTCTTAGAGAAAGATACAGATCGTTTTTTTAAATCTATCTCCATCCCTTTCTCCTCCATATCCCCTCTTCCCTCTCTCTGCCTCCATGTTTCCAGGCCAGACTGCAGAGAGGGAATATCTTCTTGAAGCAGGGTAACACCCAGGAGGCCCGGGAGGACTTTGAGGCTGTGGTAAGTCTAGATGCATAAAAATATAGCTACTATTCTACAACTACCATACTATTAATTATATTTCTATGTCTAGTTACACCTTATCCATCTGTCAACCAAAATCTCACTGCTGTTTTTCCCATACCCTCATCATATACTCTAACTGTCTCATATTGCAATTGTTTTTAAATGTCATTCATTATCCCTTTGTCCTTGCAATTATGTGATGTGGGCGAGGTTAAGGGAATCTGAAGGATTAGATATTAGTTGTGTTCTATTATGTATTTATAGACCTGATATGAGTCATCTATTATATAGTTATAATTGCTATGTCACACAGTTTCTTCAGAAACCTCACCTTTTTTAATTTCTTCAGCTGCAGCGATCCCCTGACCAGGACGAGGCGCGGAACCAGCTGATGAGGGCCAACGAGCTTGAGGAGCTGCAGGAGGAGGCCCACGCGGCCCACCACAGAGGAGACTACAGCACCACCATCACTGTGCTGGACCGCGTTGTAGAGGTAGGGAGTAGCTCCACCACAGGGCCTAGTCATTGAGCCTGGTCATGGAGGTAGGGTTTAGCTCTGCCACAGGGCCTAGACATTGAGAACTCTATTTCACCTAGCCTCTTAAACGTGATCCTCAATACCTTCATCAATCTGTGGTGCACTATACTTCAACAGACTTGGTATCAAATCATAAATTCACACAAAGAAAAAATTCACACCACTGAACTCTCCCTACCTACCTACCTACCTCCCACCCTTCTCTCTTTCCAGCTCTCCCCCTGGGACCCTGAGTCTCGGGAGCTCCGGGCTGAATGCTACATTCGTCTGGGAGACCCTCGGAAGGCCATCCAGGACCTGACCCCCACCACCCGGCTGAGGAACGACAACCGAGCTGCCTTCCTCAAGCTCAGCACCCTGCACTATGACCTGGGGGAGCACCAGGAGTCACTAGGGTACGCTCACTACAAAATGGTATTAGTAATAGGGTGGAGTGATTTAAACAAACAACCACATTTACCAAGCAAATACATGTAAATTAAGAGGTTGTGAGCTTCAGAGCAACATTGGTTTGTGTTTTTGTATCTGTGGTTGATGTTTGACACTTGAAGTTTGAGAGTTAGTAAAGAATGTTCACTCTCTTTCAAACATACTAACACTTTTTTATTCAATTTTATTTGACAGGCAAAAATCTCAAACCGCTTTGCAATGTGTAAGTCTCTCTCCTTCCTCTCCCTCTGCAGTCACGTCAGGGAGTGTCTGAAGCTGGATCAGGACGACAAGGAGTGTTTCTCCCATTACAAACAGGTGAAGAAGCTCAGCAAGCAGCTGGACTCTGCCGAGGAGCACATCCAGGAGGAAAGGTCAGTACCACTGCATCAAGCTAGTATGGCAGTCTAGTCCCTGTGGGGGTTTCTCTTAGGTTTTCCTTCTAGGGATTGACATTAAAGACTGAAATGCCGTTTCCCATCAGACAAATCGGAAAGTATTTAAATTTTTACATTTTTGGGGGGGGTTGCCCAGAAATTATGATCACTGGCCCGAAAATGTAAATTAGCTATTTACACGCAGAAGTGCCATATGTTGCCTGCCTTTCATCAACACATAGGGGAGTAGACAAAGATCAGTACTGGAATTCTTTGTATTTTGGTTGTTATCAGTAAAAAAGAAAATGTAAAAAAGCATATTGGAGAAGGCTCAACTTGCCCGTCTGCCATAAATGCCCTAAACTGTCTATCTTTCACTTAAACAATGGGGAGGAACCTGAAAGAAACAGTATGTTTTAGGCTAATGGAATTCTATGCAGTTTGGTTGTTTTCGCTTTTTTTATCACCTGCCTAAGGGGGCAACTTCAGCTTGAGCGACGGCTCAGTTCATATACCCCAAGCAATAGGGCAACCCTTAAGGTCAATCCCTGCCTCCCTATGTGGTCTATATGGTAGCCCATCTCTATGTGGTAGTCCCTCCCTGTGGGCAATGTTTCAGTCCCTATGGGAGTTTTATATTTCAGTTCCTGTGTTCCCTCGACAGGTTTATATTTGAGGTTTCTTCTCAGGTTTCTTTGACAGTTTTATCACTAAACCTATTTGTATCCACTTTGGTTGATTTTTAGATATGACTATTGTACGGCAGTTCTATTTAACTCTTGTCCTAAAATGAACGTTATTAAATGTTTGTTTTCAGGTATCAGGAGGCCATAGACAAGTATGAGTCAGTGATGAGGACAGAGCCTAATGTCCCATACTACACCAATAAGGCCAAGGAGAGAATCTGCTTCTGCTTGGTCAAGGTGGGTCCCATCACATTGACACGTTTAACCCATGGAGTGGGCCATTTCTGTGACCATAGTCACGTATGTAGATTAGCATGACCTGTCCCTCTACTGAAGTCAAGTCAATTGTTAGTGTATTGGAAATTCTCCTAATTACTTTTACAACTGCTGATATTACTAATTATGTAATTACTAATTATGTAATTACAAATAGAATGGGGAAACAATGATGATGCTTATAAGTGTTACTCCATTTGTTTCCACCAGAACAAGATGCCTGCTATGGCAATAGACATTTGTTCGGAGGCCCACCAGAGAGACCCACGCAACATCAACATCCTCCGCGACAGAGCTGAGGCCTTCATCCTCAACCAGGACTACGAGAAAGGTACTTTCACCATTCTGTTACTGTAGCAAAGAGAATGATGACACGTAGTGATAAGACTTTGTGCCGCATTTGTTTCCCCTCCGTCAAGTACTCAAACAATGGCTATCAAACATACCAAGTAAACAAACCCGGTGTTTTGTAGCCAGGACCAGTCTAACGCCGCCTTGATTACTGCACATCCAAATCCCAGCTGGATGATTGTAACAGCTTTGTCAAGTATCCATTTTGATCTTTCTCTCTCTGCCTTTTTTTTTTCCTTACCTTGCCCTCCCTCTCTCTAGCGGTGGAGGACTACCAGGAAGCGAGGGAGTTTGATATGGAGAACAATGAGATCAGGGAAGGTCTGGAGCGAGCCCAGAAAATGCTCAAGCTCTCCCGGAAGAGAGATTATTACAAGATCCTAGGTGTCAATAGGTATGACTGACCTAGAGAAGGGAGCTCTGTTCAAATACTTCTTCAAAGCATAATTCTTTCCTTCCTTGGCATAATCTACAGTGTATTTATGATCTATAAGCAATTGGACAAGTGACAAGTTGATTCTATTGAATGATATTCTATTATTTTCACCATCTGTGATCAACTCAAGGTAATGGGGATGCATTTGCTCCTTGTATTCAAACAAGCTTTTACCTTACCAACATGTTGTTTTTCTCCAGGAGTGCCAACAAACAGGAAATAATCAAGGCGTACAGGAAACTGGCCCAACAGTGGCATCCTGACAACTTCAGAGAGGAGTCGGAAAAGAAGGAGGCAGAGAAGAGGTTTATCGACATCGCCTCTGCTAAAGAGGTGCTCACCGACCCAGGTAATGAACTGTATATGTACCTGATAATGTTGCTCAAGCTGGTAGATAAGATCACTACTAACTAAACCGTCCCATACTGGAAAATCTATGACTGTATTTAGGAAGCTGTAAACTATTTGCAGTATGATAACGTCCTGTCGGACCTCTTTCCTGGAATCTACATTTGTGTTGAAAACGTAGCTTGTTGTACATTACTCATGTCTCCCTACTCCGAACCGCTAGAAATGCGCCAGAAGTTTGACTCCGGTGAAGATCCCCTGGACCCAGAGAGTCAACAGGGAGGCGGTCAGGGTGGCCAGGGATGGCCCTTCCACTTCAACCCCTTCGAGTCTGGCGGCAACTACCACTTCAAGTTCCACCACTAGTGAGGACGAGACAAGAACCATGGGGGGGGCTGACTGACAATTGGAGGATTTTAGGGCTATGACAACCCGTGGATGTACCCAGGGGTTGGATTTGGGGGATTCAGTTTGGATATGGGGTGTTGTGGGTAATGTAGTGAGACAATGGGGATGTGAATGACACTGTCAAAGGCGTTGGACTACTACTGTACTGCGAGGGGTTGAGTTGTACAGAGTTAAACTTTCCTACCACAGATTCTACATGGATGAAACTAAGTGACAATGTTGTCGGCTGTTGACTTGAGCGGTTGAAGACACGCAAATAAAGTCCTGAATTGGTGCGCTGTTCAGTCCTCCCAACTTGGCCCAGGCTGTTGATCCTGTCATTGCAACCCTCCATGTTATTTTTCTTTGGGATGTCTGCTGCTGCTTTTACTTTTGCTTGGTATTTCTTCCATTTTTCGTCTATTCAACGTAGCTCTTTTGGTTTTTGCTCGACTAGCCTGGATGCTGGACTGTTTCTCCATTTATTTAAAGGCCCAGTGCAGTCAAAAGTGATTTTTCCTCTGCTTTATATATATATATTCTCTCTCAGGATGGATTAATATTGTGAAAATGGTATAATGCCCTTTTTAGTACAAGAGCTCTTTGAAATTTCAGCCTGTTTTGGTGGGATGGAGTTTTGGCCTGCCTTGTGACCAATAAGAAAGAGTTACAAACCCCTCTGCCAATAAAGCTTGACCACTCCCAGACAGTCCTAGCAAAATTATTGCTTGAGAAATTACAATTTTCAAAGAAAACAATTTGAAATGAAACCAATTACAGTAAGGTACTTCATTGTTACCCAAAAATGATTTGATATTGAGAACACTGTATTGGACCTTTTTAATAATACTTGGATAAGCTCAAGTCGGATAAAAGCAGATTCAGACTGGCACCCAAGCTACTCAAACTGATTTATATTCAGAGCTTTCAGAATGTTTTAGAAGAGATTGATGTCGTTTTCTTCTTCACTAAACAATGTTTGTTATATTTCTATCTGCAAAGCTTTGAATGTTCTCCACTGAGTATACCCTTGACTTGACTTAATTGACACAACAGGTGTTATGGAAGAGTTGGTGACCTACTCCTTCCTGGTTGTGTACCCAATCAAAAGGGTGAGTGGATGAAGCATGTCTGTCTACTTCCTGAAAGAGCCTGTGTTATCTCTCCCTTTTCATTGATTTGAAAGTGTCTTTTGAAAACTTTATTTCATTTACCGGTCTTTTTAATAACTAATCCTCCTGTGTTCCCCAGTCCAAAGCAACTGAAGGGACTCCCTGCAACGACAAATGACTTGCGTCATTTTAGTGTATCAAACAAATTATGGACTACAAACAAATGATGGATTGTCAATATCATCCTGTCAAGTCCACTGTTAACATAATGAGTTCTAAGGATGCAGTATAGCTGTAACTGAAAGCTTTTTGTCACCGACTGCTCAACTACGTGATCATTTTAATGTGACAACCTTGTTGAATTAACTTCCTGGTACAGGTTTGTTTCTAGGGGGTTTTCTCGTTGCCAAACAGAATGAACTAAAATGCTCAAACTATTAAAATATGGAAACAAACAACCCTGTTCTCTGGTTATTTTACACTGTTATAAATTCATGGTTCAGGTATAATTTTAGTACTATACTGATGGCATACCATCTCTAGCTCATGTCGTTGTTGTGCAAATCATCTTCCAGTAGCAAGCAGGTCTGTCTAGTTCCATGAAAATGTTCATGTGTGCTTGACCTATTTGACTGAGTATACCAAACACATTACCAGAAAATAATAGCTAACCTTTGCAATCCTGTGTCATCATGCAAGCTCGGGCCCCTGAGTCTGAACCCTGCCCTGGTGAAGGTAGGAAACATCACCACTTTGCTGCTCCTCAACACAGGGGCCCCAAAAGGGTGCGTGCTCAGCCCCCTCCTGTACTCCCTGTTCACTCACACACGCCTCCAATTCAATCAAGTCTACAGACGATACAACAGTAGTAGGCCTGATTACCAATAATGACAAGACAGCCTACAGGAAGGAGGTGAGTGCTTTGGCGGAGTGGTGCCAGGAAAATAACGTCAACAAAACTATGGAGCTGATCGTGGACTTCAGGAAATGGCAACGGCAACCTCTTCAACCTCAGGATGCTGAAGAAATACGGCTTGGCCCCTGACACCTTCACAAACTTTTACAGATGCACAATTGAGAGCATCCTGTCAGGCTGTATCACCGCTTGGTACGGCAACTGCGCCACCCGCAACTGCAAGGCTCTCCAGAGGATGGTGTGGTCAGCCCAACGCATCCCCGGGAGCACACTGCCTGACCTTCAGGACATCTACAGCACCCGATCTCATCAAAGCTGGGACCAAAAAACGGCTATCTCAAGGCCATCAGACGTTTAAATAGCCATCACTAGCTGGCTACCACCCGGTTACTCAACCCTGCCCTATATACATAGACAAGGAATCTCTGGTCACTTTGTTAACACACCGCATTACTCATTTCATATGTATATACTGTATTTTAGTCCATACCACTCCGACATTGCTCGTCCTAATATTTATATATTAATTCCATTCTTTTACTTTTAGATGTGTGTATTGTTGTGAATTATTAGAGACTACTGCACTGTCGCTACACCCGCAATAGCATCTGCTAAATATATATATGTGACCAATAAAATTTGACTTGATCTCTACTGAACAGCTAACTGATGGCCTCAAATGGTGTGACCTGGAAAGACTTGCCCTGATGAGATGGAGGACATTCGTTAATAACCTATGCTCTAATAGGAGCCAAGGGTTTTAAGTCAAGTAAGTAATTCACTTTAGCTATTCATATGCTCTGAAATATCTGTAACTGCTGCACTATCAGTATATAAGGAAAGTCTGCATCGTTCCACATTGACAGATCACCGGTTTAGAAACTGAAATGTATTGAAAAACATTTATCACACAGACATATACTGTACAGTCTGGCTCAGTCCCACGCCCCTTATTGCAGAAATACCTTTTATACTCTGTATTAACTTCACACACACTAATGTCACTGGGGATGCCTGGTTACATTTCACACACATCTTGGCTCTGACTGGTAAACCCATGACACTGGCACCAGAGATCAGCTGCATCTGGAATTCCTTTGATTGAACTCTCCGATCCAAGTCTGTACTGTAGCCTTTTCTAGGATAGTGTCCTCCAACTTTGGGTGAGCTCAGCTTGTTCTTCAGTGGCTGCCCCCGAACCCCTGTGTGTCGGCCAGGGTGTCTGACTCCACCTCGATGGAGACCACGTGGTGGCCGGGAATCATGGCTAACCCCAGCACTCTGGGCTCACCCTGGGAGAAGGAGTCTGATGCAAAAAACAAGCAAGACAAGCACACCAAATACATTTTAAATATGGATCTGTACACACAGTGTAATAATGGTCATGTTACAAAATAGAAACTACATATCATGTGGGGAAGCCAGAGTAGTGTTTACTCCCGGTCCCAGAGAGCTACAGCGCCTTCAGTATTCATACCCTTTGACTTACCCCACAGATTGTTGTGTTTCCGCCCAAATTCAAAATGGATTCAATGTTTTTTTCTCACCCCTCTACACTCCATAATGACAAAGGGAAAACATGTTTAGACATATTTGCAAATTTATTGAAAATGAAATATCTTATTTATATATGTATTCGCACCCCTTAGTCAATACTTTGTATAAGCTAATTGGGCAGCGATTATAGCTGTAAGTCTCTTAAGAACTTTAAACACCTGAATTGTGCAACATTTGCCCATTATTATTTTCAAAGTTCTTCAAGCTCTGTGAAATTGGTTGTTGTTCATTGCTAGACAATTATTTTCAGGTCTTGCCATAGATTTTCAAGTAGATTGACGTCAAAACTGTAACTCGGCCACTCAGGAACATTCACAGTCTTCTTGGTAAGCAACTCCAGTGTAGATTTGGCCTTGTGTTCTGGGTTATTGTCTTGCTGAAAGGTGAATTAATCTCCCAGTGTCTGGTGGAAAGCAGACTGAACCAGGTTTTCCTCTATAATTTTGTCTGTGCTTAGCTCCAATCAGTTTCTTTATCCTGAAAAACTCCCCAGTCCTTAATGATTACAAGCATACCCCTAACATGACTCTGTAATGGATTTGCCCTCAACATAACACTTTTTATTCATGCTTTGTTGGACTAAGGTAATACTGTACAGGCTTCCTTTTGTTCAGTCTGTCAAATAGGTTAGTATTGTGGAGTAACTACATTGTTGTTGATCCATCCTCAGTTTTCTCCTATCACAGCCATTAAACTCTAACTGTTTTAAAGTTACCATTGGCCTCATGGTGAAATCCATGAGCAATTCAATTTCGCTTCTCTCCGGCAACTGAGTTAGGAAGGACACCTGCATCTTTGTAGTGACTGGGTGTATTGATACAGCATCTAAAGTGTAATTAATAACTTCACCAGGCTCAAAGGGATATTCAATGTCTGCTTTTCTTTTTTGCCATCTACCAATAGGTGCCCTTCTTTGCGAGGCATTGGAAAAATTTGTTGAATATCTGCGTTCGAAATTCACTGCTCAACTGAGGGACCTTACAGATAATTGTATGTGTGGGGTACAGAGATGAGGTAGTCATAAAAAAAATCATGTTCAACACTGTTATTGCACACAGAGTCCATGCAACTCATTATCTGAGTTGTTAAACACATTTTTACTCCTCAATGTATTTAGGCTTGTCATAACAAAGGGGTTGAATACTTATTTACTCAAGACATTTCAGCATGAATTGATTTGAAAAAAATCTAAAAACATAATTCCACTTTTACATTATGTGGTACTGTGTGTAGGCTAGTGAAAAAAACAGATACATTTAGTTCATTTTAAATTCAGGCCGTAACACAATAAAACGTGGGAATATGGATTGCATTTCTGATTGCAGGTTTTTACAGCAAATCAACTAATGATTGACTGATCAGCTGAATCAGGTGTGTTAGTGCTGGGTTGGGACAAAACCCGACTGCTCTGCAGGAACAGGGGTGAAGAGCAGTGAACTTGCTAGAGTATGTAGGCCTAATATGTACTTTATTTACCTGAAGATTTGAGGAACTCCTGAGCGGACCCCAGGATGACGTTGCAGTCTCTATCTGTGCACAGGAACAGTCCCACCAGTGTCCGTCCGTCTGTCATTCTGATTCTCATGTTCTTGTTCAGCAGGCTCTCCAGCTTCTGACGCACTCTGGAAGAAGAGGATGACAGTTCACTCTGCCCCTAGAAATATGGATTGGGGAGAAATTAGATGATAGGCCTATAATCATTCAAGGGTAAATCCCTTCGAATTCAATCACTTTTTGACAGCATCCCTTCCGGTCAGAAATTGAATTTTTGAACGTGAATGCCAAAATTTCAGAAGATAAAGTTACTCAAAGTTGACACATTTTGCATACCCCACCATACTATGAGACATCCATGTCTTCATCACTGGAAAATATAAACAGTTGTGATTGATATCATTTAAAAGCTTACACTGTTAAACTATTTTATTTATTGAGAAAAACGTTTTAAAACACAAAGTCATTTTTAAACCTTAACGTAAATGATAAAAAGTACAGATAACCCCCCAAAATATCATATTCGCATAGGTTGTAGCTTAAACCCTATTTCACATTATCTGAGGTTTTTGTGTTGTGACAGCCATAAGTTGAGACAACATGCTCTTAAATACAGGGTTGGTGTCATTTCAATCATAGAAATAGATTTAAAAGAATGGACCTATCCCAGTTCAGATTACTGCAATTTAGCTGGTACAGCATAGACATTTAAATTTAAATTGTAACTTCTAATTACTATCACAAGATGACCGCTCGTCCACCCACCGTCGAACGTCAACGTAAAACATCATGTCTATTCTATTATATATATTTCTATGATTTCAATAGGTTTCCTATAGAGGAAAGACAGTATAATTTAAAACTACAGATATTCCCATTCAAGTCAACATTATCTGATGTGTGGACCTCCAACCATCTCTGTGGTACCATTTGAAAGTAGAAATGTCAATTTTTTTATTCCCATTTTAGTACATTTATCACCCAAAACATGAAACTCACCCTGTATTCAAGAGCATGTTGTATCTCAACCGTTAGCGGACAAAACACAAAAACCTTAGATTATGTAAAATAGGATCTAGGCTACAACATATGCAAATATGAATAGAATCTGAGTTCATGCATTTTTTGATAATTGACGTTAAAAAAATGTGGAGGGGAAATTATATAATAGTTTGACAATCCTGTTTGTAAGCTTTTACATGAGATCAATCACAACTGTTTATATTTTCCAGTGATGAAGATATGGATGTCTCATGGTATGGTGGGGTATGCAAAATGGGTCAACTTTGAGCACTTTTATCTCTTGAATGTTTTGGCATTCAGATCCAAAAAGTCACTTTCTATGGTGCCCCTTATGGGCCATGGTGGTGAGAAAAAAAGTCCAGGCTAATCTGCTCCCTCAGTTTTTTTTTATCCGTTCTCTATGATTTTTTTATCCATTCCCTACGATTTATTTATTTGTTCCCTACAATTTTTTATTTGTTCCCTACAATTTCTTATTCGTTCCCTGCAAAATTTTTTATAAGCTACTCCTGAAGTCCTTGTGGATTTAAGTAGCCTATCTCTAGGCCTAAAAACATCATTCTCCTTATGTAGGCTACCATGACTGTCCAGGACTATAAGACAAACTACTTTTGAGCATTTTGTTTACCGTCAAACTAGCTCTGGTCCATGCGCATGCGTACGTATCCGACGCATGTGAATGGATCAGAGCTAGGTAAATGAAGTGTTCAAAAGTCGTGTCTCCTTGTCAACCTTGCCAAGGGGAAGTTTGACAAGCATACAAGGAGAAAAAGCCAGACGGTTGAGATGCACCCAATATCACCATTATGCTTATTTTACTTATGGGTAAATAAATGCATTTGAAGTAGACCACTTTTGACAGCACCCCTTTTGATTTGAACGAAACCTTCCATACATATATGCCCATTGTAGAAGTCATGGAGCCCCTTAGGGGTTATGGTGTGTTAAAAAAACAGGCTAATCCATTCCATCAGGTTTTTTTTATCCATTCCCTCTGATTATTTATACTTTCCCTCTGTTTTATTTGTTTATTCGTTCCCTCTTCTCCTTATGTAGGCTACCATGATGGTCCCATTTGGCCGATAACATATTGCAGCCTAAATGTAATTCTATTTAGTTATTACATGCTTCAAATGGTGTGTTCATTTGCCTGAAAAGCCAGGAGCATCACTTGCAGTCATAAATGAATGATGCATGTTTAGGATGCAAACCAGAAAGGCTACATTCGGATTCATGCCACTTGGATCCATTTTGAGCACCTCTCCTCCCCGCAACCCAGTGTTTTACCCCTTGTGCATTAAGTCAGGGACATATGTCCAGTAAAACATGGTCCAGACAAACGCAACTGTGCATGTGACTCACCGGTGGCAGAAAGAAAAGGCATGCAAATTTACTGTGCATCATTTTGGTGCAATGATGTGCTCTCATCCCTGCACTAGGCAGGTGAACATCTGCCATAGCCAACCCGGCACAAAGAAAGATGGTTTAAAGCAGCTCTGGCTCTATGTGGTATGTTTATAACTAAAACGGATAGCTATTTGCTTGGTTGCGATGACAATACGTTCACCTGGAAATCAGCTGATGTAGCTAAAGAAATCCTTCGGAAAATAGACAGAACAGCTAAGGTCATGAAGCAGAGCCAGACGGATTTATTGCCTAGGGATGAGAGCACCGTATTTGCACCTTGAGTGGTTTTGCACATCCGTTACCTATTATTTGTCCTTATGATTCGGAGACATATGAAAACACTGAAACTGGAAATGAACTAATGAATGGTCAGTGATCATCACCATTTGAAGCATGTAGTTAACTAAATAGAATAACAATTGGGCTGCAATATGTTATTGGCCAAGTGGGACTGTCATGGAGAAGAGAGAATGAATGAAAAAAGGAATGGATAAAAAAAACAAGGTAACAAATAAAACATCTGTGGATATTGATTTTTAAAAATGTAGGGAACGAATACAAAATCTGAGGGAACTAATAAAAAAACGAGGGACAGATAAATAAATCAGAGGGAATGGATAATAAAACTGAGGGAATGGATTAGCCTGGTGGGATTTTTTTAACCATGACCCCTAAAGGGCTCAGTAACTTTCTGAGCACTTCTACAATGGGCAAGTATGTATGAAAGGCTTCATTCAAATCAAAAGGGGTGCTGTCAAAAAGTGATTGAATTCAAATGGATTTACCCACAAGTAAAAGAAGCATAATGGTGATATTGGGTGCATCTCAGCCATCTGGCTTCCTCTCCTTGTATGCTTGTCAAACTTCCCCTTTGCAAGGTTGACAAGGAGACACGACGTTTGAAATTTTTTTTTTTTAGACTAGGCAAGTCAGTTAAGAACTAATTCTTATTTATAATGACGGCCTATACCGGCCAAACCCGGACGACGCCGGGCCAATTGTGTGCCGCCCTATGGGACTCCCAATCACAGCCGGTTGTGATACAGCCTTGATTCAAACCAGGGTGTCTGTAGTGACGCCTCTAACACTGAGATGCAGTGTCTTATACCGCTGTGCCACCCGGGAGCCCAATTTACCTAGCCTGGTCCATGCACATTGGACCAGAGCTAGTAAACAAAATGCTCAAAAGTAATTTGTCTTATAGTCCCGGATGTTGCGTACTGTGTTCAGCCAATCAGACCAGAGGTGAAAAAAACATACTGTATGCAATACGCAACATGCGGGACGAGCGTTAGCCACTCTAGCATGGTTGTGAAAACTGTGCTTCATAAAAGAAAGTACGCATATTTTCCCAAAACAAAATCAGCCTTGTAGCCATTAAAGCGATATAAGGGGGAATTTGACGCCGGAATGGAGAATGTTTAACGTACGAACTGATCCACGGGGGAGACGAGTTTATAGACGGCTGCATACGCTCCCTTTGGCTAGTAAAGCTGATTTATGGTCATTCTGGCGTCTGCATTGGCCGTACAACAGGGTTTCCAATTGGCGGCCCTTGGGACAAATTTATATAAGGGCGTTCATACTTATTGTGCTTCGCAGAGCTGTTGTGAAGGAAGTTGTCAAGGAAGTGAGTGTGTTTATACAGGACATACCGCCCCCAACTACCGTCAACCAATCATTTAAATGCGGACCTATACGGAGCCCTCCGCATTGTTACAACATTTGGGAGGTGCACGGCGATGCAGCACTGAGCTTCATTTGGCCGCAATTGCGTCACACGCTTTGTACGAAGCCTCCGGCCCACATTTCCAGATCAAAATTAAATTAGCTTTTAAGACGAAACGACTCAATATCGCCATCTGCCAGCCTTTGGGTTAGATTAGAACTAAGGAGAAGAAGCTACTTTAGACTATTGAAATGCACCCTTTAAGAAATGCAAAAGCGTGTCACATTTAACAGATGTTTCTGGTCATACTATTCTTGGTAATGCCAATAGTACTGTAGCCAGCAGATCCGACCCGCTTGCTTACAGCTACACTAGGGTCGGACAGACTTCCTGTGTAGATTAAGACACTGCACAGCCGGCACAAGATATGGCTCGGAAAACGTACCTCAATCCAGGGATGAGAAATGTGTTGTACTTCAAATTGTCCCACTATCCCAACTGTTATACCGAGAAGATTGAACGATTTGCTGATTTTCGTCCTCATGCTAGATAGCGGTAGCCACAGCACTGGCAGCCATTATGGAATGGAACGTGCTGTTGAACAAAGGAGCTGATTGGCTGACATTACCATTCCAAAAGTGCTGCTGTGGCTTCTGCTACCTGGCATGAGGGCGAAATTGACAGATTTCCGGCAAAACTAGCAGATCTTGTTCAATCTTCTCGCTGTAATAGTTGGGATAATGGGACAATTCAGAGAACAAAACATAAACCCTTTAATCTACACAGGAAGTATGTCCGACCCTAGTGCAGCTGCAAGAATTCGGATCGGCTGGCTAATGGTACTGTAGGTTCTAGACAAATAGCGTTAGCTAGCTACTACTGTAGCTACGTTAGCATAGCTAGCTAGTGGATCCAACTTGCCCAACAAATGTATGAATCAGTTGCGCACGCTCTCCTTTCAGTTTGGCAAAGTGAATATTATGCGTTAAAAGTGTGTAAAGTACGAGAATATTAAACGTATATCACCCCTACAAGAGTTGATGGACCATTTTCTTCAATCATTGTTGCCATTCCACCCTTCCTTGATTCTATTTTTCTTGCGGAATTATTTCTCTGACGTAGAACCGGAAATGCATCAGGGAATACATTGCATTATGGGTATTGTAGTATGCAAGGTAAGTATGAACAATTTGAAGTTTGGTAAAACTTTGCTGAAACTTTTCACCTATTTACTTTTCAAATTGAACATTACATTTGTCAAATGTCTGTCTTGTGATTTATGGACTGTCCAACCGCTCACGAGATGCAGCAAAGCTGATTTGAGTGTCGTGCTTTCTTTGTACCAGATGCTTCTGTGGTTACCATAGTAACGGAGCTTGTTTGTTAATGAAATGTAGCGACTGAGCTTGCAAATAAAGAAACTAAATAACATTTTATATCTATGACATATGCTCAGTTGTTACATTTTACATGACCTTTTATAGGTCTCCATACATTGGGTAAACTTTCAGAAGTAATACAAATGCCGCGACCAAAGTATTTCACTCCGAACGAGGTGTCCTTTCATAACACCATGCCTTGGCGACTTGTGGGTGTCATACTTGTGTACGACCTGACACTACTGGTGAATTACTTTAAAGGTGAGTTGTTAGATGCATGTATTTATAATAGGCTATTATTAGGTTACAAAAGTTGATTCAATTACACAATTATTTTTCAGGGGATGTACTTCTGAAACCTATTATTGACTGTGCAGGAATTTGACATCAGTCACTGGTTTGAATTAAAGACAACATTTGTGAGTGAGAAAATAATCTGAAAATAATCTTTATCAAGAATTTAGCGTATTTGTCTTCTTAAAATGTATTTTTCATCATGGGTAATTCCCAATTTGTATTCCTAGATTCGGGCTCACCTTAACCCACTATCTGACTGTATGATGTACTACACCCCTAGGGGGAGCTCTGTGCACATGTCGTCTCCCTGCTCTAGTACTGACTGGACCAATGACTTTGGGCAACCCTGGTGGAGGGATACCCAATATGAGGTGGGACTATTCTGTCAAGACCATCAACACCCTCACATCCCAGGAGCATACGCTGGAGGTCAAATATCCTTATTCAGATTAGGGAGAATGTCATGCATAGATCACAAGAAGCTACATGTGTACATGCCACATGTATAGGCTACATGTGTTATCATACTAATCTCACTTAGCCTGACACCATCCCCTGGCAAGCGAGGCCTAGTGTCTTACATAGATATCATCAATGCTGCATGCATGTATTATACATGCATCATACATGTGCAATAGATATGCAGACAACATACAGACATCATTCTGCACACATACATATCACCTACAGTACATATTGCCTACGTATCACCTACATATCACATACATATCACCTACATGCATACATGCGTCATTTATACATAACCATCATACATTCTATTGTAGTTGTTCAAGCTTTATCCTACTACCCCCTCCCTCACCTCTACTCCTTAGCATATCACAGTAGCAGTCTTTTGGGAGTGTGTCCATTCATCTGGCATGGTTTCACACACACAGCATAATATCACTGAGTGGAGCACAGGTGCTGTTTCTCCCTTCCTCTGTGTGCCACTGGCTGCATAAAATATGGGTTACCACACTGCCCTTTCGGGAGCCCTGGCCTGTACATGACTCGCTTTCAAAGGGACACGACGAGGTGGAGTTAGTAGTGCACTGTGTCACTGTCAAACCCTGGGGGCATATGAGTGAGTCCTGGCTGGGTTCACTCATTCCCGCTGCAGGACACACACACACACACACACACACACACACACACACACACACACACACACACACACACACCCTGAGCACACCTCTCCTCTCCGGCATGGTGGGAGAGCACGGTGGGAGAGCAGGCTTTCCCGCCAACCCGCCCCAGCTGGCACTACTAGTCTTCTACTGAGCCAGAGGCTTAGAGTGGGTGCTCCACTCTCCACTCACACAGTCAGACACATGCTCTCCCTCTCTCTCTCTCTCGCTCTCTCTCTGTCTCTCTCTCACACACACACAAAACACAGAAATTCTCTCTTTCTCTCCCACACTCTGTCCCTGCACACACATACTCACTCACACTCTCTTTCTCTTCCTCAAACAGTCTATCCTCCTTCTTTCTCTCTTGCCCTGCCTCCTCCCTCCCCCCTCATTCCCCCCTCACTTTCTCTCTAGTGGTTCTTGGCAAATGTGCCCATTGGACCCTGCATAAACAAATTCCTTTCTTTTTTTTTTTTTATCCTGGAAGCCAAGCTAGAGTGGTTTAACTGCCTGTTGCAAAATTTGCCCATAGTCCACAGAATGATTTTCATAGATAAACCAATGGAAAATACAGTTTTTTGAATGAAAAATCCCAAAATCCTCTTATCATTAGAGGACGGTGGCTGGTAGCCGGGGCGGCAGATAGCCTAGTGGTTAGAGCGTTGGGCCAGTTGGGGAAAGGTTGCTAGATCGAATCCCCGAGCCAACAATGTAAAAATCTGTGGTTCTGCCCCTGAACAAGGCAGTTAACCCACTGTTCCTAGACCGTCATTGTAAATGAGAATTTGTTCTTAACTTTATTTTACCTTTATTTAACTAGGCAAGTCAGTTAAGAACAAATTCTTATTTTCAATGACGGCCTAGGAACAGTGGGTTAACTGCCTTGTTCAGGGGCAGAACGGCAGATATGTACCTTGTCAGCTCAGGGATTCAATCTTGCAACCTTTCAGTTACTAATCCAACGCTCTAACCACTAGGCTACGCTGCCGCCCCAAACTGATTTGCCTAGTTAAATAAAGGTAAAATAGAAAATTACAATGACTATTTATATACTGTATCAGAAATATAAGCTATACACTGAGTATACAAAACATTAAAACAGAACACCTGCTCTTTCCATTAAATAGACTGAACAGGTAAATCCAGCTGAATGCTGGATCCTTTATTGATGTCACTTGTTAAATCCACTTCAATCAGTGTAGATGAAGGGGAGGAGACAAGCTAAAGAAGGATTTTTACGCCTTGAGACAACTGAGACATGGATTGTGTATGTATTCCATTCAGAGGGTGAATGGGCAAGACAAAAGATTTAAGTGCCTTTGAACGGGGTATGGTAGTAGGTGCCAGGCGAACCGGTTTGGGACAAGAACTGCAACGCTGCTGGGTTTTTCATGCTCGACAGTTTCCCGTGTGTATCAACAAAGTTCCACCGCCCAAAGGACATCCAGCCAACTTGACACAAATGTGGGTAGCATTGGAGTCACCTTGTGGAACTCTTTCGACACCTTGTAGAGTCCATGCCCCGACGAATTTAGTCTGTTCTGAGGGAAAAGGGGGGTGCAACTCAATTTTCGGAAGGTGTTCCTAATGTTTAGTGTACTGACTGTAGTTTCTAAATCTAAAACTGCTGCAACTGATTTCAACTACAGTCAATAACCACTGTACATGGGTTGGAAAAGTAAAATAAGGTCTAAAACAGCAAATCCTACCTCCTCTCTCTCTCTCTCCTCTCTTTTCCCAAGTGTGTTCCGAGGAGACCTTGAATGAGATTCCCCAGCGGTAACTTCGCAACGGCTCCCACGCCGCCAGCTCCACCTGGAAGCACAACTGCGTCAACCGGGACATTAGTAGGACACTGGAGGAGAACGGTATCCTCGACAAGGATGAGGACTTCTACAGCGGACGCATGGACCGCGACCTCTTCTCCCAGTCCATCGGTCTCTACTCAATGGCAATCCCACTGAACTTTGACCTCATATGTAAGGATGTCAGAAAATGGTGATGAGCAATATGAGCAACCTATTAAAAGGTTGACTTACAAAATACATGTCCTTTATTTATTTTATATTGTGATATTGTTATTAACATTTTATTACAGCGAATTTGAGCCCGTAAAGGACTAGAACTCATAACCTCACAATCAACATCCTTTCCTTGCCATTCTATCCCAGAGTCTTCCTTTTGTCATTCCTTCAAACCTTCTTGCATCTACAATAGGCCAACATACATTAATAAGTTAACAATAGTCTGCCAAAACTGTAGTAAAACTGCATGGTAACCATGGTAATCATTTATGTGATATTTAATAGTAGGCTACTTCCTCTCAACAGCTCCTTTGTGGCTCTGCTGAGTTTTAATTTCCTGTACTACAGAATGTGCAGGAAACCAAATCTACTGTAACAGTAGCAGTTTTAGTCAGTTGTGAAAAGCCATGTTACACATATTTCTTTAAATCAGTGACGTGTCATTGTTATCAATGTCTATTTTATTTATCACAATTCACAATTATACACACACATTTTTTACTGTAAAATGTGCATGCAGTGCCTTCAGAAAGTATTCATACTGTACCCCTTGACTTATTCCACATTTTGTTGTGTTACAGCCTGAATTCAATTTGTATTAAATTGATGTGTTTTTCACCAATCTACACACAATAGCCATAATGACGAAGTAAAAATATGTTTTTAGAAATGTGTAAAAATGTATTGAAATTTAAATACAAAAATATCAAATTTACATATGTATTCACACCCCTGAGTCAATACATGTTAGAATCACCTTTTGGCAGCGATGACAGCTGCGAGTCTGTCTGTCTAAGAAGAGCTTTGCACGCCTGGATTGTACAATATTTGCACATTATTCTTTAAACCTTTCTTCAAGCTCTGTCAAGTTGTTTGTTGATCATTGCTAGACAGGCCTTTTCAAGTCTTGCATTGATTTTCAAGAAGATTTAATTCAAAACTGTAACTAGGCCACTCAGGAACATTTAATTTTGTTTTGCCACATATTTTGCAGTATTACTTTAGTGCCTTGTTGCAAACAGGATGCATGTTATGTCATATTTTTTATTCTGTACGGGCTACCTTCTTTTCACTCTGTCAATTAGATTAGTATTGTGGAGTAACTACAATGTTGTTGATCATCCTCAGTTTTTTCCTATCACAGCCATTAAACTCTGTAACTGTTTTAAAGTCACCATTGGCCTCCTGGTGAAATTTCTGAGCTATTTCCTTCCTCTCCGGCAACTGAGTTAGGAAGGACGCCTGTATCTCAAAACATTTGACATTATGAGTTATTGTGTAGGCCAGTAAAACTACATCTAAATGTAATCCATTTTAAATTCAGACTGTAACAACAAAGTGTGGAAAAAGTCAAGGGGTGTGAATACTTCCTGAAGGGATTGTATGTACAGTATGTTTGATCTAGACATCTTCATCAAAACTGAACTGCCTGATCTTAGACACCTTAATCAGTCTGACTACTAGAGTTCACATTACCTTACTGCCACCCAGATCAGAGGGACTGTTGTGAAACAGTACAAGATGCGTTAAAAATGTGTCCTCTTTCATTACTCTGTGTTCACCATCTTGAAAATAATTTATTCGATTTATATTTTAATCCGACATAATTTACAGTTGAAAAAAATGAGTCTGCATATTGCATTGTTTTTTATCCCCACCACAAGTGGTTAATTTTTAAGCAATCCAATCTGATGTAAAGTCTGGGCATGGCTGCGGCAGATTTTTCCAACCCCCCCGCCCCACACACACACACACACACACGCACACACGCGCGCGCTTTCAAGCTCCCTCCCCGACTCTCTCTCTCTCTCTCTCGCTCTCTCACACACACGTATAATTTTATACTACGGTGGGGGCCTTTAAGAATACTTCATAGATTTGTGGCGTGTTCTGCAGTGTAGAAAGGGAGCGTTGTTTCGTGTGATCTTGAGGCACAGTTACCAGGCAAGTCTGCCTTCGTGTCTGATTTTTTTGGGGGGGGGACAAACAAGTAACAATTTATACAAGCAGTCATACACCCCCTTTCTTGTAACAATGTGAATGTTTTTTGAGGAGGGAGGGGTGCGCGGAGAGAGGGAGAGCCAGGCAGAGAGCGAGAGAGAGAGAGAAAGGAGGAGGGGTGGTGGGGGGGGCGTTCTGCAATAATATAGTCAGCCATTTTTTATGTAAGGGGATTTTTCTTATTGGGGGGGTTGTTAAAAAATAAATATAAGGGCGGCCATCTTTGTTTCCTTGCGTTGTAGTGTAAAATATTCCAAAACGCCCCCCACTTTTTTTCTGGAGTCGATTTGAATATTAAATAAATATCATAATTCCGGAGGATTTCTGATTTCGAGTACGGAGCCGATGACAGGGATATAATGTCCTCTCCTCTCCGGTCCTGTGAGGAATACAAGGGCATGTTGGTTAATTCCAAGGGAGGAGATTTTGATGAAGAAGAGGACGACGGAGATCTAGACGAGAACGCAAGCGACATAAACTCGCCGGCGGCGCCTCGAGAAACTGCAACACTAGCCGCGCCAGGTAGGCTATACTAGGCTACAGGAGACATACACTGGCGAAAGACTCGGGAGCGCGCACACAAAATAGAAACACATACTCCAAATTGTGAAAAAAGTAAGACAGGACCCATTGTGCCGCTCATCTCAATAGTTATATTTTGCTACAATATAATTAGTTGCGCCCCGGTTGCTCCAGAGGATAGCGCAGCTTTGAAATAGAAAGAGTTAAGGATTCCAACTTCTAAACCAACTTGAGAATGCTCTTTTCGTTTTATCCCATATATATTGCCTACAATGAACAAAGTTGATCCTCCTCGACTTTCTTTTCATCCGTAGAATGGTGCCACATTCATAAATATAAATCATATCTCAATATGAATAGGTCGACGTGAAGGGTAAAGCTCACGACATCACTGTTAGAAAACATGGACTCCCCAGCAATACGCTTTCTGATAGTGATCTTTAGAATAGTGATGTGCAAGGCGTAAGCGTTAAAACCGGATGATGGAGTGAGAGCTGGTATGACAGCGTGTAAATAAACTTGACCCTACCCCCTGACTGTCTCCACACTGACAGGGACGGTTCATGATAGGACACTGACACTCTGCTCAAGTTATGAATAGAACCGTTATGTGTCGCCCACAGGGCCTTTGTTTTCCCTCTCTTTTCGTTGTCATAGCAGACTAGCACATATTTAACAAGTAGGCATGTAATAAACATAATAAATATAGCCACATAAAAGAAAGGACTTACCTACAACAATGTAATGTGCAAAACATTTTTTTTTTCTTCTCAAAATAAGTTTCTTTTTGAGAGACTATGATCAGGCCTACCTGGTTCCTGAAAACCTACTAACGGGCTCGCATTATTTTACAGTTCATTTGAATTAGTCTAATTAAATAGAATGCATGTGCATGTAGCCTATTCAATAGTAGCATTCGATAGGCTATTGCATATCAGGATTTTGGGACGTTCAACAAGGGCCCATTTAGAATCACTGAATTGCTTGTCTCGAGACGGACAAGCGCGCGAATCAATTAGTGCGCTTCCCGCCGTGGCCAACCCCCAGCGACCTCCGCCAGCGGTTGTCACTCTTGTGGTCAGGACCCAGGTTTTAGCGTTAACGGGAAGTAGCCTGGGGTAGGGAGTTGTTTCAGTCACAGATTACCCATTGTATTGACTAGATACTCAAGTGGCCGCTCTAACAATAAAAATACATGTAAATAAAATGGAAGGCAGTCGGGAGGAGGCAAGAGCAGGTGGGAGCATTTTAGCCAATGAGAGGGCAGATACGCCTGCGAACAACAGGCACAACTCCGATATAAAGTGTTTTTTTTCTCAAAGTTCCCGGTATGTCACATGTGCTACTTATATCAGTACACTAGTAGCAACCTAAGCATTACGAAACTTCTATTCGATCAAATAAGCCACAAGTAACAAATAATCCTTTACATATTTGTTTAACCAAATTCGACACTCTCATTGATCTCCATACAAAACTCCTCGCTTGGTGAGCGAAAAAACGGAAAACCGCCACCTGCTGGAGAAGACAGATTTTGGGCCTAGTTATCCCTCTCGCTTCGCCTCTTCCTCTCCGGTTCAGTTCATCAGATATACACAGACTGGCTTGCGGCCTTAGAATCACCGAGCCCCGCGTGCGTGCTGCTGCCGCCTCTGGCTGCACTCTGCAGCAGACATATGCGGAGACCTTGCTTGGGAGCGCGCTGCGTGTTGTAACCCTGCTGTAGGCGCCCAACAAAGACAAACAATAAAAACGAACTAATGTATACGATGTGCGTGGTGGCCGTAAGCGATAGTGATGTGTTTCCCCTTTTCTCCACCCTCCTGACAATACTTAGGCTTATCTTTCTCTCACTCTCAAAAAGGCAACTGTCTCTCTCTTTGCCCAGTGAAAAACCTGAATAAAGGGTCGAAAGACTCATTTGGAAGTCCCTTGAAAACTCACTAACAGATCCTCAAAACGTTCGGTGGTGTTGTCTTCGAAATAAAGCTATGACATGTTTGATTGGTTTATATTTCCCCAATTGTTTATTGCAGGACAAATATATTGCAATGGGTATACATTTATTATAAGCCTTACTTTAATGAGCCTCAGTTTTCAAATACCACCATGAATACTATTATTGTGTGCTATACAACTATAGACAGTTATGGCTTTGCTTTTCATTGAACTAATACCAAGCAGCTGTCAAATACACTTATCTGTCAACCACACTGACTGGAACGAATTGAACATTTGTCAGAATTCAGTCAAGGTAGAAAGTCATGTTTAGACACTAGTCCCTCCCATATGACACATGTGGTGTCAATGCACACATCACAGCAGGATGGTGAGATGCTTCTGTTGTGCTTAATTGTGTTCAGAAGAGATTAGATTGACAATTCAAAGCCTTCAAAGAGGATTATAGTCAATATGATTTAGTCACAACTCGCTCTCTTTCTTTTCATCCACATCTCTTCTCTTCAACCTGCCGTAGAGGAAGAAGGGGAGGCATTGGACAGGGACAGTCTAGGGAGGAAGAAACGAGGGCCCAAGAAGAAGAAGGAGACAAAGAAGAAGGAGAAAGAGAAAGAAGGAAAACTCTCCAAAGCTAAAAAACGGAAAAAGATTGTAAGCTTCTCGGACATGACCATACCACTCCATCTATAGCCATACTTTCTGATCACACTTCATTCTATTTTCATGGCCCCCCCTTTTATGTTCTCTCTCTTTCTTTCTCCCTTTCTCTCTTTTCCTCTCTCCCCTTCTCTTCTCCTCTCCCCGCTCAGGACAGTGATGTAGAGAGAGACTCGGAGAGAGAGAGAGACTATGGAGAGAACTCTGACAGTGCAGCCAGCATCTTCGCTTGTGAGAAAAAGAAGAAGAAGAAACACAAGGAGAAGAAGGAGAAAAAAAAACAAAAGATGAAAAAAGACAATGGGGACAGCATGCAAGAGGAGACAATAAAGGTAAGGACACAACACAAAAGTGTTGTCATTGTTTTGCTTCTACTTGGCCTCTCTGATGGCTCAAGTCTAGCGCTCTGATTGGTTGTTTCTTTCCACCAGCCAATAGAACAGAAGACGTCGGCCCAGCTGGCTAAAGACTGGGGTCTGGAGGATGTGGATCATACCTTCACTGAAGATGACTACCGCACACTCACCAACTACAAAGCCTTCAGCCAGTCCATGAGGTACTGTGGAGATGTCACGCAGCTGACTCTATTTAACTTGAAATCAGACAGGACCGGTGGCAGAATGTTTAGCCTAGAAACATGTAGCTTATTGCGCCTCGTTCTCAGTCAAAGGGGACAATTTACTGAGTTATTGATTGAGGTTAGATTCCTAACGTACTCATTTAGCTTCCCCTCTCCCCCTACTCCTCTTCTTCCTCGTCTTCCTCTTCGCCCCTCGCAGGCCCATGATCGCCAAGAAGAACCCAAAGATCCCCATGTCCAAGATGATGACCATCCTGGGGGTCAAGTGGAGAGAGTTCAGTTCCAACAACCCCTTCAAGGGCTCAGGTGCTGCGGCCGTGGCAGCTGCAGCCGCGGCCGCCGCCATTGCCGTCGCCGAGCAGGTCTCCGCGGCAACCGCTTCCCCATCCCCGGAGCCCCCTCCGCCCCGGAAGCAGCCCCAAACCCCCCGGCCGGCCCCCCAGCCACCACCCCCGCCGCCCCCACTCCGCAAGGCCAAGACCAAAGAGGGCAAAGGTTAGAAAAAGATGAGGGTGGAAGCGTCTATTGTAATAGTATGTGTACAGTAGCAGTGTTTGAATTGGAATGGGTTTGGTCCTAACCAATTGCCCCGGTCCTCTCCCTGTTTTTCAGGCCCTGGATATAAGAAGAGTCGCAGTAAGAGTCCTCGTGTTCTGGCTGAGAGGAAGAAAGCGGTGGCAGCGGCTGCGGCAGCAGCAGTAGCGGCGGCAGCAGCAGCAAAGGCCAAGAAGATGGCTCCCATACGCATCAAACTAGGGGCCCTAGGCAACAAGAGGAAGAAGAGCAGCTCTGTGAGTTTCACTATGCTATGTAATGTATATGGATGTATAGATGTGCTGTGTGGGCTACTGTCTGTGGGAGCATGCAAGTGTGTGAGAGTCGACAGATTTGACTGTCCCCCCCCCCCCCCTCCCTCCCCCCTCCCTCTCAGAGTGGTGATGATGTTGAGGAGGAAGATTCGGAGCAGGAGGACTCCAGTGTCCACAGCTCCTCGGTCCGCTCCGACAGCTCGCCCCGCGTCAAGAAGAACAAAAGAGGACGGCCCGCCAAGAAGAAGAAGAAAAGTCAACTCTCTTTTCTAATCTGGTGTCTCCCAATCTCTCCCTCTTTCTTTTTCTCACTCCCTCTTTCCCTCTCTTCTCTATCTCTCTCTCTCTTTCTCTCGTCCTCTCTCTCCCGGGTCTCTCTCTCTCTCTGCCTCATCTCTAGAACCTAAAAGGGTTCTTTGTCTGTCCCTATAGGAGAACCCTTTGAATAACCCTTTTTGGTTCCAGGTAGAACCCTTTTGAGTTCTACCTGGAACCAAAAAGGGTTCTCCTATGGGGACAGCCGAAGAACACTTTTGGAACCGTTTTTTCTAAGAGTACCTTGCGTCTCTCGCCCTCTTATCTTTCTCTCCATCTTTCTCTCTCTCTATGGTCTCTGTTTCTCCACAACATCTCTCCCTCTCTCTCCCTCACATTGTTATTCTCCCTAATTTTCTCCCCCACCCCTCTCTCTCTCTCTGTCAGTGCTGGGTGAGGGTGATGTGGAGGTGGATGGTTATGAGACAGACCACCAGGACTACTGTGAGGTGTGCCAGCAGGGAGGGGAGATCATTCTGTGTGACACCTGTCCCAGAGCCTACCACCTGGTCTGTCTGGAGCCTGAGCTGGAGAAGGCCCCCGAGGGCAAGTGGAGCTGCCCCCATTGTGTGAGTTACTGTAATGCTCAAAATTGGTTGTAATCGTCATGTCTACGATTGATTTATATTATTGTATGGAATAATGTATTACCATTTCGCACCATATACACACTATTCCTTTAAGTGCTCCTCTACCTATTCATTCTCCATGGTCTCATTCTCCTCTCCTGTCCTCCTCCTCTCCTCTTCTCCTCCTGCAGGAGAAAGAGGGGATCCAGTGGGAAGCGAAGGATGAGGACTTTGAGGAGTTTGAGGAGGAGAGTGAGGACATGGTGGTACCAGAAATACCTGGGGTTGGACTGCTGGTAGGACTGGAGGAAGAGGAGGATGAGCACATGGAGTTCTGCAGGGTCTGTAAGGATGGGGGGGAACTATTATGCTGCGACACCTGTACCTCCTCCTACCACATCCACTGTCTCAACCCGCCCCTGCCTGAGATCCCCAACGGAGAGTGGCTGTGTCCGCGCTGCACTGTAAGTCATGTTTGTTTGTTTGTTTCTACTTTGTGTGGAGCGCTTTGATTCTATTCTTCATTTTCATCTTCTTCCCCCAGTGTCCTAGCATCAAAGGCAGGGTGCAGAGGATCCTCCACTGGCGATGGGGCGAGCCCCCCGATCCTGTACCCGTGCCCCCCGCCACTGATTCCCCTCCTGATGCTCCCCCGCCACCCCCCATGAAGGGCAGGGCCGAGAGGGAGTTCTTTGTCAAGCTGGCCGGACAGTCCTACTGGCACTGCACCTGGATCACTGAACTACAGGTGTGTGTGTGTGTGTGAGAGAGAGAGAGAGAGAGAGAGAGAGAGAGAGAGAGAGAGGCTGAGAAAGAGAGTGAAACAGTTGGAGAAGAGGCTGATGAAATAGTATGAACAGCTGAAATGCTTGGCATGCAAGTGTGTCTACCACCTGTCTGTCTTGCCTTCCTTGTTTTCATTGAACAAATGTTCTCTATTCCTCTCCTCTTTTTCATCTCTCCATCCGTCTAGCTGGAGATCTT